>NC_083803.1:5275934-5333434 GCF_015708825.2 Lethenteron reissneri
GTGGACAGATCAGTAAGGCACGGTTGCTGCCACCCTGCTTTCTCGTGAAGGTTTTGAGAAACTGTGAACACTTGTCCTGGACTAGGAGGATGTGGTATGCTCAATGATGGTCCGTTGTGGGAACATGCCGGAAAGTTGCCTACAATATACCTTGGGTTGGACAGGTGGTGAATGGGATGGCATAGAGTAAAGTTAGTTACTGACCTGTTTGTGTGGACATTTTAGCATTAATCCCATTTCTTTGTGGGTTTCTCCAAGCACTTTTACAACATTTTTAAAATTCATAATTGGACCTAACATTCCAAGCAGGATACTTCTTAAAAGGTCTCGTGCCCTCAGCACCAGTTTCCTGGTTATAAAGAACTCCCGTTATTATTACATGGGCTATAATTTCTCATTTTACATGATTCAATTGACTTAATTGTTATAAATAGCCGTCATCGTCGTCATCTGCTCTCCTCTCCCGCACCCCGAGCAGCTTGCCGTGGAGGTGGAGCGCCTCTCGGGGAGTCAGCGGCAGCTGGAGGATGAGCTGCGTGACCTGGAGGACAAGAAGCAGTCGGTTGCGCACTGGGAGGCACAGATCACCGAGATCATCCAGTGGTGGGTATACCTGCACATGCGCAACGCTCTCTCGCAAGCACTTCAAACCAGCGATGTCCACCAACCGCTCTGGTCACCATCGGAGCCCTCGAGCGGCCGTGTTTGTGGAGAGAGTCGCGGGGATGGGGAGGCGTGACGGCGCTCCACTGCAGGGCCCGGCACTCGCGCTGGCGCCACTGCCGCGAGGCGGTGCCAGCCCAGGGGCATTGGGACCGTGGCATCGGGCAGGAGGGGAGGGGGTGGCAGAGAGGAGCGAGGGGAAAGGGGCCCGTGGGTGACATCGTGAGCAAAGCCTGTTCGGGGGTATCGACGGATGATATTCACACGGCATGCTTTTCCCGGACCGTGTCGGCCCGGTAGGTTTTGCACGCTTATTGAAATATAAAAGAAGCCCTGTGTGTTCCCAGCTGGTTACATTGAGAAAAAAATAAGAATAACAAAGTGTTACGTTGCACACTATTTGGACTGGAAATCCTCTCACAAAAGTGTAGTGTCCCCTTTTGGAAATGGATAGGACATAGTTTAACAGTTTTATATATTTATTCACGCACACACGGATATGTTCCTTGGAAGCCCGGAACCCACACTGACTCACAAGGAGTTTGGCAAGAAACACTTCATTGACTGTTGCGAGTAAGCAGTTGTACAAATTTGCAGCAGGCACGTGCCGCACTGCGGAACCAAAAGCTCCTTGGAATAGCGGTCAGCTTGGTCAGGCTGCGAGTTCTGCTGTTGTTCCTGGCCCAGCGATGTTCCCTGGCCACAAGTCTCGTTGACCGACCACGCAAAACATTCACCGGTGGCTGATTGTGAGGGCTCATTCGCAGAAAAACAAGGTCTCTGTTTTTGTGGTTTGAGGCGGTTCATTGAGTTGTTTTCTGCATATTTAAGCTCCGGGTGTTACATAACTTGCTCTCTCGTGTGTTTTTTCAAAAGCAACAACGTTTTTGATCTTTTTTCATTTTCTTTTTTTTACGATCGAACATTTTCAAAAGATGTTTTTTGCAAAGTGGAAATTGGTAGCAGATGCAGCAGTATTTTCCGAGCCTCGCTTGCAGCCGGCGATACATTTCTGACGAGTGGACGTTCACGCAAACTTCTGCATTGATGTGAAAGTTACCGCAATACGTTCGTGGAACTGCTTTCGGCATGTGGCACCACACGCCAGAAAAATATTTGTCAATGCCATTGCTAAGGAAGACACTGTCTGAAAGCGATCACCGTCGGGACGTGTGTTCCATGCCACGCAACCATCCCACAGCAATACACATTCTCCCCTCCTCCACCACCCCCCACTTCCCCTCCCTCCATCTCTGGATGTGTTCGTGGCGAAAATTTCAGCGGGGAGCACAGTGGGAGAACGGCCAAGCAGGAATGCTTGACCCGCAGCCAATGTAAACCTTGGTCTTGCATCTAATGAGAGGGTCACTTTGCCATGCCTCTTCAACCCGTATTGAGTGAACGTTCTTGCACATTTGCCGTGGGCGACATGTGGCTCAGGAGTCCCGAGGGTTAATTTTTTGGTTATTAAAGCAACGTGTCTGAGCATGGAGAGCACTGTGGGAGCGGTAGGGCATGAAACGATTTATTTATTAAGAGTGATTTAAATTGAGTTCTTACACCCATGTTGTGTTTATACATACTCGTTGGTTCTTTCGGTAAAGTCATGTAGGTAGAGAAATAATAGATGACGACGTTTCGATCGCAACACAAGCCGACAGCAGTTTTTTCTTGCTGTGGTTGTCTCACCTGATGACGATCGCTTGTGTTGCGATCGAAACGTCGTGATCTATTTTATTTTTCTACCTACGTGACTTTACCGAAATAACCAAAGAGTATGGATTCCTGCAGTGACAAAAGCTTCAAATCAGTGTTTATACATATAACATTCAATTGTGTTTTCTGTGTGTATGGATCAGTTATTGGCTATTTATGCAATCTTTTAGCAAATGGTAATTGACTGAACGGGACCGACAACCTAGACAAGAAATGCCAGACACAATGCAAATGACGAGACAAAAAAGCATCTCTTTGACTTGAATTGTGGCTGAATCATAAACGTCGCAGGTGCAGGAGGGTGAATCGTTGTTTATCGAGTGGAGCGTGGTGTGAACTTTAAAGTCTAAAGACTGGCTTGCCAACAGGACAGCACCGCGCCCATGTACGACCACGTGCGAGTTGAAGTCGCTCACTCAATGTTGAGTGGAAAGCGTTCTATCAGTGCCACCGTGTAAGGCAGTGTTGTTCACGAATTTTCAGAGGGGGACCACTTTCACTGATAAGACATCGGTGTGAGGTCTGCCACACATTTGAAACCATTGGGGTTTGACCGCACGATGGGGGTTTTCATTTTTGTGTATTGTCGGGGGCCGCGCGTCAGGGGCTGCACTAAAGGCCATCAGGGGCTGCCAGTGGCCTGCGGGCCTGGCAATGAAGCACACTGGTGTAAGGTGATATGTGATGCTTCCATTCATATCATCGCTAAGTACGATGATCGAAACTCCATTGAAAATTGACCACTTCCTCGGCATGCTCAACTCGAACCGAAAAGAAGCGGCAGATGCAGTTGTCTGAACAGCATCGTCGGGAAGAACTAAGGGGGACCCCAAGTGTAGTTCTACACATGCACCGTCTTTAGTGAGCAGTGCCTGTCTTTGTAGGTGCTCCTGAACAGCACTTGACCAATTCCAGAGGCTAACCATTACATTCTTGTTGGGTGTTTGTTACCCGAGGCGCATATATTTGCCTGTGAGTATGACATGCGTGCGCTTCTTCGTGCGATTGGCTGTCTTTGTCTGCGTACCCCCGCGATGCAGGGTCAGCGACGAGAAGGACGCCCGCGGCTACCTCCAGGCCCTCGCCACCAAGCTCAATGAGGACCTCGACTCCTTGCGCAACTCCAGCCTCGGCGCCAAACCCATGGTATGGGGACGGCGCTTTGTTCAAACCAGAGAGTGTAAACACTCCCAGCGAGCGATTCGGTGAATATCCCCGTGTTAGATGGGACACTTCTCGGCTTGGGCCTGGGCAGTGTTTGCTCGCACTTTGTCGGTGTGTGTACGACACACAGGACTTCCTCTCCGTCTCCCACTGCACTTGCGGTGCTGTTCTATATCGGACAACAGTGCGCGCTGTTAGTTCACTTTCCCACAGTCCTTATTTGGGAAGTAACGGTGAGGACCAATGTCTTGGCGAGTTGTGAGATGCAGCGATTCCATAGTTATCCTGGTCGCGGCGATTTTTACGTTTTTGTTTTTGTCAACATTGGTCGTGGAAATGTCTTGGTTATTGTACATCACGCAATGATGTTCTGTGTGTTATCGCGTACGTAATAATGGCGTGGTTATTGTACACCGCTTATTGCGGGCTACTCGTGTGTTGATGGGGGCCCGCCGGCATGCTGTCACGCAAGACGTCAAATCGCCCATCTCTCCGCCTGCTTCCATTCCACTCTTTCACAGCTCCTAACTTTATTATTAATCGTTGCCCGCTTGAGAAAACATATTTTTTGCTCTTCATTTAACCTTTTTTCTCTCAATTTTTTACAAATGATGATTTTCCACTTGAAAAGAACAGTTCGTTGAGCTATGTTTTTCTGTCTTTACGTTTTTCTTGGTGTCTCATTTTGTGTCTTACTTGGGTTGCTTCTTCTGTTCCACTCCATCTTTGCCGCATTTCTGCAGAACACACTGAGCCCTTATTGCCACAACTACACAGAGTCCGATGGCGCTAGGCAGGTAAGCGGCAGCCGCCTTCAACCATATTCCTGCTGTAAGAATGTTAATTTCAAAAGAGCACATCCCACCCGTTTCATGTGTGTGTTTGTGTGTGAATCATGTGGAAGCTTTTCCTGTTATTTTGAAATCTTGTGCCTTATCGTATGGTTCCCCTCCCTCTGAAATGGCACATTTGGTGTCGGTGGCAAAGTCTGGTCATGCATTAACACTCGTGGAATTAGTGACCAAACGTGGGAAATGTGCGGGTGTACTCGTGACAAAGGCCTAAGTTCATAACGTAGAACTTAATAATTTTCAATGTTAAGCACGTTTCATTCTATCTTCTGCGCTCACTGAGCGCAGAAAGGCAACGACACACGTGGCATGAGGCCGTCAGTGGAAAACCCGTAGATTAGAGCTGTGCAGAGTCTTTGTTATTGTTTTCATTATTTAGCCACAAGTGCCAACAATAGCAGAGACAAATGAGCGCATACAGTTTTGTGACGGCTGGTTGTACGAGCCAAACCCCATCGTATTGGGTGGGCCGCTTGTTGCTACGTCGGCTCGGGACGAAAGCGAAGCCGATAGCAGCGGGGATCGTTCATCCCTCGGAGATCGGCGAAGGCAGGTCGGCCAAAAAGGCTCGTCCGCCTGGCCAGAGTAGATATCTTTGCGTGACGTGTTGGCAAGCGATCTCTGCGCATGTCCACTCTGCTCTACCTCATACTACCTCCCATGGTTACGACGTCCCCTTGTAGTTCCCGCGCACTGTTGGCCCGGCCACTCAGTGCTGCCATGTCACCAAGAACTGCAACGAACCTCTTCCACTGCACGTTTTGCCAAACCTTCTACCGTTGTCATTGCATTGTGCACTGCGGCATTCCTGGTCCCCTCTGCCGTTGCACATTTTTACTCTTTAATTTTCTCTTTGTTTACTTGAATTCTGTTTATAATAATTTGCAATAATAAACACGACTTAAATAAACATGTCGTAAGATAACTGAAATTGTACACTAAAGTAAATATTTAGGTGTCGCTTTTTGGTTGATGGTGTGTTTTTGCTTGAGCATAGTTGATTAGAATTTCAACAAAAACAAACGAGATTCGAGTATAACCTTGCGTAAAAACAAACATCAAGTGCGTCCTATATTTAATATTTGCTTCGTCGTGAATTTCACGTGAACATGCCTTGTGTTTGGTCCCGGCTCTGCTCTTAATGACGGAAGTGAAAACTAATATAACTAAACTATTTTTATTTTACCAGGTAAGGCCCACTTAGCTGTATAGCTCTTTTTTTCAGAAGCGACCTGGCTACAAATGATAGCTCAATAAAGTCGCTTATCACGTGGAATTTATATCAACCAAATACTCTAAACGCACGTTGAGAGTATTTCTGTGGAGGAAAAAACGATTACCCGGAGAGAAATCCTCACGATCACGGGACAACATGCAAACTCCAAATACACAGGCGTCAGGGTCGGGATCGAACCCACGGCCTCATGCGCACCACATTCGGTGACGAGATGTGGTGCACACGTACCACATCCTGGCCTCCTAGGCGAGAGCCGCCCCCCTCCCCACCTTCCGCCGAGTGACCACGAGTGGCCTTTGTGATCCCTCCTAGTTTACATTCGCACAATGCATAATATGGAAAGACTGCAAGGAGATGTGCCAGTTTTAGCTATTGTTCGCTTTTGTTTGAAAGCCTGGACGGCAAAAGCTTTGTTGCTTGTTTTCGTCGCCGCTTAGTCACTGCGGGAGGGGAGTTACTGACTGGCTGTGTGTTTGCAGGGCTTGCATCATGCTTCTGGGGTCAAGGCCATTGTAAGAGAGGGCTGTGTAATGCCCCGTATATGCAGATTGCATAAAAAACACAACATTGATAAAGACTACAGGGACCCTGTCATACTTTCCTTTGATCTCGTTTATCTCGAAATAGAGCAAAAATTTGCACATGCTTTATTTAAAATAAGAGTGGCATACTGGTAGCAGATTAAGTATAGTCACGCACATGGCATGCATTGTGGGAGTTTAGGCAACAAACAAGTGATGGAACAGTCATATAGAGTGTGTTCTATAGGCACATCCGGTGGTGCATCATAACAGCAGCCGCTCAGGCGCCAAGTCCATCGACAGCTTTGTCTCACGCAGTGCCTACGTAACTGCTCACGCTCGCCAGTCTTGGCGTCACGCAGGCGCCTGATGATGCGGCATCAGGCGCCCGCGTTGACAGTCGCACATGTCGTGGGGACAGCATGGATTCGGGGGAGGGGTGGGGGAGTTGCGAGGTCGAGATGGGAGAGGGGCGTTGCGTTTGACGGCGCCGTGCTCGCCGCCTTGTGACTCGGGCAGGACACGCTGTGGAAGACGAGGCGCAGCCAGAAGGTGGAGATGTCCGCGCGGCTGGAGCTGCAGTCTGCGCTTGACGCGGAGATCCGTGCCAAGCAGGGCGTGCAGGAGGAGCTGACGCGAATCAAGGCCACGCACATGGCCACCGAGGGGTGAGTGCCGATGTCCTGTGTGAGTGTGAACGCGACGGCGGGAAGCGGAAACGCCAGAGCGTGAGCATCAGTGCTGCCCCGAATTGCTTGGTGATGTCACACAAACCTCATGCCAATGTCACACAATATACTGCAAGATTGCCATCTTAGTTTTATCAATACCTCGAGCCCTTGCCTCCCATCCCACATCTCTGAGACCTTGTCTCTCCTCTTCTTGGTTCTTTCGGTAAAGTCCCGTAGAAGGGAAATAATAAAAGTAAAATGTTGTAGTTTTATTATTTTATTATTTCCCTTCTTCGTGACTTTACCGAAAGAACCAAGACGATGAATCCCTGCAGTCACGGAAGCTTTAAATCGAAACTTGTCTCTCCTGTTTACCAATTTTTTTGATTTCTGCTCGAGCAGCCACTGACGTCTCCATCCCCTGTGTCAATCTTGACTCAGTGGGTCAGTGGGAGGATGCTCATCTCCACCACTGCCCACTTTGTTTGGAAACACCCCACCACCCCCTCCTATTCTTGACACACTACCACATGCAGTCAGTTGTCAGCTTAAACCTCTATTATGGATCTGTATTTACCCTGCTGTACTTTTCATCCTATACATTTGAACCCATCCATAAATACGTACATTTGTAAATTTTTGGACATTTCATGGACAGTGCCTTTGGATGAACGTTAACTGGGACTCGCGTAATAAATCCGAAACCGTGCTCGATCCGGGCGGACCAGACGAGGTGATATCCGACTGCCGGGGAAGTGTTTGGCAGCCCCCTAGTGGTAGCGACACCAACACTGCCTTCCCACCGGCACAATCGACCGCATTCCAGCACGTGCCGCACTTGGACATTTGAGACAAACACCTCACTGTGTGAATGCCTGCGCTTTACCAAAACAAACCGCAGAGACTGCTCTGTTTATTTTTTTCAATTCCCCCCCCCCCCCCCCACTTGCCCTCCCCCCCTCTCCTGTCATTGAAGGCGAGCACCCTAGGTATGCCGTCGCGGGAGAAAATTACTCGGGGTGATTATTGGGGCGTGCTCGTCACTCATACTCCTGTCAGCCCCAGTAGGGAACTCAAGACCTGACCGCTTTGGGGTGGTGTGTAAACACAGACAAAAATATATATATAGTACTTGAAGTTTTACTCCTCAAAGGAAAGCATTATGGGCGTAGGCCCCGGAATGGGAAAACATTATCCCCTGTGCAGTGCGCCGATTCTTTTGAGTCTGTACTTATCGCTAAGACACGGCATTGTTGTGCGTGGAAACGGCTTTAAATTAAATTGTCGTCTAAAAATATGTGTGGTTTTATTTAGCGGCGATCCCTAACGGAATTCACGTGTAAAAATTTGTCAGGCTGCTTTGAGGGCTGCGTTGTGCCACTGGTGGCCCGTAAAAATAATAATTCACGAGATTGTGGCGATCCCAAGCGTGGTTAAGTTTGTGGTTAACACGCTTTATGAGGCGTTTCTTTTTTAATACAAATATTTTAATTCACAGGAAACTGCAAGAGACTGAGAAGAAGAACAGCAGCCTCATGGCAGAATTGGACATCCTTAAGAAAGAAGTGGCCGAGATGAAAAGGCAACCAGACAAAGGTAACATAACAGCCCCCGAACGTAACGGTGGTGCAGTGTTCGAGTTTGCATTGTCACCTTTTGAGGCGGCCAATGTTCGGTGTCCCTAACCCAGCGCGTCGTGAGTGGACAATGCCCCAAGCATTCATGTTGCCACCACTCTGCGCAGGTCTCAAACAACAGGACTCGAGGAACTCCCTCGTGCGATATTATGAAACACCGTCGTCACCGGTCGACAAGCCAGACGTAAGTTGCCCCGTGCACCATTGTTTACATTCCTTGTTTCCGTAATAAGTTAAGCTAATAGGAAGTTTGGCCCACTCTTTATCGCACAATAGATCCCCTATTTTAGCCTGACGAACTGGTGTGGTGAGTACTGATGGCGAGCACCTCTTATAAGGCCGTCCTTGAGCAGCACTCGTATGTCGTGTGGCGTGCGCAGGATGCAGAGCTGCGTCCCGGCCCCGTCTCTCAGCTGTCGCGCGCCACCTCGCTGCCTGTGCACTCCACGGCTGCACAGCCCAAGGTATTGCCGCTGCTGGCCGTGCCACCCCCCCCCCGCCTCCACACAAAACAAAATGCCAATTTCTCCCATGCAGTCTCTACAATAGGTTGTTCGGGCAAGTGCTGTGTAGTAATTACATTGGATGGCACACACGAACGAACGGTGTGGCGAGAACCACGCTTGGTCGTCTTTGTCTCTCGAGTGGTGACGTTTATACACTGTCAAAGGTACAATTATAAGATTGTGTCGACCTTGGGAGGCGTCCATGACTGGTTCAAATATTCGCCAGCGATTTTGGTTGAGCAGAAATTTAACTCGGTGGCTACAGGATTATTTTTCCAACTCCGCAACCTGTCACTACTCAAAATACAAAGATCCCCGTTATAGTCTTAACAGACTGTTGGGAAAAGTGTTGTTATCAAATTCCTATTAAGGCCAACACGGCACACAAGGGCATGGCCTTTTATGTCCACTCAATGCTGATGCTTGCACACTGCACCAGGTTGTCAATTAAGGCCGAGTCGACCTAGGGGAGACCCAGGACCAGTTCGGATGATCATCACTGGTGTTGGTGGCGACAAGCGGAAATTGAACTTTGGAGCGCAGCGCGCTAACCACTACGCTACCGCTCCCCACGGGCACACATTCACACTTACACAAACTTGCACACACAGCACAACAAGTATTAATTCGGATGGTTTCGTTGTTGCCATTCTTCCCAACCCCTCAATCCCGTGCTGCCCTCTTCCAGCCAAAGGCGCATTCGCTGGTGGTGCGGACATTCAGCAGCCCCACCAAGTGCAGCCAGTGCAGCTCCCTCATGTTGGGCCTGGTGCGGCAAGGCTGCGCATGCGAAGGTACCACCAGCACGTGTGCGCTGGTCGTGGTGTTAGGGTCACGCACATTTTTGTCATGACACCGTATTGTTATCAAGAGTAAAATATATATTTTGCCTTGGTGTGTTTCAGTTTAGTATGTTAACGCCTACTGGTGCCGCACTTTAGATTTATGCTTGTGTGCTTATGCGATTGTGTGTTTCTGTGTATGTGTGGATGTCTCTGCATGTACACGTGCGTGTGTGTGTCCGCGTGTGCACGCATGCATGTGTCTTTCCTTGCATGTGCTTTGTTTCGTGTGTGTGTGTATATCTTGTGTCCGTGCATGTATCCTCATGCATCCCCCCCCACCCCCTTTTTTTCGGCAGTGTGCGGCTTCTCATGCCACGTGACGTGTGCCGAGAAGGCACCCCAGGTGTGCCCCATCCCGGCAGACCAGACACGCCGGCCCCTGGTATCGACCCGCAGCGTGGCACCGGCACTGCCTACGAGGGATACGTGCGGGTGAGGCCCCAGCGCCGCGCTAGCTTGTTACCAGACGTCTTGGTGCCCTGGCGTGACTCACAAGTGGCCACGAGTGTGAAACTGGCGGTTGGTCACAGGGCCACTGCGTCCGTCAATTCGAGAGAATTGGGATTCGTGTTGCAGCTCGGCATAAGTAGCCTTTCCCTTAAAAAGCTCTTCTTATTCAAGGATGGACAGAAAGTTGTGTACGGAACGGTCCTCATTGTTTTTGGAATTTCTGTCACAGAGTATAGCCACAATTCCACTGAACATAGCTGGCTGTGAACTCCAGAAGGTGGCACTGCTTGAAACTCTCGATTCCATATTGACTTTGCCATGGATTTTGACCAAGTTGACTATCATCCATGGCATTTGTATCAAACTACCTTTCTGAGACATTCCGTAGAGTGAGGCTGAATACCACGTGGCACAGAAAGGATGTCGCGGATCGTAACCCCCCCCTCTCCATCTTCTCGCAGGTGCCGAAGCCAGCGGGCGTCAAGAAGGGCTGGCAGAGGGCGTACGCGGTGGTGTGCGATCTCAAGCTCGTTTTGTTCGACATCCCCGAGGGCAAGACGGCACTGCCAAATGTGGGGGTCAGCCACGTCATCGACATGAGGTCAGCCACTCGGCCGGGCAGCACGGTGCTTCGTGGAGGAGTCCAGTGGTGCACATTTAATATTTGGCAGCCTGAATCAAGTGACCTTTCTTGTAGATGTGAACAAAGAGCATTGCACCTCTTTAATTAATTTTTTTTAAAATAATTTATACATTGCGCAAGTAGGGATGAGTAGTGGTTAACGTCTGCTGACCTGTCACTCGACTCTTTCAGCGTTGCACATTTAAACGTACGCGTAAACGATTTTGCGTTTGTGTGTACACGGAATGCAGGGATGAGGAATTTTCTGTGAGTTCGGTCCTCGCCTCCGACGTGATCCACGCCAACCGCAAGGACGTGCCCTCCATCTTCAGGGTGAGTCGTACAGCTACAGCTGAGCTCCTGCCACCACACGCCAATCGAGCTGCAGAAACCCCAGAATTCACAGCGACACCAACCGGCTTGATCTCAGGATCACAGCAAATGCATGGAACTCAACAGGTCCCACATTTCAGATTTTATTTGCAGGCGGTGTCACGGTGCAACAAAAAAAACTCTTGTCGCACGTTACTCTGCACGCACGCATCGCATGCATCGCACGCACCAATTACGCACACCAATTATACACACCAATCACACACACACCAATCGCATGCACTGCAGGTGACGGCGACGCAGCTGACGACACCCCGTACGAGGTTATCGACGCTGATCCTCGCGGACACCGAGACGGAGAAGGAGCGCTGGGTGGGCGTGCTGAGCGAGCTGCAGAGGCTGCTCAAGCGCAACAAGCTCAAGGACCGTGCCGTGTACCAGGCGCGCGAGGCCTTTGAGAGCGGCCTGCCCTACATCAAGACCACCCTGTCCGCCGCCGTCATCGGTGAGAGTGGGCATGGACACGGAGCTGGCCTCCACAATGGGAAGCTTGCGCTCGGCAAGCCGTTGGGAAGAGTTCATGCTCACCGCCGTGCGTTGCTTTGTCAATTGGCAGTTGTGCACGTGTCTGTGTGTGTGCAGATATTCAATTGGGTGTGTACGAATATGGTGGAGTGGTAGTGTAGTGGTTAGCATGCTGCGTCGTGAACCCGGCGACCCCCGTTTGATTCCCGCTCATGGGCCAACACCAGCGACGGTTATCTGAACCGGTCTTGGGCCTTCCCTAGGTGGACTCGTTCTCAAATGAGTATATGGTGTGTTGTGTAAACATCTGGGGAGATGAAGGTAGCCAGGCGTGGTACTGCCCACCCACCCACCCCATCGTGTGCCGTTCCAGCCTTCGTAGGTGCTCGCCGATTGCATTTGCCCCAACAATTAGCAAATATCGTGACTGGTCCTGAGCTTCCACAAGATCAATTCGGCCTTAAATGAGTACCTGGTGTAGTGTCCTAATGCAAGCACTGGGGAGACAAAGCGTGGCCTTTGTGAGATACTGGCCACATCACCACGCCCTCCAGTAGTATTCCTTGATACGTGCCCGCTAACAGCACTTGCCATGAGAGCCTGCATGGTGAAATACGGGATCCTTCTATTTGTGTGTGTGTGTGCGCGTGCAGACCACGATAGAATAGCACTTGGAGCGGAAGATGGGTTTTATGTGCTCGAAGTCACCAATGATGGTAAGTGTGCACAACCCTTGTGTATAATGCCTCATCAGAAAATACAATAAACACCTTGTAGCAGGAACACAATGCATCGCCATTCACTTCAGCAGTTCTGCACTGGTCACGAACGTGTGCACGGAAGCCTTTTGAGAGGCAGGTTCTATCAGGGCCTGCCCCTACCATTATTTTGTTCATTGCCCACAATCCACCATGATTATACATTTTGTAGCTATACATATAGCAGGCTATGATTTCGATATATTGACCTTCTTGGAATCCTGGACTAAATACGTACATTTCCACATCATCAAGCACTGTCGCATCTTGTTTACCACTTCACGAGTCACATCTGAATTTGTTCAATATACCATAAACGATCCTGGGTCACGGGTTATTGCAATCCCGTTTGTATTGTCTCGTTTTTTTCCCATCTAATTTTTTTAATCTTAAACGTAACACTGGCATGTCATTCACATACAGCTGACTTAAATTGTAAATTATTCTCACACGCATTATTCATCGATGTGAATCATTAGCGAGAGAAGCCATATTTTAATCATCCGATTCGTCCAATATCGGTTCGTTTCTCACCTGCCACTGGGTGGCGATCTCTAAACACAAAGGCGTACATGCGGCATGCGTCCACAGTGATCGTGCGCGTGGACGACTGCAAAAAGGTGACGCAGATCGAGCTGATCCCGGAGGCGCAGTTGGTGGCCGTGATCACCGGCCGCAACCGTCAGCTGCGCCTCTACGTGTGGAAGGCGCTCGAGGGCTTGGAGCATGAGCCCTACAAGGTGCCCGAGGCCAAGAACTGCCAGGCGATCGCGGCAGGGCGTCCCAGCGGGCTCGGCGCCGCCGGCTCGGCCCTCCTCTGCCTGGCCATGAAGCGCCAGCTGGTGTGCTACGAGCTGATGGGCGGTGCTGCGCGCACGCGCCACCGCCGGATTCGCGAGTACCAGCTGCCCAACGTGGCGCAGTGGCTCGCGGTGCTGTCGGAGGGCATCTGCGTGGGATACCAGTCCGGATTCGCCATCTACGCCACCGGGGTAACGGGCGCACACACGCCCTGCGGCGGTTTTACTGCTCCGTGGGTTTGGCCATGCTGACGTTAGTGATTATATCGCGTCCTTGATGATCAGTGCCATATAGTCTCCTAACTTTTGATCCGCAGAGTGCTGGTCGTCTGTAAAGCCATGGGAAATCAGCAGTGGCACTGTTGAAGATATATTTCTTCAAAAACAGCAAATTTGTTTACCGCTCGTCTTCGATGACAATTAGTTGAGAGTTTAGAGTGGTTCCGTGGCTCCAGAAAAGTTAGGAACCATTGGTATAGATAATAAGACACCTTAAAGTGATTTTTTGACATTGGGAATTATATAATAATGCTATATTGTGTTACTTATAAAATTATACACCAATGTATGTACGTATATTGAATATTCTGCTGGTTTCTTTTTCAAGTCTTAATCAGTTGCTGGGCACGCAATAATTCACCCACTCCATGACATTATGAATTGCGTCATGGTCCCGGGTCACAATTCCTTTCATGAAATGTATTCTCCTTTGTACCTGTGGTTCATGACAGAATCTATTATGACTAGAAAACGTCCATGAACGGAAAACACAATTTCATGCACATGTGAGCTTAGCAGTCATATTTAGCAAGTCAGAGAATTAATCCTTGCCTGTACGGTACTTTCAAATACCACTGCCGTTTCCAACAACCAACAGATGTGCGCTGCATTGTCCAGATTGTTTCCTGTATTTCTGACTTTGCCTCGTGCGTTGTGCCCATGTTGTATTGTTGCCGTGTCACTGGCGCAGGCCGGAGAGGAGGCGTCGGGCCACTGCCTGGTGCAGGCCGAGGACCCCTCGCTGAGCTTCCTGGCGGCGGGCGGTGGCGCTCCAGCAGACGCTCTGTGCTGCGTGGAGATCGTGGGCGGACCCGGCCCGGCACGCGAGTACCTGCTGTGCTTCTCCTGTGTGGGCATCTACGTGGACCGGCAGGGCCGCCGCTCGCGCCAGCAGGAGCTCATGTGGCCAGCACCTCCCACTGCGTGCTGTAAGTCGCCACGGTGGCTATGAGATGTTAACTACCTCACCCGGTATGCAAGAGGGCATGAGTTCGATCCCGACCCTGACCCCACCTGTATTATTATTTTTTCTCTCTGACTCCAATTTTTGCTGTAAGTCGCCACGGTGGCTATGAGATGTTAACTACCTCGCCCGGTATGCAGGAGGGCATGGGTTTTATCCCGACCCTGACCCCACCTGTATTATTATTTTTTCTCTCCGACTCCAATTTTTGCTGTAAGTCGCCACGGTGGCGAGTTGTTAACTCCCTCGCCCGGTATGCAGGAGGGCATGGGTTCGATCCCAACCCTGACCCCACCTGTGTTAATTTTTTTCCCTTCGGCTCCAATTTTTCCCTCCACATTCAGTAACATGCGTTGGGAGGATTTGGCTGCTATACATGTTTCCGCGTGATAAGCCGCCACTCCATTCAGAAAAAGAGCAGTATAGCTCTGTGGGCCTTACCTGATAAGGTAAAAAAATAGTTGAGTTAAACTATTAGCCCCATTGGCACCTGTATCGTTGCTGCGTAACTGCGTCGGTGTTGACTTTGTTTTGCCTCACGTCGCAGGTTACAACCCTCCGTACCTCTCGGTGTACAGTGAGAACACAGTCGACATCTTCAACATCATCACCATGGAGTGGATACAGACACTGCCGCTGAAAAAGGTGCCACTCGCTGTTTTACTATATTGCTAAATTAGCAAATCGCTGTCCCTCCTAGTTAATTGAAAAGTTAATTGACAGTCGTTATTTCATTATGATGACAACCTGACCTAATTTGCACAGGATCTTTTTACTTAATAATCTTGAACTATTAGTCAGCGTAAGATTTTTTTAACGGGTCATTTTAGCAATTGACACCACCGATCGGCTCTTTAGCATCGTCTACATGGATGACTGTGGAGCTTTCAGGCGTCCTCCGAGGTTTGTCGAAGCTTTTGTGTTGTGCCCGTCCTGTGAGGACTGACCCTCGACTTGTGCATCTCTCCTCCCTGTGGTGCAGATAAAGCCGCTGAACCCCCAGGGCACCCTGAACCTCCTCCCCTCCGAGCCCGTGCGTCTCATCTACTTCCAAAACAAGCAAGCAGGTAGGAGAAGGGGGGGTGCTCTTGCATAGACATCGCCGGAAACTTGGCACGGCTGCCACGTTTCCCATTGCGGCGCCCGTGTTGGCGTCGTCGCCCCGAGTAAGTCCGGCTTGACCGTTTAAGCGGCGACAGCGACGGGAGCGCGTACGCCGCACAACGGCGACGGGGAATGAGATGTGCGCGCGCGTGCGATGCGTGCCTCTACAGAGGGCGAGGACCTGCATGTGCCTGAGACGTCGGACAACAGCCGGAAGCAGCTGATCCGCATGCGCAGCCGGAGGCACTTCTCCTACCGTGTGCCGGACGACGAGAAGATCTCCTTGAGGTGCCCACCCTGCCACGTGTTTGCGCGTGTTTTTTTTCGATTCTCCAAACTTTATAGGTTTAGCACTTAACTCATTCTGTGATCCGATTCGTTTTGCAGTTTTTTGTGTCAATGGGCGCTTTGGTTTATTTCTCATGCCTTGTTAATACTTTTACAATATATTGTGGTGTGAAAATATTGGATCCAGTGTGGTCTCAATGTTAAGGGTACGTGAATTTAAAAGCGATTAATATTTGCGCTTGATTCAATATATTCATCATGAGCTTAAGACTCGATTTTAATTTAACGACTTTTACAGTCTGATTAACGTTTGCTGCGTTACACAAGCGGCAGAATGAATGGTGTGCCACGTGCATTACATGCCGATTGCTTTGGCACAGACTAGCCATGATTCCACTCGCGTGCTCGTTTGGAGAGTATTGCCCTAATAAGCAATTCGCTTACCACTTGCAAACTGGTTGAGACAGAACACCCTGTGTTGACCCGCATCATCCCCCCCCCCTCACTCGTGCTCTGCAGGGAGATGATTATACGGGACCCAGACCTGCGCTCCAAGCTCATCTCCGGTCCCACCAACTTCAACCACGTGGCGCACATGGGCCCCGGCGACGGCATGCAGATGCTCATGGACCTGCCCGTGGTGAGATTGCTGTGCCGCGTCGGTGGCGCCGCAACGCCGCCTGTCTCAAATCGTCGCTTCCAGACCTGCGGTGGCGCACTCCTTTCGTAGCACAGCGCTTCGGAGGCAGCGTTTGGGAGGGTTGTGTAGATTCTGTCGCGCAGCGACTCCCGGTCCCGCAGATTGTGGGGGAATTACAGCAGTTCGGTTCATCGCCCATCCTTGTGGATTTCGAGTGTTATTTAGCCCATATGCATGGTGGGTTTCCTCCTACGAGCAAAAGACTCTTTTAAGAAAAGGAAATTGGACAAGCATCGCGAAGTATGACTCCAATCTTTTAATAAATAATACGCATTTATCATTAATTTACCATCGGCTCTGTTAACTCAACTGGCTGAGCGAGTAAAGGGCTTTGCAGGGTCGGGGAGGACGGGGCGGTCGGTACGCTGAGGCGGTCTCGCCCCGCTCGCGCCGGCGCCACGGCCTGCCTCGTGCATCGACACTCATCCCGCTGCTGCTGCTGTCGCTGCTGTCGCTGCTGCTGCTGCTGCTGTCGCTGCTGCTGTCGCTGCTGCTGCTGCTGTCGTTGTCGTTGTTGCAGCGCTCGTCGACGATCCACGAGGAGCACCCGCAGGAGCGACCGCGCCCCGCCATCTCGGGCTCCTCCAGCATGGCAGCCATGCCGCGGCACTCGCACGCCGGCCTCTCCACCAGCCCCAGTGAGTGCTTGCCGTCCCACCACTCCTCCCGACTGAAACTCAACAATTTTTAATGAACCAGGTGCAATGCCCAATGAGCTATATAGTTCTTTTCAAGAAGTGACCTGGCCACATATGATAGCTCGGCAAAGTGGCTTATCGCTTGGAAGTTTATACCGGCCAAATACTCTTGAACGCACGTTTCTGAGTGTGGAGGGGAAAAAACGGAGGACCCGGACAAAATCCACATGACCACGGGGAGACAGACGCACAAACTTCAAATATACAGGCGTCAGGATTGGGATCGAACCCACATTCACCTGTATACCAGGCGAGGTAGTTAACATCTCGCCACCGTGACTAGAGGCCAGATCCTCGCACAGTCCGCACGTGTGAAGCACTGGCGCAGCAGAGTTTGACCCAAAAACCGGTGGATCCGATTGAGAAGCCGTCACGCGGTGGCGTGCCTCTAGACACGTGTGTTGGGTTCACGGTTCTGTTATTAATGCTGGCGTGGCCGAGTACCCAGCACTTGAGATCTGAGTTCAAATTGTGGGTTTCGGCCAAGAGAATGGTGTCTTTCTGGTGGTGTTGTTGTGTGTATGTACATATGGTTGTACGTGTGTGTGTTTTTTTTTAGTTTTATGTGGGCATGTGCGTGTACTCGTGTTTATGTGCGTCTCTAGTTGTGCGTACGTGAAGGATTGTCATTGCGTCTGTGCGTCGTTGCTCGTGGCTGCACTCGTGCTTCAGGCTCGCTTGCCCAGAACGGCAGCGCAGGGCGGAGGGAGGCGGGCGGCGCGACAGGCGGTGCCGGCCTGGGCAGTTCCGGTAGCGGGGGCTCCGGTAGCAAGAAGTGGCCCGTGGCGTCACCTTCGGACGGGTCCCTCTCGTCGGGCGGCCCCGACCAGCACAGCGAGGGCCACGGGCCCCGTGCCGACTCGGAGTTTGAGCGCGAGGTGAGACCCACTTCCCTCTCCCTGCCTCCCTCCCTCCCTCCATCCCTCCCATCCCCCACCTTTGCTTGTGCCCGCCGGCTGTGGTGTCTGCGCCATCTCCGCCGAGGCATTGGGACAAAACCGATTCTGCATTATTGATGGAGGCCGTTTTGTCCGGTCCGCTCGCCAACAACGAGTGGAAACTTAAGCTGCTGCTTGTTTTGCGAATGCAGCCAATTATCCCACCTATCCAGGAGCACGCCAGAAAAGGCAAACATGATGACGGTGTTGTCGGGTGCTCGTGTTGCGTGTTGTGGGATCATTTGCGTTTGGCTGGCACTCAACCGGCAATTTTCAGGTTATTGTGTGCGTGCACTAACGGTGGTGCATGTGTTCTGCCACGTGTCTGTGTGTTTTGTCTTCCTGCCGTCCGCCGCCCCCGCCCGTACGTTCCGTCGCTCCCACGCGGGACTCGCGCACTCGCTCGCCCTCTCCTGCCGGCGCCGCGAAGCAGGACTCGGACTCTCCACGCCACTCCACGGCCTCCAACAGCTCCAACCTCAGCAGCCCGCCTAGCCCGCTGTCTCCACCGCGCAACCAAGGTGGCGGCAGCAGCGGCGGCGCTGGTGGCGGCGGTTTGGGCGGCCACTCCCCGTGGGACCTTTGAGTCTGGGCACGCGCGACACCCAACGGCGGTGTTGGTGGTCGCATGCCCGCGCCATTCCTCCTCGATCGCCCCCGATGGTGACGACTGCAACGACGAGGACAAGATGGGGGGGGGGGTGTGCCCAAAACCGGTGCTGGGAGTGTTGGGGGGGGTGGGGGGGGGGTCTGCCCAGCCACGTTTGTCTTTTGCCTGAAGGGAGCCCCGCCAGGTGACCCCGCCCGTGCCCCACCCCGCCGCAGCCTGCGTGGGAGCGATGGAACGTCGTGTTCCTGTGGGGCCTCGGGGCTCCACGCGCCAGATGCCCCACACCGCTGCCTGTGAAGGGACCCCGGGCCCACCCACGCACGCACGCACTCACTCACACTCGTTTTCTATTCCTCTTTGTGTTGCTCCCCTCTCCCAACCCGGGGCTCCTGTGCCTGTCTACGGAGACAAGGGGAGGGGGCAGCTGGGAGTGTTAAAGAGAGTTTCGTTATAAATACCGATAATATAATAACTATAATTACAGTAATTACCGATTTAAAGAAAAAAAATTGAGAAACAAAAGAATTAACTTAAAATTGTCCTGAATTTTGTTCCACTTTCAGAACATGCAGAGTTGTTTTGTTTAACCCCGAGCCGTTGCTGCTACGTGCGGTCACCCGTCGTATTCAACGGTTCCAGGAGCCTCCAAGCAGATGGACGTAGGACGTCCCGTGCATCTCACGGCTGTCCCGTGTCCACGCTGCCTCCGTGATCCGACCACTAAGGCCACCGGCCACTGGCACTGCAGAACCTCTCCTGTGAGAGGCACCAGGGCGCTTGGCGAGCGGCGAAGCTCGGCGCTGTGCCACGCTCGTACCCCCCCCCCCCCCCCCCCGCGTCGTCCCTATTGGGAGCAGAGCGGGGGCCTTGTACCGTTTGGGTGGGTGGGGGTTTGTTAAACGTTTTTTCCTGCGACCAGCAATCGCTTTGTGGTGGCTGCCTCTGACGGCATATGCAGTCTCCCGGAGTCTTCTTCACAGCCCCCACTTTTTGCAGCGGGAGGCGCCGGGGACGAGGGTGGTGGGGTCAAAACCAGCAGCACCGTGGAACTAGGAAACACTACAGCGTTGCGTGTTCTTGTCGACCCAACGCACGGCAAACGCGTGTTGCGGTTGTTTATTTCTGTAAGATATTTCCGATCACAAACTTGCGTGTGTTCTTTTTTCACGTGGTTATTTTCGCTGGAACATGCAGGTGTTTGTTTGTTTTTCTTTCACGTTTTTAATATTTTGTTGTTGTCGTTGCCGAAGTGGTGCAGACACAGCGCGGGACCCGTTACCTCGTGGTGTTGGTGGGGTGCAGAGAGATTTTTTTCTTTTTTTTCCGACCGGGAACAGTGCGCTGTGCGCCAAGCATTGTGTGCGGGTTGGTTGCGAGGGTCTGTGCCGTGGAGCCAGCGCGCGCAGGGGGATTGTGGACCATGTCAAGGTTGCAAAAAGTGATTCCTAAGTTTGCCTGCTCGGCGTTCAGAGCACCCGTCTCTACTACTGTTTTTAGCCGTCGCCAGAACAGAAGCTGCTCCCAATGTTATTACCTATCGCCCGTTGTAGCGTTCGTTTTATTTCCCTCACTCTAGACAGTGACCAAGACATAGTCGAGCTTGCAAATGGGGGAGGGGGGGGTGCTGTGGTAGACGCCGATTGAAAAATGCTTTATTTTGAAATTGTGCAGTGTCGACGGGGGTGTGATGAGCGAGTTGGAAACATCAACCCTGAACTGTGCGCTCTCTCGAGTGTGAGAATATGTACTTGTGTGCGCGAGTGCGAGAGTGTGAATACTAGTGCGAGTGTGCGCGCGTGCGTGTGTGTAAGTGCATGTTTGTTCTTTGCCGTCGTTGGGAATAATTACGGCGGCCAATCAATCAAAAAATTAAGACAAAAATTGTCATCCAATGTGCTAGCTTCATCTGGTTTCTGGGGTCTCAGGTTATCTGCATACTGTAGATAGATTAGTTTTATTTTCTGGCTCGCCCAAGCAGTCCTTGTTTTGAGGGGGGGGGGGGGGGGGGTAATAACGTGTTACGCATGTGTTTCCAATATAATCTCTCATATCTGCAACTTCTGATTACTTTTTCGGTCCAAACGTGCACTGGCCCAGCTGTATAATCTTCACCACGCTCCCCGTGGGTGCGTCATAGCTCTCCGTGCCGCCCAAGTCGCTGTAAATGTTTAAATTGTTTTGGATGGTGTGCAGATGTGGGTGGCAGTGTTTGTGGGTGGTGGGCGGGGCACCCACGTGATGTGGGAGAAGGCCTCGCACGCTCATGATGCGCATTCGTCGTCATCGCAAATCCGCCGCACCACTGTCTTCGTCACGGGCCCCCATGTGGGACCTCGTCGCGTTGCCAAGCCGAGGCCAATTTCACGGTCGCCTCCATAGCCCGGAGCTATGGCATCCACGAGTCGGGCATCGGGCCACACGACAAAACAGCCCTGGGCGGACGTGACGTCCCATCGGAAGGAGCCACCCATGTGGCCCCGAAGGCCATCTGCTCACTCTCCACCGAGTAGTTCAATGCACTGCGTCTTTCATCGCAGATTGCTCCGTAAACTCGCTCGTTTGCTCCCTCCCTCCTCTTTGCCATAGAGGGCCTGGGCCCCACGAGGCCGCTGAGGTGCCCAGGTGCTCGCCAGTGAGGCCCCATCCCCTGGCTGCTGGGCCCAACACGGTTTTAGGGCGGGGGGATGGGGGGTTGCGTTACATCTTGGGTGGGGCGAGAGGGGTGGGCATGTGAAAGCGGCTGCCACGGGGACTCTGTGGGCAGTGATTTCAGTGCCAGTATTTGTTGCCTTTTGTAAGCGAATTAATTGACACAAAGTACACGCAACAGATGACGACACCGTGTTCCCCCATGGCTTGCTAGCTTTGTTATTTTGTTTTTGTTTTGCGTCTGTAAGAATGTTGTACAGTTTTGCATGATAACGTGGGTGTATTTTTTTTAACATCAAAGGCACGCGGCATAGAGAAGAGCGTTCGCTTGTATTAATGTTCGGAGAAAAAAAATCACACCTTGGTTTTTAAATGAAATTTGCTGTAAGAAATATAAACTTAAAATTGTGCTGGGGCTTTTTTTTCTTTATTTTGCACACGAATATTTATAGAGGGGTTAGTGCATCGACAGCAGCAGGTTAAGAACACTTCGTAATAATGTTTGACACAAACATGATATCTTATATTAACCAAACCTTAAAACATTGCAAAATAAACATAAAAATCGACGACCCGCGGTGTGTGTGGAGGTCGCTTGTTTGCAAGGCATTGTGAAGCGATGACTGCTTCGCATCTCGTGACCGGATCACACGGTGATGGCTTGGGGTCGAGTTCACCTGATAATTGGGTTCGCACGATGCCCAGGTAACTTTGTACATGTGTCACATGCTACTCACGTGTTGAAAAATGTGTTTTTTTTTACTTATCCAGGAGATCCACACTTTTTCATGAGGTTCCTGCATTGGTTTTTATTTTCACTTTTCATCCAATTAATGTTGAGTATTATACAAGTGGGAGGAAACCGGAGCACCCGGAGAAAAAACACGCGCAAAGGGGGGACGACACGCGCTCCCCGTACAGATAGGAACAGCTGGCGATTAGCCCACTTGCCGTACTGCCTTTTCGCCGCTAGTCGAGCGAGGTACGGTGGCTCCTTAACGCCCACGGGGAAGGGAGTTCCACAACAACAACTTGTGTGTCTGTGCGGTGATCCACCAACCATCGCTGCCCCCCACAGTGATGGGTAACAGGCCTCGTGCGGAGCCACCGCCTGCCTGTCTCCACGAAAATTGCGTGACACGACTGGTCTCTCCCGCAGGGGGGCGCTGTGCTACCAACATGGATGAAGTTGCCGGAAATTGGGTCCTTTTGAATTGAGGGTCTTTTTTGATCCAGGCGCGTAGCTCTGGAGTGTGCAGACGGTGCAACTCCGTACCACGGTCCTAAGTCCACGGGCCGGGGGAGTGGATAAATGAACAGGGGGCCTTCATTGAATACCTTGCACCAGGGTCCATGCCTCCAGCTCTGCGCCACTGCTCGTTCGCGACAAACAACTCGTCAGCAGATTGAACAGGAAACAGCAGCAGCAGCGTCGTCGTCGTCAGCGGCAACACTAGTTGCAGTAGCTCTTAACTCCCATCGCCAGCAGCAGAAGTTGCTTCAGTGATACAAGCAGCAGCTACTTCAATCAGCAGCAGCATGAACGTTTATCACCGGCAGCATCATCGGCGGCATCAGAAACCCCCTGCACTCCCATGGGCAGGCGCCCGTATCCACTGTGACGGCCCACGTCTGTACTCGAGTGATGTTATCTGACTTCAAGAGGATTCGGGCGCTCGGCGCTTCCATTGGACATGTTATGGACGCGACCTCTTCGTGCGGGGCCCTCCCACCCAACGCGGCCGCGCGGGTGGCACGTGACGAGTTGCGCTCCCGGCAGCGGCCGAGTTCTTTGCTCGTGCGCACGGCGAGAACGGCGAACCCGGCCACGCACCGGGTGGGTCTACGACGCCACACGCCACCCTCGTCTCGCTGGCGCAACACGCTGATGTTGGACAGGCGAAGCTTCTGGCCTGAAAGTAAACAAAAAAAACTAATCCGTAGTACGATGCGGGGTTTCGAGACCTCATTTTGTCCTGGTGACCACACGTGGTTGTCTGAGCTGCGAGCAGCAGGGCGCAGCACGGTGCCTGCATCCGTGCGTTACGTCTCTGCAAAAGAGCCCCTCCATTAATAATCATGAGCGGGTGACGTCACTCCACATGCCGCACCCCTCCCCAATAACCACGAGGGGGTGACGTCGCTCCGCATGCCGCACCCCTCCCCAATAACCATTAGCGGGTGACGTCACTCCACATGGGGCAACCCCCCTCATTAATAAGCATGAGCCGAACAATTTTTCTATTGAACGTTTCAGATTTACTGCAATATCCACCCGTCCTTGGACGGGCAAAGAAGCGAGTATAGTATAGTGTATCTTTCTTTCATTGGTAGCGCTTCTTGTAATGGTTTTCCTTCGGAAATTCCAGCCACTGCAATTTGGAAATGTGGAATTTCCACCACGGCGGTATTGGGAAGGGACATCTTTTTTTCACGGGATGTCGTTTTGTGTGTTTATCAGAAATGAATTAGCGGTCAATCGCAGCCCCTGTTCGATCCACTGCTGGACGAAGGACTTCCCACGCAGGTGTCGGTTTGACGGGGTGGTGTTTGGCCATACTTCACCACGCTGGTCACTGCAGGTTGCTAAAGAAGGATAGGTGGGGTTTACCTAGGCAGGCTCCAATTTTAGCTGCTGATCGTCAGCTGTGGTCGAATTCATAGCGCAGCGCCACCACTCCTTCAAGTAGACTCTGACCGGGATAGGCCTGGATTAGTTCGGCCAGTTGTCGACTATGGGCTCGTGTCTGGTGATGCTAATCAATTTATCTTCTTGGTTCTTTCGGTAAAGTCACGTAGAAGGGAAATAATAAAATAATAATAAAAATAAAACATAATAAAATAACAGGTCTGTCGGGAAGACAGCGTCAGACGCTGTCTTCCCTTCACCTGAGGACGACTGCTTGCGTTGTGGCCGAAACGTCGTGAGAATTATTTTCTGTTTTATTTTTATTATTTTATTATTTCCCTTCTACGTGACTTTACCGAAAGAACCAAGAAGATGAATCCCTGCAGTCACGAAAGCTTTAAATCGAAATCTAATCTATTTAATTAAGGAATCGACTTTTTTTTTTAAATTTAATTCTGGCCATGGAACGCAATGTGGGCCCCCCA
The DNA here is from genome assembly GCF_015708825.2 of Lethenteron reissneri. NCBI lineage: Eukaryota > Metazoa > Chordata > Hyperoartia > Petromyzontiformes > Petromyzontidae > Lethenteron > Lethenteron reissneri. The sequence continues at coordinate 5,300,578 of NC_083803.1, forward strand.
CTGTGTGCGGGATAGTCTCGTCTCGTTTTAATTCGCGTGCGGACTGTTGCCCTGAGGACGTTTGCCGTGGAGAGCGGCCGCCTCCCACACTCGCTGCATTCACGCGCCTCGTCTCTCGGGCTGCCACTATTAATGGCATTGCACCCTCGCCGCCTGCCGCGGCTGCTGCTGCTGCTGCTGCTCATGTCACAATTGCGGGAAATGTCGTCAGCGGCGATCTTCGTGGGCGAATTCAGTGGGGGTCTTTACCGTGCCCAACCACGCTTTGGTAAAAGCCCCCCCCCCCCCGCTTCCCCCTGCCGGCGTGATCGCGTGCCCCCCCCCCCACACCGAGCTGTGCGAGACGCACAATCGTCTTGGGGGCCGTCCATAAATGACGTCATACATGGGGGGGGGGAGAAATGTGACGTCACATCAAAATGCGCAACTTTAAATAAATATAGACAACACGTTCTACTTAACTAAATAGACTTTTTAATAAATGTTTTCTCCTACAACATCAGAGTGCAGCGCCACATTAAATACGCACTGCAATGACAATAGTTTAAAGCTCTTTGAAGCATGTTTTATATTGGGGGGGGGGGGGGGGGTGCAGAGCTTTGTGACGTCACATTTGAGGGGGGGGGGTCTGACTTTTTGTGACGCCGCGTGACGAGGGGGACGGCCCCTGTACGGCGGACCATTGGGAGCGGTGGCGCGGGGGTTGGCGCACTGCCCTCCGTACGGGTAGACCCGAGTTCGTATTCCCGACGTCGGCTCGACCCAACATCGGCGGCGAGTGATGTCCCATCCCGCTACTGAGCAGCTTGGTGAAGTATGGTCGGTCAGTTGCCATGTCCGACGGGGAGCAGTTGATGTTAAACTCCCTCGCCCTGGTATGCAGGAGGTCGTGGGTTCGATTCCGACCCAGATGCCTGTATAATTGGAGCTTGCATGCCTCTTTCCCCGTGGTCGCGTGGATTTTTCTCTGGGTTCCTCCGGCTCATCCCTCCACATTTAGAATCAACAAACACGCGTTCAGAGTATTTAGCTGCGATACATTTCCACGTGAAATGTATCGCCACTTCGTTGGGCTATCATTTGTGATCGGTCGCTTCTGAAAATGAGCTTATACAGCTCAGTCGGCCTTACCTGGTATTTTTAAAAAAAAGTTTTTTAAACATTCTTTTTACATTTTGTACTTTGCAAGCCTCTTGTCGTGGTCATTTTAAACCCGCTGCGCGCCGCCTGTGCCGAACGCTCGCACCTGACATTTGGGGGCTGACGTCCCCGCAAGTCGCCCCACTGCTCTCGCTGTTGAAGGGCGGAGGGGGAAACTGAAGGTGGGACGAGAGGCAGCGAGGGAGGTGCGGGCAGGGAGGCGGCGGCGTGGGGGCGGGCGTAGAGCAACGTGAAGATGAGCGTCTCACTCCAGCGTGAACCCTGAACAGTTATAGCCAGCCACGAGCAGGCGCCTGCTCGCTGAACCATAACTCTAATCAACTCGCTCACCAGCCACTAGCACTGTCACTGGACCCAAACTCTCACCAACTCGCTCACCAACCGTTAGCCTTGTCACTGGACCCTAACTCTTACCAACTCGCTCACCAGCCACTAGCCCTGTCACTGGACCCTAACTCTCACCAACTCGCTCACCACCCACTAGCACTGTCACTGGACCCTAACTCTTACCAACTCGCTCACCAGCCACTAGTTCTGTCACTGGACCCTAACTCTTACCAACTCGCTCACCAGCCACTAGTTCTGTCACTAGTCCTGTCACAGGACCCTAACTCTAACCAACCAGCCAATATCTTTTTGGTTCTTTCGGTAAAGTCACGTAGAAGGGAAATAATAAAATATTAAAAATAAAACATAATAAAATAATTCTCACGACGTTTCGGCCACAACGCAAGCAGCCGTCGTCAGGTGAAGAACAGGTCTGTCGGAAAGACAGCGTCTGAATGAACACCAAATATACGCTGCCAAGCTTGGTGGTGTTCATTCAGACGCTGTCTTTCTGACAGACCTGTTCTTCACCTGAGGACGGCTGCTTGCGTTGTGGCCGAAACGTCGTGAGAATTGTATTTTATTATGTTTTATTTTTATTATTTTATTATTTCCCTTCTACGTGACTTTACCGAAAGAACCAAGAAGATGAGCGGGAAATATGAAGCGCTTGATGGCTCGTGCTCCAAAAGCGTACCCAGTTTGTGCAGACTCGCGGGATTCTCTCTCCGTCGTAATTGCAACTCAACGTCAAGCCGAAATAATAAGGCGATCAGACACTTTGCAGTCTTGGGTCTTCCGAGTGCTGTCACCGTCACTGCCCAAAACTCCTGCGTGTTGGCACACGTGGCCACGCTGAAGTGACGGAGGGCCTCGACCGTGGCTCAATTTCAAATTAACTCCTGTGCGTGAACGGCTGTCGAAGTGGGTTTTTTTTCAGTACGTCGCAAAAAGCTTTCAGACCTCACCATTTGGACCATCGTCACTCTAAACGTCGCTTATCTCCAAACGGTTCAGTTTGTTTATGATCGGGCCTCGCTCGTAAAAAAAATGATGTCATGCCTCCAGGAGGATCAACACCTGACTTTACCGAAAGAACCAAGAAGATGAATCCCTGCAGTCACGAAAGCTTTAAATCGAAATTTAACCAGCCAATAGTTATGCAGTCCTAAATTTAGCACTGATCCTCACCCTAACTGTATCGCTTTGGCAGATGTTTTTCGTTTGGTATCCACTTTCAGTGTGAGTGGTCACAACACCTGGGCATTTAAATAATTTCCATCATCACAAACATCATCATCACCATCATCAATATCATCTTTACCATAACCGCCATGGATACCACCATTACCTCCGCCACCACTTAAACGCGTCTCCTCCTCGGAAGAGATCACGAATCTCTCAACGCAGTCCATCAAATGGGCCCCAACGCCTTTGTGTTTGTTTGAGGGAAGAGAGTAAACGAGAGGAAACGAGAGAGCGAGAGACACGAGAGTGGGGTGCGCCGTGGAGAGGATGGAGACCAGAAAGGGGGAACAGAGAGAGAAAGAGAGCTTAGAGCGACACGATCTTTGGGGAGATGGATAAGGGAAGCGGAGAGAGAGAGAACCCACAACCTTCTAGTCCGTAGGCAGCCGCGTTAACCATTACACCACAGAGAGAGAGCGATGGAAGAGCGAGGTGAGGTGAGCGAAAGAAGAGACGTTGGAGAGATAGGCGATAGACAACAGAGAGGCGGGGGACAGGAGACTTTGACTTCTAAACAACTTTTATTGCCGCCAGCAGCAACAGCACCGGAGGCGATTCCGATATGAAATACACAGTCACCAGCAAACAAATGGAAATAAACGCTACAATTCCACGCGCTGTGGCGCTAAAAGCACCGCGCACAAGAGAGAGAGAGGTGGGGGAGAGGAGTGAGGTGTGGGGCAAGTGGTTCTTCCAGAAGCTGCGGTTCTAATCTTGTCCCAGAACCATGCGCAATAAACATACAACCGGCTCTCCAGAATGTTATTTTAAAAAAGAGAGGATAGATAGAGAGGGGGGGTAGAAAGAGAGAGGGGGGGTAGAGAGAGAGAGGGGGGGGTAGAGAGGGGGGGGGGGGGTAGAGAGAGAGGGTAGAGAGATGGAAGGGGTAAGAAGGAGGAGAGCAGAGCTTGAAATATTTCGTGAAATCTTTCATTTAAAAAAGGTGGCGGGGGGGGCACATAAAGCAAAGCATTGAGAAAAAAACAAAAAAAACGAAATGATGAACGAAGCAAAGTGCCGGCTACACCGAGCGTCTTCTTGTTTTCTCTGATCGTAAAAAAGTGAGAGAGAGGGGGAAGAGAATGGCGATGAGAGCGCGTGGACGAGATGAGCGAGCGGTGGGAGGCGCTGTCTGTGACCAGCCCGCACGGGATGATGATGATGGAGGAGGAGGATGAAACGGGGGGGAGGGGGGGGGGCTCTCTCTCTGCGCGTTCGTTTCACGTTGCATCTGATGCGTAGCTCCGCTTCCCGCGTGGGCCGGGTCGCTAGACTCCCCTTTGGGTGGTGGACTCAAATCTTAACCGAGTAGCCCCACAACGGTCCACCCCTGTCGACAAGCAGCACCGGGAAGGCGAAACGCGGCCGGGTGTGCACACGTGGTGGTGCCGGCCACCGCCAGGCAGGCATCAGCAGGTGCTCTCCAACAGCGCAGCCCCCCAGCTGCGTGCAGGGCGACACGAGGGACCTTTGTCCCGTGCGTCTATGAGGGCACGTGTGATCATCGTCTTAGTGAGTGAGTGTGGTAGTGGGGAGCGGTGGTGCAGCGGTTAGCGCGCTGCGCTACGAAGCCGGCGACTCGGGTTCGATTTCCGCTCACGGCCAACACCGGTGACGATTACGTGAACCGGTCCTGGGCCTTCCCTAGTTCGACTCAGCCTCAAATTAGTACCTGGTACGATGTGTAAACATTGCCACTAGGGAGACAAAGGCGGCCGGGCGTGGTGTTGGTCACCCACCCCCTCGTGTACCGTGCCGACCTTCATAGGTGCTCGCTAACAGCACTTGCCCCTACAGTCTGTTAAGGCTATACGGGGGTCTTTGTCTTTTCATCACTATGATGGGAGCGGTGGTGTAGCGGTTAGCGTGCCCGAGGACCCGAGGTCGCGTCCCGCTCACGGCCAACACCGGTGACGATTACGTGAACCGGTCCTGTGCCTCCTCTAGGTCGACTCGGTCTCTAATGAGTACCTGGTGCGCTCTGTAAACATCGCCACTGGAGAGACAAAGGCGGTCGGGCGGGTGGCATTTGTGGATTTGGGGAGGAGGGGGAGAAACCCGCGATCCCACTGCCGTGTTCTGCGTGGCCAAACATCCCCAGCAGTGACCGAGGACTCGAGGGTGAGACCTTTGACGGGTACATTGAGAATGTAACACAGGCCCATACGTTACCGTCTGTCGGCGTTGGCATCACACTCCACGGCAGGCGAATTACTCGGTCCACGGGGGTCTTGAGCAATGCAGAACTCTCCGCTGAGCCTGCCCGCCAAGTAAGACGAATCAACAATCGGCACCGTAATTATTGGGGCCTAAATGCTAACGTTCACAATTGCCGATGTCCTGGTTGTGAACGTGACTCGGCCGTATTTGCGCCACATTACATCTTGACAGGGCTTCTAGAACATCACCGGAGCGTTGCATCAGTCGCAACCTTCCTCTACATGCGATTTATATTCACGTGTACGCACGGCAGCCTCGACATCATTTGATGTGATAGCGCAATCCAGAATTCCTCACGTAAACAAAGACAAAGATGCCCCGTATAGTACTCACACCGTTGTTGTGGCAAGTGCTGCTAGCGGATGGGTGGCTAGCACCACGATCGGCCGCCTTTGTCTCCCCAGTGCTAATATTTGCACACCACACCGGGTATTCATTTGAGGCTGAGTCGACCCAGGGGAGGCCCAGGACCGGTTCAAATAATCGGCACTTGTGGTGGCCGTAAGCGGGAATCGAACCCGGGTCGCCAAGTTAGGAGCTCAACGCGCTCACCTATACACTATTGCTCTTTATACCAAGGTGTGTATATACAGCTCTGATTATCATCTCGCATTGTGACTTAAAGGCCATTCGCACTCGCTCACAATTTCACACAATCTCTCTTTCACACAGCACCTCTCTCTCTCATACTCCGTCTCGTACCCACCTCCCCACCCGCACAAAATGTCACACCACGCACCCTCTCTCCCTCTACAAAGACAAAGATCACCCGCATGGCCTTAATAGACTGTTGGGGCAAGTGCTGGTAGCTAGTAGCACATTTGAAGAGCCGTCACGGCACACGAGGGGGTGGGTGGCCAGCACCACGCCCGACCGCCTTTGTCTCCCGAGTGGCGATGTTTACAACACCGCACCAGGTTACTCATTTGAGCCTGAGTCTATCCAGGGGACGCCCAGGACCGATTCAGATAATCGTCACTGGTGTTGGTCGTGAGCCACACTCACCCTTGCCCCCACACTCTCTCTCACTCTCACAGACACACACACACGCGCACTCTCCCTTACAGGGATGACAGACAGCGATCGCGATAGGAATAGGAGACGTGGAGAGAGCGGTGGGAGGCAGGGGGGGGAGTCGGGGAGAGGCATGGAGAGAGGCGCAGGGGAGTAGCGTGGTCACGGCTCCCTGCGCCGCGATGCCCGAGTTGCGCTTCGCCTCTCTTTGTTGTTGTTGTGATGCGCGGGTGGCTGGGGGAGGGATGCTCGCTGACGCCTTCACCCCCAGCGCATCGCGGAGCGCTGAGTGGTGCCCGGCAATGCGTGACCCAGCCGAGTCCGTCGGAGAGCGACGCGACCACGTGTGCAGGCTGCACGGTCCACGTGTGCAGGCTGCACAGGTCACGTGTGCAGGCTGCACGGGTCACGTGTGCAGGCTGCACGGGTCACGTGTGCAGGCTGCACGGACCACGTGTGCAGGCTGCACGGGTCACGTGTGCAGGCTGCACGACCACGTGTGCAGGCTGCACGGACCACGTGTGCAGGCTGCACGACCACGTGTGTAGGCTGCACGGTCACATGTGCAGGCTACACAGACCACGTGTGCAGGCTGCACAGACCACGTGTGCAGGCTGCACAGACCACGTGTGCAGGCTGCACGGCCACGTGTGCAGGCTGCACGACCACGTGTGCAGGCTGCACCACCACGTGTGCAGGCTGCACCACCACGTGTGCAGGCTGCACAATCACGTGTGCAGGCTGCACGACCACGTGTGCAGGCTGCACAATCACGGGTGCAGGCTGCATGGATCACGAGGCCTTAATCTAAGTTGCCTTAATCTAAGTTGTCTTGTGGTTGTTGTTGGTTGTTTGACTTGCATCCCACTGGGATTTTTGCACACAGCGTTGGTGTGCGGTGTTTTTCTGCAATATTTTGCTGTCTTTTCTTGGATTTTCTGTTTGCACTCAGTCGCATGTTCACTTTAAGATGTTTTTTGTTCACGTTTTAGTTTTTTTGTTTGTTGCGGTTGCACCCGATTCAAGAGCCGAATGGCTCACAGGGCTATACCTAATAGATGAACTTGAAATTAACTTGAACTTGAGTGCAGGCTGCACGGATCACGCGTTCACGTGTCCACGTGTCCGCGTGTGCGCCCCGCATGGATCGCATGTCCGCGTGTGCGCACCGCATGGATAACGCGTTCCCGTGCTCCCGTGCTCACGTGTGTGAACTGCAGGGAACGCGAGTGGGGTGTAATTGACTGGACTCGGTCGGGCTGGAGTGAGGAATGAGTTGGATTGGGTTGGGTCGGGTGGCGGGGGAGTTGGAGTTGCCCAAACTCTGCTGGATGAGATTCAGAAAACTCGAAACCGTGAGGTTGCCGCGTGTCTCAAGAGGTATCGAGCAGCCACGGCTGACATCCTGGGGGGTAAGCGGCGCTGTCACCAATCACTCGCGCACAAAATGCGCGTGGCGCGTGACTGGGTTTGGTCCAAATTCCACCACTGCGAGAATTAAACATTTCGGTTTGACTGCCGTGCCAAAAATAAATAGAAGAACCTTCCTCGCTGCAGCAGTGCCCCGCGCGTGTCAGCAGCAGCAGTCGCTTCGAATGATCTCGGGAGTCGTTCCGTGATTTCTGATTTTTGCCGACCATGTGATGACGCGCGGCTCACTGCGAGGGGTCCGGATGGCCCCTCCACCCCCCCCCCCCCCCCATGCAGTGCCGTCTCACGAAGAACGACAAAGAGTGATAAAAACAATGTGTTAACACTTATATAGGACTATCGTTTTTAATGGGGGAAAAACACGATAACAAATGTGATGTTAATAGCTTCAAAGAGTAAAAAAGTCTCCCACTTTCATTTGCCAGTAGAAAAATATGATAATTGTTTTTTTACCCTTTTAAAATCATTTATATTAAGTTCGCTTGCTTGCTTAGGACCGTGCAAATCTTTCGCTCGTTTTTTAACCCACTTCCCGTGATCCAATAGAGCTGACATTTTCCACACAGACTTGTTGTGTGTGACAATTAATTTTCGTGAAAAAAAATTCCAAAATTTTACACCGTTTAGGGAAAACAAATTAAATATTTAATTACCAATTGCTTAATGGTGGCAGACAATCATCTGACCCATAGGTGGCAGCCATCTCAAGCCAGAGGACGAGAGGACTCTAGCCGCCACGCATATAAAGGATTTATAGTGAAAAACTTTGTTTTTACGGGTTTACTTGTTACAAGGAGTCATGTTTGCATAGACCACAATACCTGCAGTCATAATGCAATAAAAAAACACAACTCTGATAATGTATGCACTGTCCTTGAAGTTGATTGGTCCGCACCCGAGACAGCTTTCCTTAGAGCCTAGTCTCACATGGTGTTGGACCACTCGTTCGCCATCGTTGTCAACAAGCGCCTGGAATCTTCTCCAGGTGGTCCCCGGAGGCCGGAGGCGGCACATTTCTCGCGGTTTTGTTGCAAATTCTCAGAAGCGTTCACATGTTTATTTTGAAGCACCCTGCATTTAAACATCGCCTTCGTACAAGACGCTTTACAGGAGTTGTGAGTGGTAGAACGAGAGTGGTGAATAGTGAATAGTGATGGGGGTATGGGGAGAGGGAGGTTTAGTGGGTACGGGGATTCCGGTGGGTACCTAGGGATGGGAGGGAAGGACGCGGCCAGGGAGCCGATGCGGGGGTCTTGAGGGAGGAGCGGCAACTCGACAGGGGGAGGGTGTTCCTCGCTGCACGTGGAGGGGAAGTTTGTTCCAATGCAAGGGGGGCAAGTAGGGAAAGGGAGCGTCAACGGGGATTGCGCACAAGGAGAGGGTTAGGGGGTCCGGTGTAGAGTCGGAGCCATCGAGAGCAGAGCGGGTGGTTGTGGGGGGGTTGGCACAATCCTGTAAAACGTCCCGTGCAGAAGGCCTCGAGGCTGGAAATGTCATCAAATCTAATGTATGTCTACCTGGGGCAGAATGACGGTGTCACAGCGTCCACACGGACCAGCTGGCAGCGCTGCGCCGCTCCTGAGCCCCGCTGTGCTGCACGGGGCAGCGCGCTGCTGGCTCTCGCCTCCACCGCCACACTCGCCCCCAACCGCCGTCTTACTCGACGACGCACGACGACAGTGATGATGATGCACACGCGGCGCGGTGCTCCGAGCCGAGCTAGTTACGGGGTGTGGCTGGGAGCGGCTGCGCGTCGTGGATCCGTGTGCCAATCGCTGCTCATCGCAGTCACACAAAGACGAAGATGCCCCGTGTAGCCGTGACAGACTGTCGGGGCAAGTGCTGTTAGCGAGTAGCACCTGTGAAGGCTGGCATGGCGCACGAGGGGGTTGCGTGGTCAACACCACGCCCCACCGCCTTTGTCTCCACAGTGGCGATGTTTACACACCGCACCAAGTACTCACTTGAGGCTGAGTCGACCTAGGGGAGGCCCAGGACCGATTCAAATAAGCATCGCTGGTGTTGGGCCGCGATCGGGAATCGAACTCGGGTAGGCCGGGTTCGTAGCGCGGCGCGCTAACCGCTGCACCACCGCTCCCCACATACGCGCGCACGCACGGACACGTGTACGCACGCGCGCGACACGACACGAGTATTCGAGGATGCGCTTATCGCGGGGTCACGTTCATTAGGGAGCATTCACGCGGCGCTCTTCCTCCTCATCGTCCTCCTCCTCCTCCTCCTCATCATCATTCCCACGCCTCCTCGGCTCCTTTGTTCTCAGCGCGATAAGCCACCCGCCTGGTGGAGGAGGTGGGGGGGAGGTTATTTTTTTTGTTAAATGTTATTTTTAGTTTGTACCCTTGTTTAGACAGCTAAGCCTCTCTCTCGCGCGCGCACCCACTGTCTCGCCACTCGTTGCGAGGAGGAGTCCTGAGAGGTTTTGTTCGCAGTCGGGGCCGATGCATATTTCCGATTGACTCATTTGCGGTTAAAGCTTGACTCAAAGCTTTCGTGACTGCAGGAATTCATATTCTTTGGGTCTTTCGGTAAAAAAACTAAAAATAACAAAATAAAACGTCGACGTTTCGATCGCAACACAAGCGGTCGTCCTGAAGATGACCGCTTGTGTTGCGATCGAAACGTCGTCGTTTTATGTTATTTTGTTATTTTCTTGGAACCTATCTACGTGACTTTACCGAAAGACCCAAAGAAGATAATTTGCCGTTGTAAATTCTTTGTTCTGGGGGAGCGGGGGGGGGGTTCAAATTTGGCAAAAATGGTGACCATGAAGCCGCCAACACGACGACCTACTCTGGCGAATGCCGTCACGGCGTCGTTATAACCCCCACTGTGATCAGCACGTTTGGCTACGTAGGGTGCAAAAGAAGTTCAGCATGCACACATACACGCACTATTGTTCCGGTAAAGACGCCCGCAGTATTTATGAGGGCGGCCCGCTGGTTTCGAACCGTGCACCTCTGCAGCAGCAAGCGGCTAACGGTTCCACCGCCCCTCTGGATGAGAGCGTGTAACAGTTTTATGCGATTGTCTGTATTGGAACACATACACCGTATTAAAAATACATATTATTCTTCTTTGCTTTGGCTCTGCATTTGAAAGTTCCATAAACATAATTGAGGTGCGTCTTATAATCCAGCAGGTGTCTGTGTATGCGCACGCACGCACGCCACTATGTATGTTAAACTTTGTTGACACCGGGCACACTTTTTTTTGGGGGGGGTGCGTCTTACTTTCCGGAATGTCCCATGATCGGGAGAATTCGGTAACACAGAATCAAGCGTCGAGCAGTAAGGGCAGTGACGGCGATAGAGCCATCAGCATGTCGGCCTTGGCGGATGAAGTTCTTCCAGCAGCAACAGCGATTTCCACTGAACTGGGGCTCTCATCGGGAGACGAGCGGCCTGCAGCGCCAGGGGAGGGCTCGTGCCCACTCCGTCAGACCGACTCGGCAGACTTCGTTTTTCTCCACGCCTGATGAAGACCGCTTGTGTGGCGATCGAAACGTCGCGGGTTTTGTGCTTTTGTTATTTTCGATTTATTTGTATTTTTTATTATATTGTACTTTTTTTATTGTGGGCTTTTTGCTTTTATTATTTTCAATTTATTATTATTTAATTAAATGTTGTTCTTTTCATATATTTTTTCTATCTACGTGACTTCATCGAAAGAACCAAGAATATGAATTCCTGCAGTCACGAACGGTTTAAGTCAAAATTTAGACTTTGTTTCATTGTCCAAGTCCTGTTGATGAGAACGCGGAGATTGTGAACCCGCCCCTCCGTCCGTTTGTTGTGTTTCTCCACGTTGATGGTCAGGCAGGCTGGTAGGCAGGCTGTCTGGCTGACTGACGAGCAGGCAGGCAGGCAGGCAGGGCTAGATTTACGTTGATGCGATTTTATTTTTCGTGCTCGCGGTGACTCAGACCCGTGTCTGTTTATTTGTTATTTCATTATTTGATGGCGATAAAAAGCTGGCACAAAAATAGCCACGGCGAGTCGATTTCGACAACGCCGAGTGAGCATCGATCCGCGGTTACGCACGCGCCAGCGATGTGGTGCCGCCAGAGTTGCTGGGTCTGGGGGGTCAGGGTTCGCGCCGGGGTCACGGACCGCATGTGCCGCGGTCGTGATTTGGGGTCGAGGGTTTTGGGGGGTCTCGCTGGGGCTGAGCCATGGAGCTCGGAGGACGCCCGAGTCTCGAGTGGGTTTGGGTTTAAACGTGATCGCAGGAATTCATGACCTTGGCTCTTTCGCTAAAGTCACGTAGGTAGAAAACAATAAAATACAAATTTAACAAAATTATGAATAGATACAAAATAAAGGCAAAACCCGCGACGTTTCGACCGCAACACAAGCGATCTTCATCAGGCGCCTGATGGAGGCCGCTTGTCGAAACGTCGCGGGTTTTTTTATAATTATAATTGAAATGTAATTTTTATTTTCTACCTACGTGACTTTGCCGAAAGAGCCAAGAATTTGTGTCATTTTTGTTTTGTTTACTTTAAACATCGCCTTCTCGTCACGGCAGCGTCTGTGATGTCAGCACCGCTCCATGTCGGCCTCAGCGTCGCTCTGCACGCTCCTATTTGTTGTACGGTACTTGTAGGCGTCTCGCAGGGGAATTGAAGCGACGTAGGCCTAAAACCCGTTCACGCTTTACGAGTGAAACCTGTCAAACTCACTCTGCGCTGTCGCTTGCTGGGACGATTTTGTTCATATTCCGGGTTTGGGGGTGGGGGTCAGCTGCTACTCACAAATCCGCAGCAGCAGCAGCAGCAGCGGCAGCAGCGGCATCGGCTGAGTGAGCGACACGGAGGCGCGTGGCGCGCCACTGCCTCCTGTGCTCACAGGGGGTTGGATTCCTTCATTGGACACAATCGTTGTGCGCCTATCGGCGTCATCTGGTCCAACCCATGTGAGACTAGGCTCTAAGGAACGCTGTCTCGGGTGTGGACCAATCAACTTCAAGGATAGTGCATACATGATCAAAGTTGTGTTTTTTGTTTGCATTATGGCTGCAGGTATTGTGGTCTATGCAGACATGACTCCTTGTAAAAAAGGTGTCAGTTTTGTTGCCAGATAGAAGGGTAAAAAAACAATTATCATACACACAATCGACTCAACTCCGAGCCCTGCGATTCCGACCACGAGGAGCCGGAAGCGTGCGGAGCGCGCCAGCAACACGCGCGGCCGCCTTTGTCTCCCTCGTGGCGATGTTTTCACGGCACAAACACACAAATCAATGTGGTAGTTCTGCGCGCCAACTTGCGCCTCACTGACTTGTTGACTCCATCTCCGCCGAGATTTCCAGCTGGGCCGTGGTGGGGGGAGGTGGGGGAGGTGGTGGTGGGGGGGGGGGGGGGGGGGGTGAGACAAGAGCGAAGGAACGCGCAGCCGTGTAAGGTCACACGATCCATAGTCCCGGATCGCCTCGATCGCCGTCCGCTCCACCGACCTCAAGGGCTCCCAGGGGCACCCATCCCCCCCCCCCCCCCACCATCAAGCTGTGATCCCATCCGCACCGTGCGTACATTCCGACATCATTAGGTCCATCCCTGCTCTCATCCTATACACCCCTCCTACTCACCTCTGTTGTATACCCCCCTCCCCACCCCCACCCACTGCTCGTGTGCAGCCTCTGCGTCCCCCGAGACAAACTCCTTTACATCTCTCTCCATCTTTTTATATCTCTGTGCTCTCGGTCACCCACCTCTCAGTTACTCCACCCCTCTCCCCTGGCCATCACCCTTCTCTCACAGCCACCCATTCCTCCGTATCGTCACTCCTCGTAACCCTCCTCAATCCATCGCCCCCCCTCCCCACCCACCCCCCCTTCTCTCTCCATCCCTCTTTCCCTATTGCCACCTAATTGCCTCCCCCTCTCCATCCCTCTATCCATGCCCCCCCCCCTTCCCCTATCACTCGCCCCCCCCCCCACAGCCCCCGCGAGAAGTCCCGGACCACGCGCGCGGCTCCCAATTAAGGAGCGCAAGGCAGCGCCGTCGGAAGCGGCCTCGCTCTTAATCACCCACGCGGACGCGGAGCCAATCAATTCCAGTGCGGAGAGGGGGGGGAGGCAGCGGAGGGTGTTTGATGGCTGTTGATGCGTGGATTCATTGCACAGTTCATGCGTGTGTGTTATACATAGCACGTGTGTGTGTGTGTGGTCACCCCCCCCTTCCCCCCACCCCGTGTACCGTGCCGGCCTTCGTAGGTGCTCGCTAACAGCACTTGCCCCTACAGTCTGTTAAGGCTATACGGGGGATCTTTGTCTTTGTTGCCAATGAACAGTGGTTGTTACTTTGGGCACGGTGGCGGGATGTTAACCATCTCGCCTGGTATACAGGTGGTCGTGGGTTCGACCCCTGACCCCTGCTGTGTATTTGGAGTGTGCGTGTCTCTCTCCCCGTGGTCGCGTGGATTTTTCTCCGGGGTCCTCCGGTTTCTACCCTCCACATTTAGAATCGGCGTCACGGCGTTTCGAGTGTTTGGCTGCTTTACATTTCCACGTGATAAGCCACTTCGCTGAGCTATGATTTGCGGCCAGGTCGCTTCTGAAAAAGAGCCGTACAGCTCAGTGGGCCGTCGTACCTGGTGCAATAAGCAGAGTAAATCATCGTCAATAGTCAGGGGCCCTTTAGCGGTAATTATGCTGGCACACAGCCGTAGACATTTCACCTTATGTTGCCCTCTGAACCCTAAAATTGTGTAAACCTGTTCATGCGGTTTTACGAATGTGTCGGGCGCTGCGACACTTTGTGCTCGCGTGGCGGACTGCCTTACGTCGACAGACCCTCCTACTCCATGTTTTCGTTTCTTAAAATAAAAACACATCGAGTGAGAAAATGAATCACTACCTCTGACAAACTCGCGCAGGAAATAGCCGATGGCTTCAAATGCCTGGAGCTAAGCAGGTCTCAGCCTGGGTTAGTCGTTGGATGGGCGACCACTGGGACGGGAGACAAAGGCGGCCGGGCGTGGCACCGAACCGCGTGCTATTGCATCACGTGGCGCTCGTGCCGGAGTTGACGCTGGCCGCACTTGCCCTGAACCCGGAGACCCCGAGCTCGATTCCCGGCAGACACACATTGACGATTATTTTAACCGGTCCTGGGCCTCCCCTAGGTCGACTCAGACATAAATGAATACCTCGGGTGGGTGTGTAAAGCGTGGACGCTCGGGAGACGAAGGCGGCCGGGCGTGGTGCTGCTGCTCGCTAACAGCACTTGCCCCGACAATCTGTCAAGGCTACACGGGGGATCTTTGTCTTTGGGAGTATGTTATCTCCGTGTGTGTGTGTGTGCGCGAGTGTGCGTACGTTTGTGTTTTCGTGTGGCTGCGCGTGCGTAGGCGTGCAGGCTCCGCTGTGTGTACGTTCATTAATGTTTTATTCTTTCTTGTTCGGTCGAAACGGCGCCGCCGGGCGATTGGAGATTCCTGGGTGCCGCCGTCGCCGCCGCCGCACTTAACGGGAGCTCGCAGACACTTGGCACGGTGGCATTTGTCACGAGGCTCCCGCAGTTACTCCTTAATTGGCGACACGGGGAGTGAGGGAGGCGAGAGAGAACAGATCATCCCCCCCTCCTCCTCATCCCCCCCTCTCCTCCTCCTCATCCCCCATCCTCATCCCCCCTCCTCCTCCTCATCCCCCCTCCTCCTCCTCATCCCCCCCCTCTGCTCCTCACCCCCCCTCCTCATACCCCCCTCTCCTCCTCATCCCCCCCCTCTCCTCACCCCCCCTCCTCATACCCCCCTCTCCTCATCCCCCCCCCTCTCCTCCTCATCCCCCTCCTCTCCTCCTCATCCCCCCCTCCTCCTCATTCCCCCTCCTCATCCCCCTCCTCTCCTCCTCATCCCCCCCTCTGCTCCTCACCCCCCCTCCTC
The DNA here is from genome assembly GCF_015708825.2 of Lethenteron reissneri. NCBI lineage: Eukaryota > Metazoa > Chordata > Hyperoartia > Petromyzontiformes > Petromyzontidae > Lethenteron > Lethenteron reissneri. The sequence continues at coordinate 5,315,886 of NC_083803.1, forward strand.
ATACCCCCCTCTCCTCATCCCCCCCCCTCTCCTCCTCATCCCCCCCCCTCTCCTCCTCATCCCCCCCCTCCTCCTCATTCCCCCTCCTCATCCCCCTCCTCTCCTCCTCATCCCCCCCCTCTGCTCCTCACCCCCCCCTCCTCATACCCCCCTCTCCTCATCCCCCCCCTCTCCTCCTCATCCCCCTCCTCTCCTCCTCATCCCCCCCCTCTGCTCCTCACCCCCCCCTCCTCATACCCCCCTCTCCTCATCCCCCCCCTCTCCTCCTCATCCCCCTCCTCTCCTCCTCATCCCCCCCCCCCTCCTCCTCATTCCCCCTCCTCATCCCCCTCCTCTCCTCCTCATCCCCCCCTCTGCTCCTCACCCCCCCTCCTCATACCCCCCTCTCCTCATCCCCCCCCTCTCCTCCTCATCCCCCTCCTCTCCTCCTCATCCCCCCCCTCCTCCTCATTCCCCCTCCTCATCCCCCCCTCTCCTCCTCCTCACCCCCCTCTCCTCCTCCTCACCCCCCTCCTCCTTCTCATCCCCCGCTCCTCCGCCCTCCTCGCTCGGCAAACGGAGCGTAATTCAGCTGCTCTGTTCTGGCCACGGAGACCACCACCACCATCACCACCATCACCATCACCACCACCATCACCACCATCACCATCACCACCATCACCATCACCACCATCACCACCACCACCATCACCACCACCATCACCACCATCATCACCACCACCATCACCACCACCATCACCACCATCATCACCACCACCATCACCACCACCATCACCACCCTCACCACCACCATCACCACCTCCATCACCACCCAGGGGTCTGCCGCGCGCCAGAAGCTGTAAGCGGACACCTTTAACGAAGGGCAGCCGAGTTTAGGCGAGCGAGACCGTTGCCACTTCAATGGGGGAGGCGGAACATTTTTGTGTCACCACCGGATCGGGATGATCGAGCGATGAAATCAGTTGGCGTGCGCGTGCGAAACAAAGGTGCGTTTGGGGGTGGGGAGTTATTGCATCGCGCGGCTTGCAGTAGCCTTCATGCAGAAGGGGATTGGCCGTGGCTGGTGGTGGTGGTGATGATGATGGATGGATCAGGTTAATGTGTCACGAGTACGCGTTCACGTCCCTCGTCAGTGCACTACCGGCCAATGCTAAATTGTATGGCGAACAATTTCTGCTGGAATTAAACACAAAACATGCTTGATATCGGTTTGACTGCCACGCAAAGAACATTTATCCCCAACAGGGCGAGGAGGACTGCACCTACCTCTTAGTGTGTGTGTGGACACAGTAGATATCGCAAATAGACTTCAGAAGTAGTTCTGTGATATCCGCTTCCACGGGCCGTTTCTCTAACATGGAATGATGCGGAACTTACTGGGAGAGTTTCGAACGGATTCTGGATTTCATGGCATGACGTTGGTGCAAAGAAGAAAAAAAAAGTTAAAAAAAATAATCACCTTTAAACCATTTTACTTTCACTAAATTATCATTGAACGAGTGTCAGTCGGCCCATGGGGTGTAGCTCCTAGAGAAGAGCTGTATGGCTGCCTGCAGTTGCTTTAATTAATTGACAACACCACGTGGTTGGCGTCACGTGAATTAATGAACACACGGAATGCGTAACCGCGCACGCTCATGAATGAATGAATGCGGCGGCATTTGAATAGGCAAAGCGTAGTCTGGGATTCACACACAGGGATTGGTAAATGATCCTATTGTGATGTCTAATCGGAATCACAATCTTGACTTTGACCGGAGGAATCCGATGAGCTATGAAGCTCTTTGTCATATCCAGATGTCCAGTACGGGCGGGTCAGCCACGACAAGGGAGGTATGGAGAGCCCCTCTCTGTACGACACTCATCGATTAGGTGGCTTGCGTGTTCAGGTTCATCGAGCGCGCGACTCGTCGTGATCATCATCATCATCATCATCTCCACGGGGTCGTTAAAATATTTCCAAATTGTCCGAACAGGTTTGAGTAAATTTGGAACTCGATAAAGGGGAGGGGGAGGAGGTGAAGGGTGGATGAGGGGGCACTGATGGAGAGCGTGGCTCAAGGAATGGGGACACGTGAACGTAGAGCGACGTTCTTTGTTGCAAGCCCCGCGGGGCACGGGCGGTCCTGGTAGCCTTCAGTGCGGCCCCTGACGATACACAAATGTGACGATGTCGTATCGGCGAAAGTGCACCCCTCCCCTGCCCTGCTAAACCTAGTGAAGAACAATGGCACAGGAGGTCGGAGTTGGGGAGGCGCCGAGGTGAGCCACATGGCCGCAAGCGGGGCAAGTGCTGTTAGCGAGCACCTGCGTGCAGGCCCTGCCGTGGCACACGAGGGAGTGGGTGGCTGGCACCACGCACGGCCGCCCGATGGTCACACACAGCACCAGGTTACTCATTTGAGCACCGAGTCGACCTAGGGGAGGCCCAGGACCGGTTCAGATAATCGTCACCGGTGTTGGCCGTGAGCGCTAACCGCTACACCACCGCTCACCCCCCCACACACACACATTCATACACTCACTCACAAATGCACAGCCACCACGAGACAGATCACAGGGACATTCACAAACTCAGCGCCCGGTCAATTTATTCGAGAACAAACCCAGAGGATGGCAAATCTGAAAACTCTCAAACGTACTCGGCAGGGACCTTCTTGAGAAGTTGCTTCAAGGCTCAGCGAATGCTTTCCTGGCTAAATACATGACACCCACGGTGTTGTCGCTGCTGCGATTGATGATGTTGTAGGTGATGTTGTAGTTGATGTTGTAGTTGATGTTGTTAATGTTGATGTTATAGTTGATGTTGTTGTTGTCGTTGATGTTGTAGTTGATGTTGTTGTTAATGTTGTGGTTGGTGTTGATATTGTAGTGGATGTTGTTGTTGTCGTTGTTGTTGTTAATGTTGTAGTTGGTGTTGCAGTTGATGTTGTTCTTGATGTTGTAGTTGATGTTGCAGTTGATGGTGTTTTTATTCTTGATGGTGATGATCTAGTGGATGATGATGTTGTTGTTGCTATTGTTGTGTGTTGTTCTTGTTGTTTGTTGTTAATGTTGCTGTTATAGTTGATGTTGTTATTATTGATGGTGATGATATAGTTGATGATGTTGTTGATGTTGTAGTTGATGTTGTTCTCATTGTTGGTAAATAATTAGCTAGTTGATGTTGTTGATGTTGTTGTTGATCTTGTTGTTGTTGATGTTGTTGATGTTGGCCTCTCGTGCCCACCGACTTTGGCTGTCGAGACGCTGCCGCCGCTGGACAAGATCCATCGGGAAGGTCGATAATGAATCCACCAGCGGACTTGCAGCATGCCATCTCGTGTAATGCCGAGGTGGTGAATCACACGAGTGTCTGTTGTGTGTGTTGTTGCTATCGTATGTATCCACAGTTTGTGTGTTGTTGTTGTTGTTGCTGTTTGTCCCACGGGGAGGGCCCCGTTTCAAGTCATCGCTTTTGATGTCGAGCCCGCTTCGTACAATTACACGGCGGGGTCAAAACAAGCGACAGACACAGAGAGACACAGAGGGAGACACAGACACAGGGAAACACAGGGATACAGAGACACAGAGAAAGACAGAGGGAGACACAGGGAGAGACACAGACACAGGGAGAGACACAGAGAGAGACACAGAGAGACATATACAGGGAGAGACAGAGGGAGACACAGAGAGAGACACAGACACAGGGAGAGACACAGAGAGACACATACACAGGGAGAGACACAGAGACACAGGGAGACAGGGAGACACAGAGAGAGACACATAAACAGAGAGACACAGAGGGAGACACAGGGAGACACAGACACAGGGAGACACGGAGGGAGACCTGGGGGGGGGGGGGTCAGCGCGCTGCGCTACGCTGCGAATCCGTCGGCCCGAGTTAGATTCCAGCTCACGGCCACTAACACCGGTGACGATTATCTGAACCGGCCGTGGGCCTCCCCCTAGGTCGACTCAGCCTCAAATGTATACCTGGTGCGGTGTGTAGACATGGGGCGTGGGGTGCTGGCCACCCACCCCCTCGTGTGCCGTGTCGTGGGAGGCAAGCACCACGCCCGGCCGCCTTTGTCTCCTCAGTGGCGATGTTTACACAACGTACTCATTTGAGGCTGAGTCGACCTAGGCGAGGCCCAGGACCGGTTCAGATAATCGTCACTGATTTTGGCCGTGAGCGGGAATCGAACTCGGGTCACCAGGTTCGTAGCGCAGCGCGCTAACCACTACACCACCGCTTCCCTGAACACCTCCACACACGCAGGCACACACAGACACGCACACACACACACGCACACACACACACACGCACACACAGACGCACACACGCACACACGCACACACATACACGTACACACACGCGCACACACGCGTGTGAGTTCTGTTTAACGCCATGCGCGCTGTCATTATTGCCTGGATTAGGGACCGCGGCCACTTGCAGTGAATTGTGAACGAATGGTTCTCGAATTTAAGCGGGCGACCAGCGGGATATTGAGATGTGACTTCGGCCGAAATGTGACAATGATCTCCACTCCCGCGCTTTCTGTCGACACACCGCCACCAGCTCCACACGCAGTTGCACAATCACCCAATTGCAAAGACAAAGGCCAGGATCCCCCGTATAGCCTGACACAGACTGTTGGGGCAAGTGCTGTTCGCGAGCACCTTTGAAAAACCGGCACGACACACGACGGGGTGGGTGGCCAGAACCACAGCCGGCCGCCTTTGTCTCCCCGGTAGTGCTGCTTACACACCACGCCAGGTACGCATTTGAGGCCGAGTCGACCTAAGGGGAGGACAGCCCAGAACCGGTTCAGATAAATCGTCACTGGCGTAGGTCGTGAACGGGAAATCGAACTCGGGTCGCCGGGTTCGTAGCGCAGCGCGCTCACCGATACACGGCCGCTCCCCAGTTACATACACACGGACACAAAGACAAAGATCCCCGTATAGCCTTAATAGACTGTCGGGGCAAGTACTTTTAGCGAGCACCTATAAAGGCCGGCACAGCACACGAGGGGGTGGATGGCCAACACCACGCCCGGCCGCTTTTGTCTCCCTAGCGGCAATGTTTACACATCGCACCAGGTACTCACTAGAGGCTGAGTCTACCTAGGGGGACAGGTTACAATATTGGTCGTGAGCGGGTATCGAATTCGGGTCGCCGGGGGTTGGAGAATTGGAGGCGAGCGCACTAACCGCTGCACCGCAGTTCCCACCACACACACGCGCACCGCTGCAGTCGCCGCGAGACACGCCGTGCTCACGCGAAGTGAAAAACAAATCCCAGGCAATTGATTCATGTTAGCCTGGCTGATGCCTCCCACTGAGTCCGCACGAGTTGCGGATTTCCACTGGAACAGCAACGCAAGACGTCTCTGTAACTGCGCGGTCGGCTACGTTGAAGAGCGTGCGGGCCGGTGCGGCATGACATGTGTTGCGAATGTTTGATTCTTGATGTCCGTAAACATTTCCAAGCCAGCTATGGCTGCAGAGTTTGGTAATACATGTTGTTTACGTCGTTTATTGTGAAAATTCGGTCACAGTTCCTATGATCACTGTTTCATTGCTTTTATGGCTTTATTTTGGTGATTTTCGAAAAGTTTTTTTGGTTTGGCCATGTTTGTTTGTTGTAGTACAGAGTTAGACTGATGGCCTTAATCTAAGTTGTCTTGTGGTTGTTGTTGTTTGACTTGCATCCCACTGGGATATTTGCACACAGTGTTGGTATACGGTGCCTTTTCTGCAATATTTTGCTGTCTTTTCTTAATTTTCTGTTTGCACTTAGTTACTTTAAGATGTTTTCTTGTTCATGTATTTGTTTTTTGTTTTTTGCGGTTGCACCCGATTCAAGAGCCGAATGGCTCACATGGCTATACCTAATAAATGAGCTTTGAACTTTGAACTTTGAATTTACGACCGTATTTTAATTAACAATTGAACATATTTGTTTCATTACTGCCACTTGCGCGAGCTCGTCCCGTGTCGCTCGCAGCTGGGGCCTCCTCACTACCACGTCGGTCCTTCTCGATCATGCGTAGAGGGGGGTCAGGAACTCAACACGCTCATAAGGACACCACGTAACGTTGACCTTTTGAAAGTATCGTGGGTCAATGAAAACAGATTTTTTTTTTTAGTCCACGTCGAAATTCCCCAACTCTTTTTGGGCACAGAGCACGGACGGTGAATACAGCACGGACACCAAATCAAACGCGTTATTTGGTCAAATTGGAATTCGGGCCCAATTCTACTTGCGCGTGGTAAAAGTCGAATTGGAATTCGTGGCCGCGTTTCGCAGACGGGCATCGCCAGCAGCGGTTCCACAGGAGGGAGCGATGCTGCAGCGTGGCTTCACGCAATTGCACGTCCGTGGACAAAAAGCTTCATAGCTCATCGGATTCCTGCAGTATAAATGCAATATTTCGACTCTGAATTAGGCAATGCGGTTCTGTAAGAAAGTGCTGGGTTTTTTTAAATTCGAATAACGCCACAAATCGGTAGTGTTGTTCACTGCCACGCAGAACGGCGCGTGTACCACGGTTTAAAACACCCGTGGGATTAACTAGGGTGGGTCGGGTGGGGGGGAGCGGCTGCCGCTGAGGTCGAACCGCGAACTTCTCTCGGACAAGCGGCGAAAAAAAAAAACCCCGCGATGCATGAAAATCGGCCGAGTGACAGAAGGCGCGCGACTAATTAACGTCAAAGCGAAACTCCAAAACTGGAGCCCTTTGATGGGAGGCGCTGCGGTCACCATCAGAGGCAAAATAGCTGCGGTCGTTGGGGCTGTGACGTCACGCCGGATCAATGAGTGCTGGAGTGGAGTCGATTGACGAGACGGATGGCCACGTGGGATGTAGCAATATATTCCTAATTTCAACGACAACACTAGCGATTGCAATTTTTTTTTTAAGAATCTAATATATACATGTCTGGAAGGTAACTGAATATAGCTGGATTTTTGATATAGCTGGATTTGGGATATGGTTCTCAATACATTTTTTTTAAAGACATTACATTAAGTGAAATCCTTCCGGTTCATCTTTTTAGTTCTTTCGGTAAAGTCACGTAGAAGGGAAATAATAAAATAATTAAAATAAAACAATTAAATAATTCTCACGACGTTTCGGCCACAACGCAAGCAGCCGTCCTCAGGTGAAGAACAGGTCTGTCGAGAAGACAGAGTCTGAAGAACAGGTCTGTCGAGAAGACAGAGTCTGAATTTCAGACTCTGTCTTCTCGACAGACCTGGTCTTCACCTGAGGACGGCTGCTTGCGTTGTGGCCGAAACGTCGTGAGCATAATTTTATAATGTTTTATTTTTATTATTGTATTATTTCCCTTCTACGTGATTTTACCGAAAGAACCAAGAAGATGTTTCCCTGCAGTCACGAAAGCTTAAAATCGAAATCCTTCCGGTTGCTTAGCACCAGTTTACATTTGAAGTCGACTGCCTGCATGGCGCACGTCGTGCGGGCGGACTGCCCTGGCAGGAACAGGCTGAGGTCGCCGGTCAGAGTTCAGACTGTCTGCACATCCAACGACTGTGTAATGGGTTCCGGAGACACTTGTAGAGGTAACCTCTTTATTACAATACAACACTCCAACAGTCCTGATACTCTGTTACAGCCTAGGTACACAGCCTAGGTACACTACTCTGTATGTCACTACGCCTGCACGAACACATGTCACCGACTCGTCGCTGGAGCGGCACCTGGTCGGTGTCCGAGGGGCGAGGAAAGCCTCCGCTGAATTAAAGGACGAGCACCTGCGGCTCTCTCCGCCTTTACTATCGTCGGCTAATTGAATGGCTAATTGGACGGCTAATTGAACGGCTAATTGAACGGCTAATTGGACGGCTAATTGAATGGCTAATTGGACGGCTAATTGAATGGCTAATTGAATGGCTAATTGAACGGCTAATTGGACGGCTAACTGAAAGGCTAATTGGACGGCTAATTGAACGGCTAATTGAACGGCTAATTGAACCGCTAATTGAACGGCTAATTGAACGGCTAATTGAATGGCTAATTGAATGGCTAATTGGACGGCTAATTGAATGGCTAATTGAACGGCTAATTGAATGGCTAATTGAATGGCTAATTGGACGGCTAATTGAATGGCTAATTGAACGGCTAATTGAACGGCTAATTGGACGGCTAATTGAACGGCTAATTGAACGGCTAATTGAACGGCTAATTGAACGGCTAATTGAACGGCTAATTGGACGGCTAACTGAAAGGCTAATTGAACGGCTAATTGGACGGCTAATTGAACGGCTAATTGAACGGCTAATTGAACGGCTAATTGGACGGCTAACTGAAATGCTAATTGAACGGCTAATTGAACGGCTAATTGAACAGCTAATTGAACGGCTAATTGGACGGCTAATTGAATGGCTAATTGAACGGCTAATTGAACGGCTAATTGGACGGCTAACTGAAAGGCTAATTGAACGGCTAATTGGACGGCTAATTGAACGGCTAATTGAACGGCTAATTGGACGGCTAATTGAATGGCTAATTGAACGGCTAATTGAACGGCTAATTGGACGGCTAATTGAACGGCTAATTGGACGGCTAATTGAACGGCTAATTGAACGGCTAATTGAACGGCTAATTGGACGGCTAACTGAAAGGCTAATTGAACGGCTAATTGGACGGCTAATTGAACGGCTAATTGAACGGCTAATTGAACGGCTAATTGGACGGCTAACTGAAATGCTAATTGAACGGCTAATTGAACGGCTAATTGAACAGCTAATTGAACGGCTAATTGGACGGCTAATTGAATGGCTAATTGAACGGCTAATTGAACGGCTAATTGGACGGCTAACTGAAAGGCTAATTGAACGGCTAATTGGACGGCTAATTGAACGGCTAATTGAACGGCTAATTGGACGGCTAATTGAACGGCTAATTGAACGGCTAATTGAACGGCTAATTGGACGGCTAACTGAAAGGCTAATTGAACGGCTAATTGGACGGCTAATTGAACGGCTAATTGAACGGCTAATTGAACGGCTAATTGGACGGCTAATTGAACGGCTAATTGAACGGCTAATTGAACGGCTAATTGAACAGCTAATTGAACGGCTAATTGGACGGCTAATTGAATGGCTAATTGAACGGCTAATTGAACGGCTAATTGGACGGCTAACTGAAAGGCTAATTGAACGGCTAATTGGACGGCTAATTGAACGGCTAATTGAACGGCTAATTGGACGGCTAATTGAATGGCTAATTGAACGGCTAATTGAACGGCTAATTGGACGGCTAATTGAACGGCTAATTGGACGGCTAATTGAACGGCTAATTGAACGGCTAATTGAACGGCTAATTGGACGGCTAACTGAAAGGCTAATTGAACGGCTAATTGGACGGCTAATTGAACGGCTAATTGAACGGCTAATTGAACGGCTAATTGGACGGCTAACTGAAATGCTAATTGAACGGCTAATTGAACGGCTAATTGAACAGCTAATTGAACGGCTAATTGGACGGCTAATTGAATGGCTAATTGAACGGCTAATTGAACGGCTAATTGGACGGCTAACTGAAAGGCTAATTGAACGGCTAATTGGACGGCTAATTGAACGGCTAATTGAACGGCTAATTGGACGGCTAATTGAACGGCTAATTGAATGGCTAATTGGACGACTAATTGAATGGCTAATTGAACGGCTAATTGAACGGCTAATTGGACGGCTAACTGAAAGGCTAATTGAACGGCTAATTGAACGGCTAATTGAACGGCTAATTGAACGGCTAATTGAACGGCTAATTGAACGGCTAGTTGCTATCGCGACTTGGCTGTTCACACCCTCGTGTTAGAGGGGTGCTGGTTCTGCTGCCGTTCAAGGGTTTGGAAAGTTGATAGCGCCGATGTCGTTGACGTCCCTAGCGTGGTCCTCTCGCTCAACTCGCTCAGCTGGCTACGTACGGCACAAAAAAAGTTCAGCACACACACACGTACAACACTGCCTCAAAAAAATGTATTCGGCGATGTTTCGGCTAATCGCCCTATTTCGTCGTACATTAACCAGGGACATTGCCCGAAACGTCGCTGATGTCTTTTTCTATTTAAAGATTTCGTGACTGCAGGGATTCATCTTCTTGGTTCTTTCGGTAAAGTCACGTAGAAGAGAAGTAATAAAATAATAAAAATAAAACATAATAAAATAATTCTCACGACGTTTCGGCCACAACGCAAGCAGCCGTCCTCAGGTGAGGTTGTGGCCGAAACGTCGTGAGAATTATTTTATTATGTTTTATTTTTATTATTTTATTACTTCCCTTCTACGTGACTTTACCGAAAGAACCAAGAAGATGTCTTTTTCGTTGAAGGCGCCGTCGTTCGCGAGTGTGCCGAGTGGGTCGTGCACTCTGCTCGTGCGGCACTGCCGGCGCGACATCGCCGCATCGTCGCCGCAACGTTCGTCCGCTGAATATGCGGAGAGAGTCGCAGCGAGAGATGGACGCCTCCCCGCACGGAGAGACATCGGCGCATTTCCGCCAAACTGGGACGAAAAAAAAATGTCACATTTGTCCAACAACAGCACCGCGTGATTCTAGCCTCTAATTAGAAGCTCTCTCTCTCTCTCGCTCTCTCTCCATCTCCGTATCAATAATTATATTATCAGATCGGCTTTGGAGTTATTCAAGCAGCGCCCAGCGAGCCGGCTGCGTGAGCCGCGTCTCGCGCGCGGCCCGACAAAGACTCCGATGAGACGCGAGCGGACTGGGCGATGCTGCCGCTTTCTCGCCCTGCGGGTTCTGCCCTCGCGTACGATAGAATCAGTAGCAGCAGCTTCGTACTTTTCGGTTCTTTCGGTAAAGTCACGTAGGTAAAAAGTACATAAAAAATAGAAAATATAAACATTTTCACCTACGTGACTTTAACGAAAGAACCAAAGAGTATGGATCCTTGCAGTCACGAAAACTTCACATCTAGAATCAGCAGCAGCGTGTTCAGCAGCTCAATGGCCGCGTGGAGGTCTGCCGGCCACGACGAGAGGGCTTTAGGAGAGAGAGAAGAGAGAGAGTTCGTGTCGTATTTGCTGTTCATAGTGCGTGGGTTGCACGGCCACAACCGCACCGCCGTGTGCCTTGAACTGTTCCCCGTTGGCGAAGGAGAATGTGCGCACGAGACCTTGTCGACGTTCCGACAATGAGGTTGCCGGTCCCGTCAGTCAGCGTCTCGGGTGAGAAATGTGAAAGCCGCGTTTGGGTTGTGGAACGAGGGAGTGTTTATTCTGCACGTCCGCCGCGTTCCAGCTCCGTTGGCGCGCAGCGGCGTTCTGCCCGGGGTCTGGGTGAGATTCTGGGATGCTGACACTAGGACTTGAGTGGGAGGCGAAGAACTGCGGTGGAAATAAAAGACGTGGGCGTCACTGGCCAGTGGGTTTGGGGGGGAGGGGTTAAGGGGAGGGGGAAGTGAGAACATATTTCATTGCTTTTGGCAGCGCCAAGAGAAATGTCCTGTCCGCCGTGGTGGAGTTTGAGTACATGGCCACTCCATAACTCTTCCGGGAGTTTAATAAATCTCTCCCGTCGCCTCGCGTCTCGCCACACACACGTGCGTGCACGGACGCGCACGCACGCACGCGCATACGCGCACGCACGCACGCACACACGCGCACGCACGCGCACAAAGACAAATCATTGTCAGCGAGCGCCTATAAAGGTCCTCACGAGGAAGGGGGGGTGGATGGCCAGCGCTACGTCCGGCCGCCTTTGTCTCCCTCGAGGCTGAGTCGACCTAGGGGAGGCCCGGGACCGGTTCAGGTACAATCTTCACGGGTGTTGGTGGCCGTGAGAGGGGATCGAACTCGGGTAGCCGGCACCGCCTTATCGCTCACCCAACACGCGTACAGCGGATGTCATGTGACTTATAGAAGTTCCTACAGCGAACGATTGCAATGCTGGCATCGATAACTCATTCGCCACAGACGTAATAAACCATTCTTTAACGATTACATTGTGAAAAAATATATAACGCAAGAGTCATCCGTGCGTGTGTGTTTGTTTTTGTGCGTATCTGTGTGTGGGAATATCTCAATTGGGCACGCGTGTGTGTGTGTGTCTATGTCTACGTGCGTGTCTGTGAGTGTCTCTATCTGTGTCTATGCGTGTCTTTTTGCGTCTGTGTATTGTGCTGGCTAACAGAATTCGCACCCAGACCTTCTAAAAGGCTATGCGGGTGATCTTTGTATTTGTGTGACGCAGTGAAATCAGATGCTATTCCATCAACGTAGGGCTCTCAATCCGTCTTTGTCGAAGCAGCAAACTCTGGATGGGTTTCGACTTCATGAGGACTCATCAGCAAGTTCAGGCCTCCTGAACAATGGCTGCAGAGTTAGTTCTGGCGTCAGAGTGTGTGCCTGACGGCAACATACAGCAGCGAGACGCGACCCACGATAATAATAATAACACTGTGTAACAAAACATGTTTTGGTTCCTGGGTAGTAAGTGTTCTTTTCTAATTGCTCACGCCTCAAAAGTCCATAAAACGGCTATTTTTCCCGACAAACTTGTGACAGGACAGTGATATTTTGAAATGTACCTATTTTCAATGAGAAAACGCGGTGTGCATTTGTGTCATTCCTTCACAAAAGCACAGTTTGTGGGGAACAATAGCCATTTTCTATACTTTTGAGGCACAAGCGATACAAAAACTAACACTTACTACCCAGGGACAAAAATCGTGTCGGATAGCGCTCCGAGGCTCTGTGTGCCGGGGTGCCCCACACCACGTGCACGCTGCGTCGGAGAAACACGCGGAACTTGTCTTGTGCATGGAGCAGGACTCGGCGACGTGCGGCTCTTTAAGGAGCGCTTCGTCGCGAACTCTCCACGCGCATTGCGGCTCGTGATAGTTTGAGTTTTTTATTCCGAATTCGAACAAAAAAATTGCTCTTATTGTTGTTTTGGTTGCAGACCCCTCGTTTAGACTTACCTCTGCCTGCCGCTCCCCTCTCATCTCACTCTCATCACCTCCACGCACTCCCCAACCTCTCCCCTGTCATCTCACTCTACTCACCTCCACACACTCTCCTACCTCTCCCCTCTCATCTCACTCTACTCCCCTCCACGCACTCCCCAACCTCTCCCCTCTCATCTCACTCTACTCCCCTCCACACACTCTCCTACCTCTCTCCTCTCATCTCACTCTACTCCCCTCCACGCACTCTCCTACCTCTCCCCTCTCATCTCACTCTACTCCCCTCCACGCACTCCCCTACCTCTCCCCTCTCATCTCACTCTACTCCCCTCCACGCACTCTCCTACCTCTCCCCTCTCATCTCACTCTACTCCCCTCCACACACTCCCCTACCTCTCCCCTCTCATCTCACTCTACTCCCCTCCACGCACTCTCCTACCTCTCCCCTCTCATCTCTCTCTCATCACCTCCACGCACTCTCCTACCTCTCCCCTCTCATCTCTCTCTCATCACCTCCACGCACTCTCCTACATCTCCCCTCTCATCTCACTCTCATCACCTCCACGCACTCTCCCACCTCTCAGCTCTCACCCCCCCCCCTTCACGCACTCCCCGCTCCAGGGAGCACGGCTGTCCCCTAGCCCCCCCCCCCCCAGACGTCAGCGCTGTCGCCTCGCTGCCCCCTCTCCGCGTGCACCCTCAAGGCTCCTCAAGGCCCTTCCCACGGGCCCTCCTCTCTCTCTCTCTCGCCGCCGCCTGATCGAGGCGCCCTCCGTGTCCCCCCCTCTTGAGACGCCGCCTCGACCCCCACCTCGACTCGTGAAGTGACCCTCACGACGAGGGGAGACATTGGGGGGGGTGGGTGGGGGGAGAGGGAGTTGGGAAGGGGGCCCCCATGCCCCCCTCTGTGAGTAGGTGACGGCCCATCAGCGAGCGAGCGAGCGAGCGAGCCGCAGTTGCGTCTGCGCGGTTTGGCAGAAGGAAGGAAGCGACGGCTTGGTGGAGCTGGCGCCGTCACCGGCACTGTGTGCGACAAGAGCCTCTCTCAGCCACCTCGAATGGGGGGCGGTGGCTGGTGGGAGGGGTGGCACACACGGGAGAGGGGGGTGGGTGCTGTGCGTTAGGGGGCTGGGGGTGTGGGGGGCACACAGACAATGTAGCAGCCCCCCCCCAATCCTCTTGGGATTTTTCTTCCACCCCCCTACACACTCCACCACACCCCCCCCCCACACACCCCCACACACACCCCCCCCCCCACACACACCCCCCACACACACCACCCCCACACCTTCCCCACACACCCCCCCACACCCCCCCCCCACACCTTCCCCACACACCGCCCCCCCCACACCCCTCCCCCCACACCCCCCCCCCCAACACATCGACAGCGGCCGCCGGTCCGTTTAAGTGCCGCGGGAACGAGTCCCGCGGTCTAAAAATAGTGCCGCTCATTTGGGATAACTGCGGGAGGGGGTGGGGGTGGGGGTCTGTGGTCGGCATCCCCATGGTAACAGCTGAGTCCGTGCGGGTGACAAGGAGGACCAGCTGATGGGGGGGGGGGGGTTTCCATTGCGGCGATGGTGCGCGTACGTGCACTTGCCCCGATAGTCTGTGAAGGCTATATGGAGGATCTTTATCTTGCGGGTCGATTTCAGAAACTGCCCCCCCCCCCACCCCCATTGTTTCAACTGCCGCGGCGGGAGATCGAATGGAAGTTAGCGACCTCTGCATTTGCTTGTTCCTTTAACGTCTCGGTCAAAATATGTGGCAGCACTGTTTACCACTTATAAGATTTGTACACGCGCGGTGAACCGGTAAACCCGTCAGTGTATTTTAACGATTTGTCCGTGCGATTACCTGGAACGCGAAAGTAAAATACCCCATAAATTTGACAACCCTCATTTACATCGGCTTGTCGGATGACGGTCAGTGACAGACGCAAGCCCGTTATCATTCAGAAGAACCTGCCCCCGGATAGATGTGTGTGTAGAGATGTGTGCATGTACGCCCGTGGGCGGGAGTCGGAGCCATTCCCTGTTGACCTTGGGCTGCGACAGGGATGTCCTCTGGCTCGCACATTATTTTACATATTTTTCGACCACGTAGTTCGAGAAGCTTTCCATCGCTGTACCGGAGGAATTTCAATCTGGTAACACAGATACAACGGGAAGTTGACCGATGCCCAGGTGTGGTCAAGGGATGGCTCCCTATTCATCATGATCTGAACCTGGAGCGTGCCACTAAGAGGTGGGGTTCTGACCACGAACCCCACCAAAACTAAGCACCTGCCTGTGTCTTTTGTGTCATCGAATACTCCACCCCCTCAACTCCCCATCGGCGATGGGACAGTTGTGAAGAGGGTGGAGCATGTCCCATACCTGGGCAGTGTGCTCATGACCAGCTGCGCTTTGACAGCAGAGGTCTCACTCCAAATCAGTCGAGCGGCATTATATTTTCATCGGCTACATAACGCGGTGTGGAAGCTACCTGGTCTGTCGCTGCACACGAAGCTTCGGGTTTTCTCGGCCACAGTCAAACCTTTTCTTGTCTATGCTAGCGAAACGAGGACCGCCCCCCCTAATGGAAGATCTGCGCCTTTAAGAAACATTTATGCTGGCCTGCCTACGATCCATCCCTGGTTTAACCAGGCTGGAGTGTGTGAGCAGCTCACAAATCATTGAAAGAGCTGGACACAGTCCCATTCGGGGAGCCTCTCCAGCAGGCAAGGCTGCGTTGGCTGGGTCATGTAGCCCGCATGCCCCCTACGCACAAGCAGAGCGCACAAAGTGTTGTCATCACATCTACGCCTCTATATAAAGAACTAAACAGGTGGACTTCACAAATCTGGCTGTCGCATGATGAAGCTAGTTGTAATTACTGGCGAAACGTCGTACTCAGATTGTAAATGTTGTGGCTTGGCTCTTCAACACACCGGTGTGCTGTACTAGTGACGAATTTGCCACGTTCTGTTTACGTGACAATCCTTACTAGTTGGCTGTGTCGGGTGGTGGAGGGTTTAACGGCACATTTATATATTTACGCGATCTAACCTAAAAAAAAACCTCTTATGGATGATTTTAGTCGCGAAAGTCTTACTTCGTGTTAATATTTAGTTTGGCCGGATTGAGGGGGCTAAACGGGCGCGGCACGGGCGAGAGAAGAGATTTAGTGATGTGGTACAGGAGGACGTGGAGCTGAGTGGACTTGCCGATGACTGGTACCAGCGGCGTCAATATCGGCCTCAGTGGAGGAGGCTCGTGAAGGGCGCTGCTGCTACTGGGCAGTTGGAGGCAGTCGCCCTCCAGCAACAACGGTGGGCGGAAGGAGCGAAACTCACAATAATGACCGGAGCGCAAGGCTGCTTAAACACAGCAAGTTGGCAGAATAGGGGGCACAGGTGGTGCATCAGCCAGTCGTCTCAGTCACTCGACCCGTGGCACCTGGGTCTGTCCCGTCAGCCGGTGCTAGCGAGCCTTCGACACTTCACGTGGCCTCAAAGTGAACATAGCTTGGCACAAGCGCCACGGTAACGTCGCCGGCACTTCGTCTCGAATGACTGCTGTCGATGTGTGTACGCCTACGAATGAGCGTGCGTAAAGTAATCACGATTCACGCTCCTAAGACGCGTATCATGCGTAAGCGACAACTCGCCACCGGGTATGGGAGGCAGGAAATGAGCAGACCCTGAAGGGTAATCGGCCAGAAGTAGGGGGCAAAGTGCCGTTCAAAGAAGAAAAAAAGACGAGACTTTAATATAACCAGCGGTTCTGAATTGTCTTATTGGCAAAGGCAAAGCGTGGTAGCTGCACTGACACAAGCCCGGTGACCCCAGTAAATTAGTTTTGACCTCGAGGTGCAAGCGTGTACGTGCAGCATGGATTGCACTGTACGTACATGGCGTCATCATCAGCCATGTTCAATCCACTGCCGGATGAAGGCCTTCCCAAGGTACCGCCGCCGCTCACGATCCTGCGCGGTGAAGATCCCACCCGGCGCCTGCAAACGCGGGCGGCGACGCGGCCCGCAGCGGGAACGCGTTCGCCCCTCGTTGTCGTTGCAGAGGATTCGCGGTTCGGATTTTTCAGCGGCCGCCCCGATTAATACCGCGGGTGGTAGCGGTACCGCGCGCCGTTCGCTTCGCGGCGGACGTGAAAGATCCCCTCGCCGTCGACTCGCGAGAGTAGGCCACTGTGTGCCGGCGGCAGGATTGGCCAAATTATTCGGGGCGGTGGTGGCCACGCACTCAGGCCGGTGACCCGGAGCCGTGGAGGCAGCGAGGGTTGATGGATCACACACACACACGCACAAGACAAAGATCCCCTGTATAGCCTTAACAGACTTTAGGGGCAAGTGCTGTTAGCGAGCACCTATGAAGGCCAGAACGGCACACGAGGGGGTGGGTGGTCAACACCACGCCCGGCCGCCTTTGTCTCCCCAGTGGCGATGTTTACACACCGCACCAGGTACTCATTCGAGGCTGAGTCTACCTAGGGGAGGCCCAGGACCGGTTCAGATCATCATCACTGGATGTCGGCCGTGAGCGGGAATCGAACCCGGGTCGCCGGGTTCGTAGCGCAGCGTAGTGCTAACTGCTAGACTACCGCTCCCCACGC
>NC_083803.1:5335934-5347257 GCF_015708825.2 Lethenteron reissneri
TGGTGGCGGTGGTGACGGAGATGGTGGTGGTGGCGGTGGTGGCGGTGGTGGTGGCGGTGGTGGTGGTGGTGACGGTGGTGGCGGTGACGGTGGGTGGTGGTGGTGGGTGGTGACGGTGGTGGTGGTGGCAGTGGTGGCGGTGGTGGTGGCGGTGGTGGTGGTGGTGACGGTGGTGGCGGTGACGGTGGTAGCGGTGACGGTGGTGGTGGTGGTGGCGGTGACGGTGGTGGCGGTGGTGGTGGTGGTGGCGGTGACGGTGGTGACGGTGGTGGCGGTGGTGGTGGTGGCGGTGACGGTGGTGGCGGTGACGGTGGTGGCGGTGATGGTGGTGGTGACGGTGGTGGTGGTGGGGTGGTGGCGGTGACAGTGGTGGCGGTGACAGTGACGGTGGTGGTGACGGTGGTGGTGGTGGTGACGGTGGTGGCAGTGGTGGTGGTGGCTGGTGACGGTGGTGGCGGTGACGGTGGTGGCGGTGGTGGTGGTGACGGTGGTGGCAGTGACGATGGTGGCGGTGACGGTGGTGGCGGTGACAGTGGTGGCGGCGGTGGTGGTGGCGTGGTGGTGACGGTGGTGACGGTGGTGGCGGTGGCGGTGATGGTGGTGGTGACGGTGGTGGTGGTGGTGGTGGTGGCGGTGACGGTGGTGGCGGTGACGGTGACGGTGGTGGTGACGGTGGTGGTGGTGGTGACGGTGGTGGCGGTGGTGGTGGTGGCGGTGACGGTGGTGGCGGTGACGGTGGTGGCGGTGACGGTGGTGGCGGCGGTGGTGGCGGTGGTGGTGGTGGCGGTGGTGGTGACGGTGGTGACGGTGGTGGCGGTGACGGTGGTGGCGGTGACGGTGGTGGCGGTGACGGTGGTGACGGTGGTGGCGGTGGGAAGCAGCGCTCTCAGCGCGATCATTCAGGGGATTGAGCAACGCGAGTGCCGTTGGGTGTTGAAGAGGCGATTCGTTGCCGGCGATGACACCTGCATTGACCATCACGACCCACGTCAAGCCGCCTTAAAGGCATCTTCAACAACACGTGGGCTTTCATCCCTCCCCCTCCCCCCCTCTGGTCTTCACACCTGATGGGCTCACAATTGACGGCGTCACATGTATACCTATTCTTAGGTCCGAAACGGGAGGATTTCTGCACGATGCTGTGCTGTCGCCCGATGAGGCTGGTTGCACATTGGCGGTGAAACGTCGGACTCGACTTGTAAATGTTGTGGGTTTACTCTCCAGCACACTGCAGGTGAGCCGTGTTCGTAACTAATTGGCACGATTGTTGACATGACAACCCTCACGAATTGGCCGTGTCGGTTGGGTGGCGGGTTCAACGACACATTTATAATTTACGCGATCTAAGGGGGAGTCCATAAATGACGTCACGCACCTATGGGGGTTGGGGTCAGACATTTGTGACGATGTGTGACGACGGGGGGGGGGGGATTTGAGAAATGTGACGTCACATCAGAATGCGCAACTTTAAATCAATAAAGACAACACGTTCTACTTAATTAAATAAACTTTTTAATGAATGTTTTCTCTTACAACATCAGAGTGCAGCGCCACATTAAAAACGCACTACAATGACAATAGTTTAAAGCGATTTGAAGCATGTTTTATCTTTTGGGTGGGGGGGGCAGAGCTTCGTGACGTCATATTTGAGGGGGGGGGGCTGACTTTTTGTGACGCCGTGTGACTAGGGGGGGGGGGGTAAAAAATCGTCCAAAATCGCGTGACGTCATTCATGGACGGCGCCTAACCCCGACAAAACAAGCCTCTACTATGATGGACCTTCAACAGCACTCCGAGACATTCAATGGGAGCGCCGTGCCGGCTAACAACAACAACCGCTTTGTTGACGCTAAACGTGCGCTGTCGTGACCACTGACTTCACGTCGCGCCGGCAGACGATCACGGCTCGAATCTTTTGCAGACTCGCTCGATGTACCGCACGAGTCAATCCGAGAGAATCCCCGTGGAAAGATAAGTGCCACGTGCTTGTTGTTGTTCATCTTCTTGGTTTTTTCGGTAAAGTCACGTAGAAGGGAAGTAATAAAATAATAAAAATAAAACATAATAAAATAAAATAATATAATAATAAAATATTATTGTATTACTTCCCTTCTACGTGACTTTACCGAAAAAACCAAGAAGATGAATCCCTGCAGTCACGAAAGCTTTAAATCGAAATTAGTTGTTATTGTTATTACGCGTGTTCACCCAGGACTCTGTTTGCAGGAAGGTCCTGCAAAGTTTTCGCAGTAAGGAGGAGGAGGGGGGGGGTCGGATGCGTTGGCGATGATTGCATTGTGATCGCCCGGTGTAAATCGTTCACACCGAGTGATTCGTTCCAACGGAGTGGTGTGCGCAGTCATATTTCAAACTTGCCAAATTTGGACCGTGCCGCGATGTGCCGTTCTTGCTCCTGCTCGACCAAGCCCCCAGTCGCTGCTCCCTCGCGAGGTTTGCAAGGTCCCTCGCTGGCACGGACCGGCACCTTGAGCAACAGCGCCCGCGTCCTGCCTGTCCTCCAGCCCTCACTCCCCGTGAGGCCTTCATCTTGATCAGCGGTCCCCAACCTTGTTGGCACCAGGGGCCGGTTTCGTGGAAGACATTTTTTTCACGGACCGGGGGTGGTGGGGTGGGGGGTCATCATTGGATCTTTTCCCCTTTTCAAAGAAGCTCTCCAGCGACGTTTGTTTTTAAATCCTTTATATTAAGTTCACTTGCTTACTTGCTTGCGTGCTTACGACCGTGCAACTCTTTCGGTCGTTTTTAACCCACTTCCCGTGATCCAATCGAGCTGACATTTTGCACACAGACTCGTTGTGCGTAACAATTTATTTTCGTGAAAAAAAATGTCCCAAATTTTCCACTTTTTAGGAATTTTTTTTCATATTTAATTTAGAATACCAATGTGATAAAAATGAAATTCTTACTCAAGAAAAACAGAAATGAATAATAAAATAAAACCGATGCCACGCATATAAAGGATTTATAGTGAAAAACTTTGTTTTTACGGGTTATTTTTTTTACTCATTTTGGCTCTGGGTTAGAACTTGTGGCCTTACCAAAACTGTGACTGAGACAAATGCGCGGTGCGGGAAAGAGGCGCGGATGGAAGTGGTGAAAAATAAAACAATGGGGGCGGGGGGCCACGCGCGGACTCACCGCTCTCACCTCCTGCTGCTGTGTGGCCCGGGTCCTGCTCTAGATGACGAACGATGATGACGGTGATATTGATGATGAGATGAAGGAGGTCGTGCATCGTATCTTGAATGGGCCGATAAACTTCAGGAGGGATTCTATGACCTGTGAAAGACGCGTTCGCTGTGCGGAAGTGAGTATATGGTAATATATATATGAGAGTGTGAATATGTATGAGTAGTGTCTGGAGGAACATTGTGTATGTGTGTGCATTACGTCTCTGGGCCTATATATATGCGCGCACACATAACACTTGGAAGAGCGCTGTGAAGAAGGGGAGAATCGGGCTCTCTGGAGACAGACACTGGACACACGCGCACACACACACACAGACTAATACACACACGCGAACACACAGAGACTAACACACACACGCGCACACACACAGACTAACACACACACGCGCACACACACAGACTAACACACACACGCGTACACACACACACCGACTAACACACACGCGCACACACACACACAGACGGACACACGTGGAATGTATGTGCCCGTACATTGTGCATTATAACAGTGTAAAGACAAGTACAAATATCTCCCGTATAGCCTTAACAGACCGTTGGGGCAAGTGCTGTTAGCAAGGACCTATGAAGCCGCAACGGCACGTGAGGGGGTGGGTGGCCAGCACCACGCTCGGCCGCCTTTGTCTCCCCAGTGGCGATGTTTACACACCGCACCAGGTACTCATTTGAGGCAGAGTCGCCCTAGGGGAGGCCCAAGACCGGTTCAGATAATTGTCACTCGTGTTGGCTGTGAGCTGGAATCGAACCCGGGTGGCCAGGTTCGTAGCGCAGCCGGCTAACCTCTGCACCACCGCTCCTCCCGAAGACACACGAACACACACACGAACACACACACACACGAACACACACACACACGAACACACACACACACGAACACACGAACACACATGAACACACGCGAACACACGAACACACACACACGAACAAGACCACACACACACACACGAACACACACGTGAAGACACACACACACGAACACACACACGTGAAGACACACACACACGAACCCACACGAACACACACACGAACACACACACACGAACACACACACGTGAAGACACACACACACGAACACACACACACGAACACACACACGTGAAGACACACACACACGAACACACACACACGAACACACACACGAACACACACACACGAACACACACGAACACACACACGAACACACACGAACACACACACACGGACACACACGTAAAGACACACACACACGAACACACACACACGAACACACACACGAACACACACACACGAACACACACGAACACACACACGAACACACACGAACACACACACACGGACACACACGTAAAGACACACACACACGAACACACACACACGAACACACACGAACACACACACACGAACACACACACGAACACACACAAACACACAGACGAACACACACACACGAACACACACACACGAACAACAACCGCCATTCGCCACTAAGTGGCGGTGACGTCACCACGATGCTTGTGCCAGGCCAAGTGCACCTTGAGGCCACGTGAAGTGTCGAACGCCCGCTGGCAGGAGGTCACGGGGCAGACCCAGCAGGTGCCACGGGTCGACTGACCGAGATGACTGGCTGATGCACCACCTGTGCCCCCTACTGTGCCGACTTGCTGTGCTTTATCCACCCGGCGCTCCGCTCGTTGTTGTGAGCGTCGCTCCTCCGCCCTCCGTTGTTGTTGGAGGGCGACTGCCTCCAACTGCCCAGTAGCGTCCTTCACGAGCCTCCTCCACTGAGGCCGATCTTGACACCGCTGGTACCAGTCATCGGCAAGTCCACTCAGCTCCACGTCCTCCTGTACCACATCACTCCATCTCTTCTCCTAGCCCGTGCCGCGCCCGTCTAGCCCCCTCGATCCGGCCGAACAAAAGCTGTTTAGGCATGCGGTGGCTGGGCATGCGGGCTACATGACCCAGCCAACGCAGCCTTGCCTGCCGGAGGAGCTCACCGATGGGACTTTGCCCAGATCTTTCAAGGATTTGTGAGCTCCTCACACAATCCAGCCTGGTTAAACCCAAGATGGATCGTAGGCAGGCCAGCCTAAATGTTTCCAACCGGCGAAGATGCTCCACCAGGGGGGTCCACGTTTCGCAAGCGTAGAGAAGGGAGGGAATGACCGTGGCCGAGAAGACCTGAAGCTTCGTGCGGAGCGACAGACCAGGTAGCTTCCACACAGCCTCCTACCTCCTCGCGGTGCCGGAACGGGCAACACTGTCGTGGGCAGTGCTGTGGGGGGAGGGCCAATGCCCATTGGCCTCTCCCCTCATGGCGTCTGTGTCCACCACAGTGGCTAAACGGGGGCTCTGGACGGGTGCGAGGGGCTGGTAACCCCTCCACCTTCAATTAACCACCAGTAAACTACAAACACACGAACACACACAAACACACACACACAAACACACACACATGAACACACACACGAACACACACACACACGAACACACACACACACGAACACACACACACACACATGAACACACACACACAAACACACACACACGAACACACACACATGAACACACACACACACGAACACACACACATGAACACACACACGCGCAGCAGGCGTCGCTTGGAGGCGAGGTTGTGTTGCCGTGGTAACGCGGTCCCCGCACCACCTGGCGACTCCCTCGCTGCAGGCAAAACCAACTCCACCAGCAGAGCAACGCTCACCACGTGATCACCAGATACACACCACGTGCTCACCACGTGATCACCAGATACACACCACGTGCTCACCACGTGATCACCAGATACACACCACGTGCTCACCACGTGATCACTACGTGATCACCAGATACACACCACGTGCTCACCACGTGATCACTACGTGATCACCAGATACACACCACGTGGTGAGCACGTGATCACTACGTGATCACCAGATACACACCACGTGGTGAGCACGCGCTCACCACGTGATCACCAGATACACACCACGTGGTGAGCACGCGCTCACCACGTGATCACCAGATACACACCACGTGGTGAGCACGCGCTCACCACGTGATCCCCAGATACACACCACGCGCTCACCACGTGATCATCACGCGCTCACCACGCGCTCACCACGTGCTCACCAGATACACACCACGTGGTGAGCACGCGCTCACCACATGCTCACCACGTGATCACCACGCGCTCACCACGTGCACACCACGTGCTCACCACGCGCTCACCACGTGCTCACCACGTGCTCACCAGATACACTCCACGTGGTGAGCACGCGCTCACCACGTGATCACCAGATACTCACCACGTGCTCACCACGTGCTCACCAGATACACACCACGTACACGCCACGTGGTGACCACGTGCTCACCACGCGCTCACCAGATACTCCCCACGTGCTCACCACACTCCCCACATACTCGCGACTCACCATGTACCACACAGACGCCCTATACATTCGCCATGCTCACGGTGCACGAACACTCGACACAGATCAACTAACGCACACAGCACGCAACACGTACCAAACACGACGACGCGTTGACACAAAAGACAAAGGCCTCCCCGTGTCGCCTTGTCGGGGCAAGTGCTGTGGATGAGCCACTGTGAAGGCCGCCACGGTATACGAAAAGGTTGGCTGGCCAACCCCCACGCCCGGGCCGCCTTTGTCTCCCCATTTGAGGCTCAGGGCCGGTTCAGATGATAGTCGTCATTGGTGGTGGCCACTACGCTACCGCTCCCCACACACTAAGACACACACACTAAGACACACACACCATCGCTCGAACCACACCACCAACCCAAGCAAACCACCACCCCAACCACAACTCTACACATGAACGCCACGCCACTTACCCTCACTGCACACCAACGCAACCCCACACCACACCACACCGACCAGGCGACACCACACCACTCAACGCGTGTCCCACCTCTCTCTCTCTCCTTCCCCGCTCCCTCCCTCCTCCTGTGCCGCCCGCATCGCTAAGAACAACAGGGAGACGGGGAGGGGAGGAGGGATGAGGAGGTGAGAGACGGGGAGGAGGAGGTGGTGGGAGACGGAGAGAGAAGCGAGAGGAGAGAGAGAGGGAGTTTTGTGTATTCGTTGTGTCCGTCTCGTGACGTGGTTCGAGGTGGACACGGGCGCTAGTGCCACCGCAGCGGTGCAAGTCGGGGGGAGCCCGTTGAGGGCAGCAATCTCCTCGAGAAGGCAGCGATCTGGAGTTCACAGAACTACCGCACAGCCACGGCCTGGCACAGAATGCACTGCGCGGCGGGGTGAGCGAGGGGGGTTGTATCGGAGTACACGAAAGATAAAGGTTACCCGTTAAGCCTTTTAAACGGACTGTTGGGGCAAGTGCTGTTCGCGAGCACCTTTTAAGAACCGGCACGACACACGACGGGGTGGGTGGACAGAACCACAGCCGGCCGCCTTTGTCTCCCCGGTAGTGCCGTTTACACACCACGCCAGGTAGGCATTTGAGGCCGAGTCGACCTAAGGGGAGGACGGCCCAGATAAATTGTCACTGGTGTAGGTCGTGAACGGGAAATTGAACTCGGGTCGCTGGGTTCGTAGCGCAGCGCGCTCACCGATACACTACCACACACACAGATACACACACAGATACACACACAGAGATACACACACACAGATACACACACACAGATACACACACACAGATACACTACCACACACACAGATACACACACACACAGATACACACACACACAGATACACACACACAGATGCACACACACAGATACACACACACACAGATACACACACACAGATACACACAGATACACACAAACAGATACACACACACACAGATACACACACGCACAGATACACACACACAGATACACACATACAGATACACATACACACAGATACACACACATACAGATACACACATACAGATACACACACAGATGCACACACACAAAGATATACACACACACACACAGATACACACACACAGACAGATACACACACACAGATACACACACACACAGATACACACACACACAGATACACACACACAGATACACACACACAGACACACACACAGACACACACACACAGACACACACACAGACACACACACAGATACACACACACACAGATACACACACAGATACACACACATATACACACACACAGATACACACACAGATACACACACAGATACACACAGATACACACAGATACACATACACACACACATATACACACACACACACAGATACACACACACAGATACACACACACAGATATACACACACAGATACACACACAGATACACACACACAGATACACACACGCGTGAGCATTGCTGTGTGAATTCCCACCTGTGAGCCTGTGACGTCATCCTTCCTCTCCCTGGAAACGGGAGCCGGGGAGGTCGCGCTGCCAGGTGTGGAGCCACGTGACCTGTGCTGCCCCCCACCTCCTCCTCCTCCACCACCACCTACACCACCACCTCCTTCACCACCACCACCACCTCCACCACCACCACCTCCTCCTCCACCACCACCACCTCCACCACCACCACCACCACCTCCTTCACCACCACCACCTCCTTCACCACCACCACCACCACCTCCTCCACCACCTCCACCACCACCACCTCCTCCTCCACCACCACCTCCACCACCACCACCTCCTTCACCACCACCACCACCACCTCCACCACCACCTCCACTACCACCTCCTCCACCACCACCACCACCACCTCCTCCACCACCACCTCCACCACCACCACCACCATCTCCACCACCACCACCACCACCTCCACCACCACAACAACAACGACATCCCCGGCCCGCTCGCATCTCGCATCACGCGCAGCACGACACGGGCCCACGCTGCTCACACGTGACCTGCACACACAGGGGCGCCCCGTACAGCCTGCACAGACTTGGCGGGGCAAGTGCTGTTAGCGAGCACCTATTAAGGCCGGCACGGCGCGCTCATGTCCACGCACCGCATCGGGCGCTCATCTGTGGTTGACTCAATCAAGGGCAGAGCGAAAACCCGGTTTGGATATCGCTCGCCACTGGCGTTAGCCGTGGCCGCGCTAACCACTAGGCCACCGCTCTTCGCAAGTGGCGTACGCCAGTGGCCCCGTGCGATGTGGGCAGGAGAGAGATGGCAGTGCGGCAAGCGGGATTGTGAACCCGTCTGTGCGGCCGTGTGTGCTCGTTGTCTCCAGGGCACTCCCGTTTCCTCCGATGCTTGTTGCGTTTTTAATTTTATTGTTTTTGCGTCGATGAAACCCGATTCAAGAGCTTCAATTCTAAACAAACGGTTCAACCGTTAAAACGGAGCGAAACATCCCAACAGTGCAGCGCCCTCGTGAAAAAGAAAAGAAAAAGAAGAGAACTGAACGGTGTCTTCTTGGTTCTTTCGGTAAAGTCACGTAGAAGGGAAATAATAAAATAATTAAAATAAAACATAATAAAATAACTCAACGAGGCTTCGCTGCGCGCACCACCACTGAGACGGCGCGTGAGCGCGACAGTTCAGCACCACGGCGTCCGCGGACAGCATCCACTCGATGCTGCTTCTGCCTACAGAGGTTGCAGCAGCAGCAGCGGCAGCAGCAGCGGTAGCAGCAGCGGCAGCGGCAGCAGCAGCGGTAGCAGCAGCGGCAGCAGCGGTAGCAGCAGCGGTAGCAGCAGCGGTAGCAGCAGCTGCAGCAGCAGCGGCAGCTGCAGCAGCAGCGGTAGCAGCAGCGGCAGCAGCAGCGGCAGCAGCAGCGGTAGCAGCAGCGGTAGCAGCAGCTGCAGCAGCAGCGGCAGCTGCAGCAGCAGCGGCAGCAGCAGCGGCAGCAGCAGCGGTAGCAGCAGCTGCAGCAGCAGCGGTAGCAGCAGCTGCAGCAGCAGCGGTAGCAGCAGCGGTAGCAGCAGCGGTGTGGTTCACGAGCCGATTGGCGATGTCGAGGTCACCGAGTCACGAGGAGAGGACTTCAGGAGAGAGAGAGAGAGTTCGTGTAGGATTTGCTCCTCCTCGACTGAAGAAGCAGAGTCTGACATAGTTGACTGTACGGCCCATATCATTAGACCTCCTTTGCCAGTACTAAAATATAATAATAGGGTTTTCCACCTTTTTTATCAGAGTGTGTTTTTTGTTTGCATTTTGACCACAAGTAGTGTGGTTAATGCAGACATGATTCCTTGTAGAAAGGTTTCAGTTTTGTTGCCAGAAAAAAGGGAAAAAAACCCTATAATTATTATTATTGTACGGCCCAGAGTTTGGGGTTGCGTTGCCACGGCGGCAAATCCGTGGCGCGTGTCTCGAATTACCCGCTCGTGAAGGCAACGTGCACATCGCATTGTCGATGTTCTAATGCGATCGACGGTTCCAGCACCAGGGTCTTCGAGGAGGAGGAGGAATGTCAAATCCAGGAGGTGGCGATGTTGTTTGGGTCTCGAATCAGATATTTGTTTTTTTTTCCGGACGTCCGCGCATCAGCGCTCTGGGTGAGTGAGGCTCGAGGATGGGGGCCAGCATCGCGATCCCAGAAGGGGGGACCCGGGGACTTGAGTCTGCGGCGAGGAGCAGCATCGCCCAGGGTCTCCCTCGACGGGTCGGCGATTGTCGTTAGCAAGAAAGCGAGCGAACTCGCCTGCAGTTTACGCGTCTCTAGCATGAGGCAGACGCAAGAGGCGACGCAATGCGATTTGCGGTCCTGGCTAAATGGGGTCAAATGGAGCAAGCGCGATGGGCCGTTTTGCGAACTCAACTCAACAACAACAACAGCAGCAGCAGCAGCTTATTAGCGCTGGGCTGTCTGACCCGTGACTCGCGTTGCCGCTTATAGCGCGCGGCTGTGCACAGCATCAGCACCAGCAGAGGGTGCCGCGTCACCAACAGCGTCATTATCGGCGTTACTCTGAACATGATCATTATCGCAGCAGCAGCATCATCATCATCACGATTATCGACCACTAAATCATGCATTGTTGGCGCTGCTCGGGTCGCCACCTGACACGGCCTCCCCCACTACCCCACACCTCGCTCGTACCGAGACGAGGCACTGGGGGGGGGGGGGGGGGAAGACTGTGCCTGGCTGTGTGCTTGCGGTGTACAGAGACTGCGACCTCCCCC
>NC_083803.1:5354518-5684518 GCF_015708825.2 Lethenteron reissneri
CCCTCCCTCCCCCTCCCCCCCTCCCCTCACCCCTCCCTCCCCCCTCCCCTCCTCCCCTCCCCCCTCCCCTCCTTCCCTCCCCCTCCCCTCCTCCCCTCCCCCCCTCCCCCCCTCCCCTCCCCCCTCCACTCTCACACACTCGCTTACTCTTTCACACTCACTCAGACGCACTCACACTCACTCTCTTAGACTCTCTCACTCAATCACACTCTCTCACACTCACACTCTCTCGGACTCACTCACACTCTCTAACACTCTCTCACCCTCTCACACTCTCTCACCCTCTCACACTCTCTAACACTCTCTCACTCTCTCACACTCTCTCTCACACTCTCACCCTCTCACACTCTCTCACCCTCTCACACTCTCACACTCACACTCTCTCACACTCTCTCACACTCTCTCACACTCTCTCAGACTCACTCATACTCTCTGACACTCACTCACACTCTCTCACACTCTCACCCTCTCACACTCTCTCACTCTCTCACACTCTCTCACACTCTCACCTCTCACACTCTCTCACCCTCTCACACTCTCACACTCACACTCTCTCACACTCTCTCACACTCTCTCACACTCACTCACACTCTCTCAGACTCACTCACACTCTCTGACACTCACTCACACTCTCTCACACTCTCTCACACTCACTCAGACTCACTCACACTCTCTCACACTCACTCACACTCTCTGACACTCACTCACACTCTCTCACACTCACTCAGACTCACTCACACTCTCTCAGACTCACTCACACTCTCACACTCTCTCACACACTCACACTCTCTAACACTCTCTCACCCTCTCACACTCTCTCTCACTCTCTCACACTCTCTCTCACACTCTCACCCTCTCACACTCTCTCACCCTCTCACACTCTCACACTCACACTCTCTCACACTCTCACACACTCTCTCACACTCACTCACACTCTCTCAGACTCACTCACACTCTCTGACACTCACTCACACTCTCTCACACTCACTCAGACTCACTCACACTCTCTCAGACTCACTCACACTCTCACACTCTCTCACACACTCACACTCTCTAACACTCTCTCACCCTCTCACACTCTCTCTCACTCTCTCACACTCTCTCTCACACTCTCACCCTCTCACACTCTCTCACCCTCTCACACTCTCACACTCACACTCTCTCACACTCTCACACACTCTCTCACACTCGCTCACACTCTCTCAGACTCACTCACACTCTCTGACACTCACTCACACTCTCTCACACTCACTCAGACTCACTCACACTCTCTCAGACTCACTCACACTCTCACACTCTCTCACATACTCACACTCTCTAACACACTCTCACCCTCTCACACTCTCTCTCACTCTCTCACACTCTCTCTCACACTCTCACCCTCTCACACTCTCTCACCCTCTAACACTCTCACACTCACACTCTCTCACACTCTCACACACTCTCTCACACTCGCTCACACTCTCTCAGACTCACTCACACTCTCTGACACTCACTCACACTCTCTCACACTCACTCAGACTCACTCACACTCTCTCAGACTCACTCACACTCTCACACTCTCTCACATACTCACACTCTCTAACACTCTCTCACCCTCTCACACTCTCTCACACTCTCTCTCACACTCTCACCCTCTCACACTCTCTCACACACTCACACTCTCACCCTCTCACACTCTCTCACACTCTCTCACACTCACCCTCACTCACACTCTCACCCTCTCACACTCTCACCCTCTCACACGCTCTCACACACTCACACTCTCTCACACTCACTCACACTCTCACACTCTCACACTCTCACACCCTCACACTCTCTCTCACACTCTCACACACTCATACTCTCTCACACTCACTCACACTCTCTCACACCCTCACACTCTCACCCTCTCACACTCTCACACCCTCTCATACTCTCACACCCTCTCACAATCTCACCCTCTCACACTCACACTCTCTCACACTCTCTCTCACACTCTCACCCTCTCACACACTCTCACACACTCACACTCTCTCACACTTACTCACACTCTCTCACATTCTCACACTCTCACACTCACACACTCTCACACGCTCTCACACTCACACTCTCACACCCTCACTCTCTCTCTCACACACTCACACACTCTCACACTCTCTCACACTCACTCTCTCACACTCTCACCCTCTCACACTCACACTCTCTCACACTCACCGTGTGCTCCCTATTCACACCCGCCACTGCGCGTGTTAAACGCGACGTGGCCGGGCGTGTCAATCACACCCAGCCGTCTTTGTCTCTCCCCCCTCGCCTCGCCGCGCGCGCGTGGAGGCAATCGTCCGAGTCTCGTGCCGAGGCGTTCTCTCCAGGGGGATGGGGTCTCGTGATGAATTCACGGAACAATTCCTCACCTCGCCTTGCACGGCCACGAATTGAAACTCTGGCTCCCCAAACAAAACTAATTTACAGGATACAATAAAAGCAACAGCAGCAACAACAACAACAGCAGCAGTGGGCACGATCGATGCAGAGCGAGATGCCGAGTTTGAGATCCAAGCAGGAGATCCCAGCATGGCCGGTTGCGAGGTTGTTAAGATGAATAACTGAAGTGCGCAAAAGCGCCGGCGCGTCCCATATTATTGTTTCGTGTGGACGCAGAGCGTCAACTTTACCACTTCACATTCAGGTGGTCAAGTCAGATAAGCGTGTCAAGGGCAGCGGGGTGTGTGTCGCCGTGGTGTCTCCCTTCGCTGGAGGGTTCTGCTTCCAATGGGGCTGGACGAGTATTTGTCAATTCGCGTCTGTGTTGAGCGGACTGCTGTGGTACGGGCGGATCCGAAGGTGGTTAGAATTAATCATTTTGAGATTTGTCAAACGTCCCAAATGCATTGCCCCGCCTCAGTGCCGGATTATCCCAAAAGCAAAAGTATGTAGTAGTAGCTACTACTACATATGTAGTAGCTGCTACTACATATGTAGTAGCTACTACATATGCAGCTACGGGCCCCGCACTTTCAAGGGCCCCGCGCTAAATGCTTTCAAGCTATCAATTCCGGTTCAGTGATTTTGCACTTGCTCTATTGCTATAGTAATATACCGCCTTTGACATATGCTACGGCCCCGCACTTTCAAGGGCCCTGCACTAAATGTTTTCAAGCTATCAATTCCGGTTTAGTGATTCTGCACTTGCTCTATTACTCTATTACTATAGTACTATACCGCCTTCAAATTTTATCAACGACTGGGTGTTTAAGGTTAGCGATTTGTCGTACTATCTGGCTGTATAGCAAATGAAAATATACCATTACTTTACAGTGCAAGTTACAAATGTACGTGTTTATTTAGGGCCCCTTTATAACATATGCCACAGGCCCCGCACTCGCTTAATCCGGCACTGCCGCACCTGCCCGTAAGGGGCATTGAGACACAGCGAGTCTTGCTTGGCTCAGCGCGTTTACGTTGTCGCCTTTTACTAACTTCGACGATTCGAATCGGGTTTGCCCCGCGTCCTCGCAGCGCGAGTCACGAGGCAGGGCGCACGTCCAGAATGGAAATCAGAATGTGTATTCATCCCGGGTGAGTTGGAGGAATGTGATGGAAGCAACGAAGCTTCTTTTCACAAATGTCCAGCGAGAGGCGGGGTCGCCAGCATGTCACATCAATCGAAACAAAGACGAACGCACGACGACGAGAAGCACGGTGGAGAAAAGTCGAGCAAGTCGACGCTTCACGCGTAAATGCTTAAATGCTTCAAGTTCAAGTTAATTTATTAGGTATAGCCCTGTGAGCCATTCGGCTCTTGAATCGGGTGGCAACCGCAACAAACAAAAAACTAAAACATGAACAAAAAACATCTTAAAGTGAATATGTGACTAAGTGCAAACAGAAAATCCAAGAAAAGGCAGCAAAACATTGCAGAAAAAACACCGTACACCAACGCTGTGTGCAAAAATCCCAGGGGGATGCAAGTCAAACAACAACAACAACAACCACAAGACAACTTAGATTAAGGCCATCAGTCTAACTCTGTACTACAACAAACAAACATGGCTAAACCAATACACTTTTCGAAATCACCAAAATAAAGCCATGAAAGCAATGAAAAAGCAATCATAGGAACTGTGACGGAATTTTCACAGTAAATGTCATAAACAACATGTACCACCAAAACCCTGCAGCCAAAGCTGGCTGCACGAGCGGCTTTCGGAGGCAGCGCGCACATTTGCCGCTGCTGCGTAAACGCCGCGTGCGAGCGTGGCAGAGGCAGTGAGGCGTCATCACGGGCCGCTGAAGCAGGACCCGCGGCGGGGGAGGGGGGAGTCCCTCCAACTACAATGTTGGGACGGCCCTTTCAGTCTCTCGCAAACCCTCGCACGCGCCGCGGGCTCACAGAGGCCCCGGGGTGACACCGCGTTCGTCATGCGCCGCGCGGGGTGATTGGGCAAACCCGGACTTGGAGTGCCCGGTCATCCTGCTGGACCCCTTGGTGAGTGGGTGGGTGGGTGAGTGAGTGGGTGAGTGGGAAAGTGAGTGGGTGGGTGGGTGAATGGGTAGGTGGGTGTGTGGGTGAGTGGGTGAGTGAGTGAGTGGGTGAGTGGGTGGGTGAGTGGGTGGGTGGGTAAGTGGGTGGGTGAGTGGGTGGGTGAGTGAGTGAGTGGGTGGGTGAGTGGGTGGGCGAGTGGGTGGGCGAGTGGGTGGGTGAGTGGGTGGGTGAGGCGCCCCCTCGAACCGGGATGTGTTTCTGGAACTCGGGGTGGCTGGGTTCGCAGCACAGCGAGCTAACCGCTGCACCACCGCTCCCCACACACAGCCACAAAGACAAAGATCCCCCCCCACCATAGCCTGAGCAGACATTTGAGGAAAGTGCTGTTAGCGAGCACCTATGAACGGTACATGAGGGGGTGGGTGGTCAACACCACGCCCGACCGCCTTTGTCTCCCTAATGGCGATGTTTACACATCGCACCGGGTACTCATTTGAGGCTGAGTCGACCTAGGGGATGCCGGTTCAGATAATCGTCGCTGGTGTTGGTCGTCAGCAGGAATCGAACCCGGGTGGCCGGGTTCGTAGCGCCGCGTAGCGCTAACCGCTCCACCACCGCTCCCCACGTACACACACACACGCGCGTACACACAGTCACACACACGCGCGCGCGCACACAGCCGCGATATTCCACCTCTGCTCTCATTTGATGGAGTCTCGTCTGCGTGCGCGGTGACACGAGACTCCCGTCCCCACTCCCCGCTCGCCCAACTCGTCTCTCGCGTGGGCGGTTAAGTTATTGTCGTGAATAATCATCATCATCACCATCACCACCATCACCATTGTCATCATGGGCTGCCGTGTGCGTCGCCACCCACACTACAAACAGGGGCACAAACACACGCGGCAAAAGCGAAGATCCCCCCGTGGAGGCTTAACAGACCGTGAGGGCGAGTGCTGTTAGCGAGTAGCACCTGTGAAGGCCGTCAAGACGCACGAGTGGATGGGTGAGCAACACCGCGCCCGGCCGCCTTTGTCTCCCCAGTGGCGAATGTTCACAAACCGCATCAGGTACTTATTTGAGGCTGAGTCAACCTAGGGGAGGATCAGGAGCGGTTCAGGTAATCGTCGCTGGTGTCGGTGGCCGTGAGCGTGAATCAAATTGGGGTCGCCGGGTTTGTCGCGCAGCGCGCTAACCGATGCACCACCGCTCCCTTTTTCACCGACACACAAAGACAAAGATCCCCGTATAGCCTGTGACAGACTGTAGGGGCAAGTGCTGTTAGCGAGCACCTGTGAAGGCCGGCACGGCACACGAGTGGGTGGGTGGCCAGCAGCACGCCCGACCGCCTTTGTCTTCCCAGTGGCGATGTTTACACATCTCACCAGGTACTCATTTGAGGCTGAGTCGACCTAGGGGATGCCCAGGACCGGTTCACATAATCGTCGCTGGTGTTGGCCGTGAGCGGGGATGGAACTTGGGTGGCCGAGTTCGTAGCGCAGCGCAGCGATAACCGCGACACCACGACAGAGTGTCACACACATACACACACACATACACACACACACATACACACACACATACACACATACACACACACACATACACACACATACACACACATACACACACACGCGCACGCGCGCGCGCACCAAGGCCAAGCACGAGGAATCGCGCACGGCGACTCGGGGAGCGGCGGGAGGGAGGGCTACTTCTCGAAACGTCAACGTGTGTCGGTGATGTGTCGGTGGTGAGTCGGTGGTGAGTGGGTGGTGTGTCGGTGGTGAGTGGGTGATGTGTCGGTGGTGAGTCGGTGGTGAGTGGGTGGTGTGTCGGTGGTGAGTGGGTGATGTGTCGGTGGTGAGTCGGTTATGTGTCGGTGGTGAGTTGGTGGTGTGTCGGTGGTGAGTTGGTGATGAGTGGGTGATGTGTCGGTGATGTGTCGGTGGTGAGTTGGTGGTGTGTCGGTGGTGAGTGGGTGATGTGTCGGTGATGTGTCGGTGATGTGTCGGTGGTGAGTTGGTGGTGTGTCGGTGGTGAGTGGGCGGTGTGTCGGTGATGTGTCGGTGATGTGTCGGTGGTGAGTTGGTGGTGTGTCGGTGGTGAGTTGGTGATGAGTGGGTGATGTGTCGGTGATGTGTCGGTGGTGAGTTGGTGATGTGTCGGTGGTGAGTTGGTGATGAGTGGGTGATGTGTCGGTGGTGTGTCGGTGGTAAGTTGGTGATGTGTCGGTGGTGAGTTGGTGATGAGTGGGTGATGTGTCGGTGATGTGTCGGTGGTGAGTGGGTGATGTGTCGGTGGTGAGTGGGTGATGTGTCGGTGATGTGTCGGTGATGTGTCGGTGGTGAGTTGGTGGTGTGTCGGTGGTGAGTTGGTGATGAGTGGGTGATGTGTCGGTGGTGTGTCGGTGGTGAGTTGGTGATGTGTTGGTGGTGAGTTGGTGGTGTGTCGGTGGTGAGTGGGCGGTGTGTCGGTGATGTGTCGGAGATGTGTCGGTGGTGAGTTGGTGGTGTGTCGGTGGTGAGTTGGTGATGAGTCGGTGATGTGTCGGTGGTGAGTCGGTGGTGTGTTGGTGGTGAGTTGGTGGTGAGTCGTCGGTGTGTTGGTGGTGAGTCGGTGGTGAGTCGGTGGTGAGTTGGTGATGTGTCGGTGATGTGTCGGTGGTGAGTCGGTGGTGTTCTGTTGGCTTTGCCGCTTGCGCAGGTAGCAACAGCGGCACAAACTAATCTCCACGTGTAAACACAGCAACCCCTCGCTCTGGGAGCGTGGGGTGGCGGGGTGGGGTGGCGAGCGGGGGCGGGAGGTGATGATGGAGGGATAATATGGCACGGCAAGGGCCAGGGGGTGGGGTGGGTGGGTGGGGGAGCTGCTGGAACCCTTGTATTTCCATCTCGCTAACGAGACTCTGGCATGGAAATTACATTACTGGGCGAAATGGGGGGGCGGAATACAGAGCGCCTGATGCGGATTAAGCGAGCTTTATAGGCGGCGGGTGGGAGGGAGGGAGGGAGGGGGGGGTGGGGTTATGGGGGAGGAGGCACATTGTGTGTGTATGTTACTCGTTTAAGTCGAAGTAGAGGCGCGGGGGGGGGGGGCACAGCACAGGGTTCAGACGCGACGGTGACGCTGGCAATGCGCGCAGTGGGGGTATCGAGACCCAGGTGCAGTCAATGCGCCGCTCCACGCACTTACGTCGTAGCAAAATACCAAGTGCGTAGCCTACAACAGACTGCTGGGGCAGGTGCTGTTAGCGAGTAGCAGCACCACGCCCGGCCGCCTTTGTCTCCCCAGTGGCGGTGTTCGCACACCGCACCAGGTACTGATTTGAGGCTGAGTCGACCTAGGGGAGGCCCTGGACCGGTCCAGATAATTATTAATCGTCACTGGGTGTTGGCGGTGAGACGGGAATCGAACCCGGGTCGCCGGGTTCGTAGCGCAGCGCGCTAACCGCTGCACCACCGGTCCCCACACACACACGCACGCAAACGTAGCAGAATCGCACACGCATACAATCGCTCTGTTGTGTTGTTACTGCATTAAACAGCAGGCCAGGATGACCCAGCCCACATCGGGCTCAGTCGCACTACATACACAATCAAATACAAAGATCCTCTGTATAGCCTGTTACAGACTGTTGGGGCAAGTGCCGTTAGCGAGCACCTATGAAGGCCGGAACGACACACGAGGGGGTGGGTGGCCAGCACCACGCCCGACCGCCTTTGTCTCCCCAGTGGCGATGTTTGCACATTTCACCAGGTACCCATTTGAGACTTAGTCGACCTAGAGGAGGCCCCGGACCGGTTCAGATAATCGTCACCGCTGTCGTCCGTGAGTGGGAATCGAACCCGGGTCGCCGGGTTCACAGCGCAAAGCGCGTACCAACACAACAACAACAATAACCGCCATTCGCCACTAAGTGGCGGTGACGTCACCACGACGCTTGTGCCAGGCCATGTGCACCTTGAGGCCACGTACCAACACACACACACACTCATACATATGTAGTGGGCCTCCTTCCCCGGGGCGTGCGTGCGCGTGCGACGCACACACTCAGTCGGAGACGAGGTAGTCGCAGGAGGCACAGTCTCCCTTCATTATCTCGTTCAACTGCGGCCTCCTCTCGCACTACCGCGCTGCCGTACAGCCCGGCCCAGACACGACGCTGCCCGCGTTGCACCGACGGCGTCGACCGAGACAGCCAACCGCTGTCCGGCCGCGCAATGCCCCGGGCGAGGGCGGCAGCGACGATGCGCCAAGTCCACTCCCAGAACCGGCAGCCTGGAGCTCCCCGCTCTCCGCTGCTTTTATTCCCCTCGGCGCGGCCTGGCTCCGCCCTAGCCGCGCCTCCCTTCTCGAACCCTCCAGAGGGTTCCAGGGGCTTCCCCACGAGGTCTACCGTGACCCTTGCCCCAGTTCCTCTGCCCTGCCGGCACGCGCACCGCGTGTGCGCCCAGCGGCGTGTGCGCTGTGTCTACCTGCAGTTGCTGCTGCTGCTGTACAACAGTCGGCGCTGTGTCACTACAAGTACAGAGATCCTACGTACCGTGTAGTGTTAAGACTCATATTCTTGGTTCTTTCGGTAAAGTCACGTAAATAGAAAACAATAGAATAAAACAAATTTTCATGATAAAAGCAAAAAAACACATACTCTTTGGTTCTTTCGGCAAAGTCACGTAGATAGAAAAATAATAGATCACGACGTTTCGATCGCAACACAAGCAATCGTCATCAGGTGGGGCAACCACAGCAAAAAACACAATAAAAAAGAAGAAAATTTTATTAAAAAGTGAATTTTTTTATAAATTGAAAATAATGAAAGCAAAAAACCCACGACGTTTCGATCGCAACACAAGCGGCTTTCATCAGGCGGAGCCGCTTATCAGGGTTCCAAAGTGAGGGGGGCGGCGGACGAGAGTTGCGCAAGCAGCACGCTCATGCCGGAGGAGCTTTAATCGTTTTCAATTTAGAATTTTTATTTTAAATTATTTAAATTTTGTATTTTTATTTTTCTACCTACGTGCCTTTCCCGAAAGAACCAAGAATGTGAATTCTTGCAGTCACGAAAGTTTTAGGTCAAAATGTCAACAGCCCGTTGGGACAAGTTCTATGCAGGTAGCAAGGCTGTGGCCAGGACCCACGTCCCGTTGACTTTCGTCTCCGCGCTACTCTTCTGGTGTCCACACGCAGCGCCAGTTGCTCGCTGAGTCTGGAGGGGGGGGGAAGAAGAGCAGGTAGAGGTTCACATCACTCGCCACTCATGTCCGCTCTCGCCCTGACCGGGCTTGTCACTCGCGCATCGCGCCGGGCGTTGTAAGCGCTCACGAACCACAACCAGCACCAGCACTCCGTGTACACACCGTGTACACTGCGTACACACCGTGTTGACCCTGACACTGGGGGGGGGGGGGGGTGTGACCTCACCCCTGGCGAAGGTCGCGCTATCGGACACAATCGGCTTAGCGCGGCAATTACGCCACTCGCCGCCGTCGCCGCCGTCGCTAATTTGGTGTTGACTTGCGTCAGCGCGGTGCCCGGCGAAAACCCGCAGCAGCAGCAGCAGTTGTAACAGCTGTAGTAGCAGCAGTTGTAACAGCTGTAGTAGCAGCAATTGCAGTAGTAGCAGCAGCTGCAGCAGTAGCAGCAGCAGCAACAGCTGTAAGAGCAGCAGACGCAGCAGCAGCAGCACCTGCAGCAGCCGCTGTAGCAGCAGACGAAACGCGCTCGGAGGAGAGGCGCTCCTCCCGTATTCACAGCGCAGGAGCACTGCGAGTGACAGCCCTGCTGCTGGTGGCGTCAGCACTGCGAGTGGCAGCCCTGCTGCTGGTAGCGTCAGCACTGCGAGTGACAGCCCTGCTGCTGGTAGCGTCAGCACTGCGAGTGGCAGCCCTGCTGCTGGTGGCGTCAGCACTGCGAGTGGCAGCCCTGCTGCTGGTGGCGTCAGCACTGCGAGTGACAGCCCTGCTGCTGGTGGCGTCAGCACTGCGAGTGACAGCCCTGCTGCTGGTGGCGTCAGCACTGCGAGTGACAGCCCTGCTGCTGGTGGCGTCAGCACTGCGAGTGACAGCCCTGCTGCTGGTAGCGTCAGCACTGCGAGTGGCAGCCCTGCTGCTGGTGGCGTCAGCACTGCGAGTGGCAGCCCTGCTGCTGGTGGCGTCAGCACTGCGAGTGGCAGCCCTGCTGCTGGTAGCGTCAGCACTGCGAGTGACAGCCCTGCTGCTGGTAGCGTCAGCACTGCGAGTGGCAGCCCTGCTGCTGGTAGCGTCAGCACTGCGAGTGGCAGCCCTGCTGCTGGTAGGGTCAGGGGTCGACCGGCTGGTGGCTTGGCGCAGGGCTGGGGTCTGGTTGGCGAGGGTGGGTGGGGAGGGACGGGCGCAGGGCTGGGGTCTGGTTGGTCTGTCAATAGCAACCGTTTACACTTTGTATTTCGCCTTTCCCTGTTGCGGGCAGAGTCTCAACACAGCAGCAGCTGCAGCAGGCCCTGCCACACCACACAGCAGCAGCTGCGGCCACACCACACAGCTGCTCCAGCCACACCACACCACACAGCTGCTCCAGCCACACCACACCACACAGCTGCTCCAACCACACCACACCACACAGCTGCAGCCACACCACTCAGCAGCAGCTGCAACCACACCACATAGCAGCAGCTGCTGCACCACACAGCGGCAGCTGCAGCCACACCACACAGCAGCTCCAACCACACCACTCAGCAGCACCCACCCCACACAGTTCCAGCCACACCACACAGCGGCAGGCCCTGGCACACCACCCCACACAGCAGCAGCTCCAGCCACACCACTCAGCAGCACCCACCCCACACAGCTCCAGCCACCCCACACAGCTCCAGCCACACCACACAGCGGCAGGCCCTGGCACACCACACCACACACTACACAGCTGCAGCTGCTGCACCACACAGCGGCAGGCCCTGCCACACCACCCCACACAGCAGCAGCTCCAGCCACCCCACACAGCTGCAGCAGCCACCCCACTCAGCAGCAGCTCCAGCCACACCACAGGCCAAAGCGGTGGCCGCGCCGCGCGCTGTGAGACACGGCCCAGCAGTCGAGGTGGGGTGCGGGTCAACCACATCGATGTCGGCCGCCCCTCATTACAGACATCTCCTTACACCGCGTTACAAAGCGCGGCTCTGAATTTTATATATATATTTTTAAACCTCTAATGGGCCGCAATTACGACTCCACAACCGAAAACAGCTGTCACCCCCCCCCCCCCCCATTCACCTTCAATCCCTCCCCTTCATCTCCCCGGCGTGTCGCCATCCCCCCCCCCCCCCCCCCAGCCGTTCGCATCCGTGGCGCGCCCGTGATCTCGAGGCGAGGGTTGGTGGACCACGCAGAGATTTGCGTGGAAGTGCGTTGGTGCGGTCTGGTCGAGGTTTTCCGACCGCGGTTACTCGGGTTTCTGTCCGCGCGAAGCTTGACCGCTCGTTGTTTAGACAGGAATTTAAACAGGAATTGACCAAACATCCAGAGAGGCAGAACCGCCCATGAACGGAGCATTGAGGCTTTTGTTGCGTTTGTGTTGATAATATATAAACAACTACGGTAGTTGCCTGTCCCGTTAGAATTGTGTCAGTTCTCTCCACGTTACGAAGGACAACCATATAAAGACACCCCCCCCCCCCCCCCCCCGTAGAAGCTTGCACAGACTGTTGGGACAAGTGCTGGAACACTCAACGTGAAGACGCCCACACACAAAACCTTCATTTTAATTAAAATCACCGTCGCATGTCACGAACGCGTGCGTGTCCGCGAGGATTGTAAAATTGGCAAACTTGGCGAGATGAGACGTGGTGGTGGTGGTGATGGATCACGAGGCAACGGATATTAGCTAATATTCCTCTGCCCAGGCAGAGCAGCAGGGCGCCCTCATCCCACTCCCACCCCATCCACTCATTGCGGGGGTGGTGGTGGAGGGGGCACCCGTCCAGTAATTGAGGTTGCGATGAACACGTGGACAGGGCGGTTAGGAAATGGAGTTCAGTCCGCAGGAGAGGACCGATTGTGTGTGCTTTAGAAGCGCAACTTTTGATTTGTGCCGAAATTATTCACATTTTAATTGGACAATTCCCAGCGCGATAATACAATTACGAGTTCGTGTGGTGTCATTGTATCGCAGCGGATGAGATGACGGCGGGTCATCAGTTAGACGCATCAGTAGAGGCATCATCAGCAGCAGCAGCGACGCGAACTCGGTCATCTTCGGCAGCAGCAGTGGCATCAGCAACTGCGACATCGTCGTCGTTGATGCTCGTCAGCAGTGGGCAGCTTTGTGGTCGTCACTAGCAGCGGCAGGACGGAGGCAGTGAGAGGTGGCAGGCCCCAACTTTTCCTACCCCACCACTTACTACCCCCCCACTCCCTACCCCACCACCCTCCCCACCACTCCCTACCCCACCACCCTACCCAGCACTCCCTACCCCACCACCATACCCACCACTTCCTACCCCACCACCCACCCCACCACTCCCTACCCCACCACTCACTATCCCCCCACTCCCTACCCCACCACTCCCTACCCCACCACTCTCCCCACCACTCCTACCCCACCACTCCACCCACCACTTCCTACCCCACCACCCCCTACCCCACCACCATCCCCACCACTCCCTACCCCACCACCCACCGCTCTACCCACCACTAAATCGACACCGCGACCCATCCCAACACCGACAACCCGTACCTCCTCGTCTCGCTCCACGTGATCCCCTTCCTCTCGTGTCGACACCTCCACCTGCTCCGACTCAAGCCGCCCCGCTCCCTCCCGTCTCCCACCGCCCCCCACCCCACCCGGCCCTCCCCGCCAGACCGTCCCACGCCGCGACAGCCGCGGCTCGCACCATGACGAAGGGCAAGAGCGTGCGGGGCCACCTGGGCGCCGGTGCGGGCCTTCACCTGCTGAGCCGCGGCCTCCTGCAGGCGGCCGTCGTGTCGAGCCTGAGCCCCGGCGAGCTGCTGGCGCTCTCGGGGGTCTCCACGGACCACCGCGACCTGGTCATCAACGTGGGCGGCGCGCGCTACTCCCTGGGTCGCGAGGCGCTCCGCGACTTCCCGCTGGGCCGCGTGCGGCGGCTGCGCGACTGCGTCTCGGAGGCCGAGGTCCTGGAGCTGTGCGACGACTGGGACCGCGACTCGAACGAGTACTTCTTCGACCGGCACGCCGACTCGTTCCGCGCCGCCGTGGGCTACGCGCGGCACGGCCGCCGCCTGCGCCTGCTGCCGCACATGTGCGAGCTGTCGTTCCGCGGCGAGCTCGCCTACTGGGGCCTGGACGGCCACGCGTGCCTCGAGCCGTGCTGCGTCAAGAGGCTCGACGAGAGGATGGCCGAGTGCGCGTTCGGCGCCGCCGCCGCCGACGCCGAGAGGCGGGAGGCGGCGGAGGCGGCGGCGGCGGCGGCGCTCTCCCCGACGCCGCCGTGGCTCGAGCGCATGAGGAGGACGTTCGAGGAGCCCGGCTCGTCGGTGCCTGCGCACATCCTGGCCGCGGTGTCCGTGCTCTTCGTGCTCGTCTCCGTGGGGCTGCTGTGCGCCAGCACGCTGCCCGAGTGGAAGGCGAGCGAGCGCACGGGCAGCGCGCACGACAACAGGTAAGGGCGACGCGGGGGGAGGGAGGTCAAGGGGAGGTCACGCGCGTCGCCTGTCGCTGTTGGAAAGTCAACTGGGGGGGTGTGGGCTGCGAGGGGAAGTGATGTTTGAGTGGCCGTGTCGTGGTGTCATCTGGGGAGCTCTGTGGGCGGGCGAACGAGAGGTCGTGGATGACGGGTGACCTCGATAGGAC
Organism: Lethenteron reissneri; assembly: GCF_015708825.2. Lineage (NCBI taxonomy): Eukaryota > Metazoa > Chordata > Hyperoartia > Petromyzontiformes > Petromyzontidae > Lethenteron > Lethenteron reissneri. The sequence goes on from NC_083803.1 coordinate 5,368,788, forward strand.
TGGTGGTGTTTAAGTGACCGCAGCTGCCGGCGATCTGTATAAGCGAACGGTGGTCCGGGTAGGATCACTGAAACAAGTCTGGCCACGTTCCTATACGCCATGCCAGACACGGTGGAAATGCCTTTAATCCTGAACTTTGGACACAAGAGTTCGGTGGGGATTTGTTGACACTCTCAAGGCCACTGGATTGCGAGGTGGCTAGCAGATTAGAGCGAAGCAGGCGAGTTCATGATCCTGTATCCTGGTTGCTCCCGTGTCCTCTACCAAGAATCCAAACCACCCTTTTACTTATAAAGTAATCGTCCTAACATCACGATGCGAGACCTTGCTGAAATACAGCCGCGCGACTCGGCGAGAATACCCTTGGATACGTGAACGGCTTCATCTAAATCATCATAATTATTACAAAACTATCATCATCATTATTATTATTGCATCGCAATTATAGTTTTGCTCGTCGCGGGGATGGCTGTTCTATAAAGCGTGGATGTCATAATTCCGCGTCTGCGCTCACCGCGCATGGCACTAGCGGGAGGGGTGGTTGGGAATCTTTGAGAGACCGATTAGCACGGTTGACTACGTACGGCGCGAAAGAAGTTCAACACAACGAGCTCGAGCGGGGAGTGGAGCTTTATATGCGCGGTCGAAATTGGCTTTCCTTTAATTGCGAATCGGCGCTGATATCGGGTGTCGTATTCTCACAAGACGAGATGTCCGTTCGGAACTCTCGCAGAGAGCAGTGCATCACCTTGTGGTCGGAGAAATGACCGTAAAGCTGCTTTCGAGGTCACTTTAATCGCCTCTCATCTACGCCTGTAAACGAACGAACGCTCGTCTTGAACGCCGCCTAAAAAGAAACAAGATATAATCGGTCACGTGTTCATTTTTCTTTGGACAGTGTCTTGATTTGAAGTTTTCGTGACTGCAGGAACCCATACTCTTTGGTTCCTTCGGTGACTTTACCGAAATAACCAAAGAGTATAGAGTGTGTTGAGTTATCTGTGCATTGTGCTTCGCGCACCGACGCTAATGCAGCGTCGCCAAATGTTGAACACGTTCTGCAAAGAGACGCGAGATGTATCCAAAGCAAGCAACGTGCCAAATTTAATTGATACATCTTTTTTTTCTTTCTCTCTTTACAATCGCTGATGACCGGGCTGAGACGGTAATCTCGATGCACGTGAGAGCCGGTGGTCCCAAATTCCAGTTCGAGCCCCCAGCTGGTCGCCCATGTCTCCCGGCACACGCGCTGATTCACATTTCGGCAACAGACGTTCATATGCAGATGTCTAATATATTCAAATGTCTGATATATTCAACGGCTTGTTAGTCGTGGCTCCCAGTAGTGATTAGGTGCGCTCTACTCAGATGTTCAAAGGCAAAGATCCCCCCTGTAGCCTTAACAGACTTTTGGGGCAAGTGCTGTTAGCGAGCACCTATGCGAGGCCGGCACGGCACACGAGGGGGTGGGTGGCCAACACCACGCCCGGCCGCCTTTGTCTCCCCAGTGGCGATGTTCACACACCGCACCAGGTACTCATTTGAGGCTGACTCGACATAGGGGAGGCCCAGGACCGGTACAGATATTCGTCACCGGTGTTGGCCGTGAGCGGGAATCGAACCCGGGATGCCGGGTTCGTAGCGTAGCGTGCTAACCACTGCACCACCTGCTCCTCGCTTACTTGATCACTCACCACTTGTGCACTCACCAACACAGGGAATATTCGCTCAATAAGAAAAACGCGATATATTACGATCAATATTCATACACTCGCCTTTTGCCCGCCAAAGGACGGGTGTATTGCAGTAAATCTGAAACTTGCAAGCGAAAATCAGACCGCGACGTGATATATTCATTGCATCAATTCGTGCGCAATTTGCAAGGGCGCGGTGACACAGACCTATTTCGTTTAAAGGTTATAATCCCTTGTTCATCATGACGTCCTTTTTACTTCGATGTCTCAACAGCGTGACGGAGACCGCGTGACGTGAGGGTTCTGCCTTTGTAGTGAGGGTTGTGAGTTGACGCCGAGGAGGGGGGAGGAGGCGCCTCGCCCCCCATGTGGAGTGACGTCACATGCTCATGATTATTAATGAGGAGGGCTGTTCGACGTGGAGTGACGTAACGAGCGTTGCACACAGACATTCTTGGCTCATTATAGTAGGTAATAATAATGGGAGGGGGGGGGTCCATTTGTAGGACGTCACCTGTTCATAAATATTAATGAGGGGGGGGGGCTGGTCGACGTCGAATGACGTCACGAGCGTTAAGGACCGACATCCCTGGGTGATGATCGTGGGTGATCATCGTGGGTGATGTGCACGTGAGATTCACGCGTGGATGATGCCGCGAAACGTCGTGGTCTTGCCGTTGATTTCTGTTTCCCCTCCCCCCCTCCCCCGTTGGCTCGACACTCATCCACCCACACGCCACGTGCAACGCATTCACTCGCTCATCCATTCGCCCACCCACCAACCCAATCACTGCACGCACTCACCAACCCACAAACCCATGCACTCCTCCCCACCACTCACGTATCAACTCCATCAACCACCCAACCATTCACTTCCACCCCACTCACGCATGCGCTCGCGACCTCATATATCCGCGAGCCGACGCGAACCAACTCTGCGTACCGTCCACCACGCACCTCGCTCGCCTCCCCCCACCCACCCCCCCGTCCCACCCCAGCAGGATCATCGAGGCGGTGTGCATGGGCTGGTTCACGGCCGAGTGCATCGTGCGCTTCCTCATCGCGCGCGACCGCCTCCGCTTCTTCCGCCAGCCGCTCAACGCCATCGACGTGCTCGCCATCTCGCCCTACTACGTGGCCGTGGCGCTCGCCTCGGCCGGCGCCGACACCCCGCAGCTGCAGCGCGCCGGCGTGACCCTCCGCGTGCTGCGCATGCTGCGCATCTTCTGGCTCCTCAAGCTGGCGCGCCACTCCGTGGGCCTGCAGACGCTCGGCCTCACCCTGCGCCGCTGCTACCGCGAGATGGGTATGCTGCTCATGTTCGTCGCCGTGGCGATGGCCATCTTCGCCGCCCTTGCGCAGCTGCTCGAGGCCGGCCTCGACGTGGACGGCCACACGTCGGACTTCGCCAGCATCCCCGCCTCGTGCTGGTGGGTCATCATCTCCATGACCACCGTGGGCTACGGGGACATGTTCCCCATGACGGTGCCGGGCCGCGTGCTGGGCGGCGCGTGCGTGGTGAGCGGCATCGTCCTGCTCGCGCTGCCCATCACCTTCATCTACCACAGCTTCGTGCAGTGCTACGGCGAGCTGCGCCTGCGCGCCACGCGCAGCGGACGCATCCCACCGAGTCCCCTCTTCATGGACACGGACGGCTAGAGGAGCGCGGGGGGGGGGGAGATGCTGACACTGACTCTTGAGTTCCATGCCTCGTCACAAACTCCCTCCCCACCCCACCCCGAACCTCCACCACCTCGTTCATCGTGAACTGCTCGCGGGAGACATTTGCGTGAGCAGTGGGGGTGGACTTGACCCGAACTCTGGCATGAGCCTCGTGCCCCCCAACCCACCCACACTTGCTAATGAACATCGATCGTCAGTGGTGAAGGTTATCTAGTTACACGGGTGGATATCGGCGTGGGGGGTGGGGAGGGAGTTGACGTTGGCACGTGGGCCCCTACGGAGACGCCCTTTGGGATCTCTCGCAGAGGGAGGGCGTCGCTCCGTGCGGGAGAACGGCCCGCGGAACGAGACCCGCAGAACTGCTCGCGAGGTCGCTTAAAGTGACCTCTCATCCGCACGAGCGCTGCCCCCCCCCCCCCCCCCGGCACCATTCAGAGGTGTGTCCTCGGGGTGGCTGGAGATGCCCTCGAGTTGAGGTCAAAGAGCTCCACGCAGACGACCACGGCTCTTGTGATGTCACCGCCACCGCCACGCTGCGCCATCGCTTCCTTCCTTCGGCCAGGTCCCCTGGAAGCCGTTGTGCAGTCGACACCCTGGCCTTCTCGTGCTGCGCCCTGAGCTTCACCCCCCGCTCAATACGTAGCACTGAAGATGGTGGTCGTAGTTGTGGAGGAGGTGGTAGTGGTCGTAGTTGTGGAGGAAGAGGTGGTGGTGGTTGTAGTTGTGGAGGAGGTGGTGGTGGTTGTGGAGGAGGTGGTGGTGGTGGAGGGGGAAGAGGTGGTGGTTGTGGAGAAGGAGGTGGTTGTGGAGGTGGTGGTGGTGATAGTGGAGGAGGAGGAGGAGGAAGAGGTGGTGGTTGTGGAGGTGGTTGTGGAGAAGGAGGTGGTGGTGGTGGTGGAGGAGGAGGACGAGGTGGTGGTGGTGGTTGTGGAGAAGGAGGTGGTTGTGGAGGTGGTGGTGGTGGTTGTGGTGGTGGTGGTGGTAGTGGAGAAGGAGGTGGTGGAGGTAGTGGTGGTAGTGGTGGTAGTGGAGAAGGAGGTGGTGGAGGTTGTGGTGATGGTGGTGGTTATGGAGGTGGTGGTGGTTGTGGTGGAGGTAGTGGTGGTAGTGGTGGTAGTGGAGAAGGAGGTGGTGGAGGTTGTGGTGATGGTGGTGGTTATGGAGGTGGTGGTGGTTGTGGAGGTGGTGGTGGTAGTGGTGGTTGTGTAGAAGGTGGTGGTGGTGGTTGTGGTGGTTGTGTAGGAGGTGGTGGTTGTAGTGATTTCGAGATTTTGCACAGCGCGCGCGAGGCGCCACCCAGAGAGCACAATGCGTGTGAGGGTCGTGACGTGTATCAGGGTCGCGACTCGATTTTTTGTAAGTAACGTATCGATTTTTGTCCTCACTTTGTGGTGAATGTACCGACCTCTCGTGGCTGGAGGTCAAGTGAATCCATTACACGCAACATATTAATCTACAATAATCAATATCCACACGCGCACCGTTCGATGTATCACGAGCATTGTCTATTTATCAATGAGTCGCTCCGCCGTTCCACCACGCGTGTATCGGTACTGCATGGGTATACTGTACATCGCAATACTCTATACTGTATAATCAACTTGACATTAATGTGCGGCCTTTTATCGATCCACTGCTGGATGAAGCCCCCCCCCCCCCACACACATCGTGTAACATCACCACGCCCCGTGGGTGTTGTGAGTTCGGGCACACGGAATTAGCCACTGCCGAGAATTGAACTCAGGGTCTCGCACTTTTTTAGTTCAATGTGCAAACCCGCTGCACCACCGCTCCACCATTTAATCAACTTGCATCGTTCCAACATTTTTTGTTTCCTCCCCACCCCCTCCCCCCCCCCCCCCCCGTTGTTTTATTTCATTGCGTTTACGTGAAATCACCCGGGCACGCGTCCGATCTCGCAAGAAGCTGAGCAGAGCTTTGGCAGAAAATATTGCTCACATGAGCGACCATCATGCGCAACGGGTTGCTTTGGGCTGCTGGTGACAAGTTGTAGACGTGTGTGTGTGTGCAATTTGTAGACGTGTGTGTGTGTGTGCGTGTGTGTGCGTGTGTGCGTGCGTGTGTGTGTGCGTGTGTGTGTGCGTGCGTGTGTGTGTGCGTGTGTGTGCGTGCGTGTGCGTGTGTGCGTGTGTGTGTGCGTGTGTGTGTGCGCGTGCGTGTGTGCGTGTGTGTGTGCGTGCGTGTGCGTGTGTTTGCGTGTGTGTGCGTGCGTGTGTGTGTGTGCGCGTGTGTGCGTGTGTGTGTGCGTGTGTGTGCGCGTGTGCGTGTGTGTACAATTGTTCTCGCTTTTCAACATTCTGATTTGCGAGAAGAAGAAAAAACGACGATTTAATTGGCATGTTTGCCCAAGAGACAACTTGATTTGATTGACTTTCTCGGCTGCCGGAGGGTATACAGCAGCTAAAAAATGGGAATGCCTCTGCGATCGAACCCAAAATAAACTAATTACGAATGATAACATTCGTCGTGAGAGCCTACGTAGTATTAAAAACAAATTGCATCGTTATTATTCTTCCCATTCTGTCGGGAAGCACTCATCCAGCAGTGGATTAGCAACATCAGGGCACGATGCGTACACGAGGTGCCATGCGCGTGGTCAAGCGACTCGTAACCAAAGTTCTCAAGTCGAGTCCAACAGGAGGAGAGCGTAGCCAATAGATCGATCAATCACCACCACCACCACCATCATCATCAGGGCTTAATTTCAGCCTGAGCTGTCCGGGGCTGAGTTCCAGAAAATATGACCATTCCCCCCACCCCACCTCCGCCCCCTTCTCGGGATAAATTAAGCCCTGATCCTAGATTTGAAGCTTTCGTGACTGCAAGGATTCATATTCTTAGGTTTTTTCGGTAAAGTCACCGTCACAGCACGATTGCTGTAGCAATCGTGCTGTGACGGTTCCACCTGAAGACGGAAGCTTGTGTTGCCTTCGAAACGTCGTGATTTCTATTTTACTTTCATTAATTTTAATTTTTACCTACGTGACTTTACCGAAAAAACCTAAGAATATAAGCCCTGATCATCATCGTCACACGTGGAGATTTGCAGCAACCGCCATGCGCCACGTCGCTGGTGCCAGGCGAGGTTCACTTTGACGGTTATCACGTGAAGTGTTGAGGGCCTCGCTGGCAGGAGGTCACGGGACGGACCCAGTTGGCACGCGTGTGACTTCCCGGCTCCACGCACTTTGATGTCGGCAAGCTACGAATCAAATCGAGCTTCAAATCAAGATTGAAGCTACGGATCGTCCGTTCGATTTTATTTTCCACGATTCGGGGGGGGGGGGGGGGGGGGCTGGCGAATCTTTTCTAGAATTGATCCTATGGGGGTTTTTTTAATCCTTTATATTAAGTTCGCTTGCTTAGGACCGTGCAAATCTTTCGGTCGTTTTTTAACCCACTTCCCGTGATCCAATCGAGCTGACATTTTGCACACAGACTCGTTGTGCGTGACAATGCATTTTCCTGAAAAAAAATTTCCACAATTTTACACTGTTTAGGGACATTTTTTTAAATATTTAATTACCAATTGTTTAATGCTGCCAGACAATCATCTGACCCATAGGTGGCAGCCATCTCAAGCCAGAGGACGAGAGGACTCGTGCCGCCACGCATATAAAGGATTTATAGTGAAAAACTTTGTTTTTACGGGTTATACTTGTTTAGTTTTTCTTGTTGCCAACGTGCTGAGCGTAGCTTCCGTTCGTGGCTACCGAGCTTACCACTCGTGACGACAAACGCGAATTCCAAGATCAGCGCTTCTTACGCGCGCGATAAGAGCCCCGGGACCGTGAGCACAATCGTCCAGGGCCATTTGCCTGGCCTCATTATACTCGGCCTGTAGCAGCGCTAAGTGAAGGTTATCTTGTTTCTAGCAGATGAAGACTCAAGAGACCGCGATCAGTTACGGTTTTGGATGAGCAACCTAGGATAATAAAAAAAAAACCAGTGTCAATAGCATTGGCCTAAACATTATACATTTATATGAAGGTCATGGGCGACGTTTCGGGCAACGAACCTTCTTCATGCGCCACGTGTTACGAATAAGATTAAGACGTCCTGCACCAGGCCAAAGCGAATCTCTGCTCAAAGGCGAGTGGGACGCCACGAATCTCCGCCTACGCCTCTGCTCACACCACGAGTGAACATCCACAGTCACATGGCAGGGGCCCAGTCCGTCCGTAATCCGGCTCGCCCATTCGTGGAAACGTCTCGCGTCGCCGCCTCTCAGCCGGCGACGATCAATGGGCGAGCAATCCGCGCGGCGTGATCCCCAGTGGCCCCCAGACTCTCAGCCACCTCACGGGACCCCCGCTTCTGCGATTACGCGAAGCAATCCCCCCCCACCACCACCCCCTCGCCTCCACCTCCCCCCCTCTTCTCTCTTCCCCCGCTTGGTTCCTCCTAATTGCTTTTCATTCCTCGTCATTCTTCCTCATCCCTCGTGCTCCCCCCACCCCTCCCCTCCCCTCCCTCTTAATCTTTCTCCTCTTCCCTCCCCCTCTTCTTTTCCCCATCACTCATCATGCCCCTCCCCCAATGCTCATCTCTCCCAGTTGTCTCTCATGCCTGCGTATCCATCCCCCTCCCTCCCCGTCCCTCCTTTCTCATCCCACCTCGCCATCCCTCCCTGAGCCCTCTCAAACCCAGCTTGTTTCTACATCTTTCCGCACCCCCCCCCCCCCTCTCCATCCCTCCCCACCCCTCCTCACCCCTCCCCATCCCTCTCCCTCCTCATCCCTCTCCCATCCTCACCCCTCATCATCCCTCTCCATCCCCCTCCTCACCCCTCCCTATCACTCACCTTTCGTCCCCCATCCCCCTCCTGACTCAGCCAAGTTGTCCCTGACCCCGCCCGGCCCAAACACCCGACACCGCTCTCGGCTACCCTCCCCACTCTCTCTCTCTCTCGCTCTCTCCCCGGATGCAATTAAAGTCTCCGACGACATCACCACCGCCCTCGCGTCTCTGCGAGCAGGAGGAGGAGGATGATGGTGGTGACGGTGATGATGATGGTGGTGATGATGGTGATGGTGGTGATGATGGTGATGGTGATGCTGGTGATGATGGTGATGATGGTGATGATGGTGGTGATGGTCATGGTGGTGATGGTGGTGATGATGATGATGGTGATGATGATGGTGGTGATGATGGTGGTGATGGCGATGATGGTGATGGCGGTGGTGATGATGATGGTGATGAGGGTGGTGATGGTGATGATGGTGGTGATGCTGGTAATGATGGTGATGATGATGTTGGTGATGATGGTGATGGTGGTGATGATGGTGATGATGGTAATGAGGGTGATGATGGTGATGAGGGTGATGATGGTGGTGGTGATGGTGATGATGGTGATGGTGATGAGGGTGGTGATGGTGATGAGTGGACACGCGATACCCGGGATACATGAAGAAGCTGCCGCGGAGAAATCTGAGAGGGAATGGCGCGTGGTCTCCCTCGTGCGCCGAGCGAGAGCCACTTCAATTGTGGCCGCGTCTCACGGGGACTTGCGCAAAAGCGTCGTCGTCATCCTCATCATCATCATCGTCATCATCGTCGTCGTCATCGTCATCGTCGTCATCGCCATCATCGTCGTCATCGCCATCATCGTCGTCATCGCCATCATCGTCGTCATCATCGTCATCATTCTCATCGTCGTCATCGTCATCGTCGTCATCGCCATCATCGTCGTCATCATCATCATCGTCGTCATCATCGTCATCATTCTCATCGTCGTCATCCTCATAGTCGTCATCATCGTCATCATCATCCTCACCATCGTCGTCATCATCATCATCGTCGTCATCCTCATAGTCGTCATCGTCATCCTAATCATCGTCGTCGTCATCGTCGTCGTGCCCCAAGTCCAGGAGCTACTCTCCTGTGGGAGTCGAGGCTGCCCGTGCACTCATCCCAGAGACCCCAGCACGAGTCGCGCCGATGTCCCGCTCCAGTTCGCGTCTGAGGCGATGCTCCTCTCTTGGTGGTGGAAAGTCCACATTCCTATGGCGGGGGCGTCTACCCCGTCTATTTGACCGTCTTCCCCTTCACCGGACTTATTAAATAGCTTCAGGCGGTTCCACTCAGGACGGTCTCGTAATAGTGCGAAGTAAATAGCGACGAAAAACGGCATCATTACTAAACCCACTTGCAGTGTTCATTCACCCACCATAGCAGCCGTCTCCCCTGAGTAGCAGCTGACGAGAGGTCTCAAGCGCGTGCTGCAAACAACAACAACAACAACAAACACCCCCCCCCCCCCCACCCCCTGTTGGCGTGAGGGGCAAGTTTCCTGCGCACTGTTGACTTTCCCGATAAAACTTGTACCCATTGTATCGACCCCCGCCCCCCACCCCGAGGGATGATGGGCTAAAGTAACCTCTCTCCCGGCCTCAACAAAAGGATTTAGATTTCGCGAACCGACTGATTGCGAACCTCTCTCTCTCTGCCGCTGCTATGCGACCTGGCCGGTTCGCGTGGGGTCAACATCGTAGCACGGACACAGTTTATCATCATCATTATTATCATCATCATCATCACAGCTTGCATGTGGTGTGTGTGTGATTGTGAACGTGGAGTGGCGCAGTGCTTGTCGCGCTGCGCCACGAACCCGACGAACCGAGTTCCATTCCCGCTCACGTGCCGACGTCACCAGCCGACGATTATCTCGAACCAGTCCTGGGCCTTCCCCTAGGTCGACTCGGCCTCAAACGCAGTGTCTGGGTGCCGGCGTGTTTAAACAACAAAGAACGTCGCCACAAGGGGGTAGAGACATTGGGCGGTCGGCCGTAGCGCTGGTCACAACTGGTGGTCGTCTTTCGTGCGCCGTTCAGACCTCCACAGAGGTGCTGCTCGCTAACAGCACTTGCCCCAACAGTCTGTTCAAGGCTATACGAGGGAGGGGGGTCTTTGTCTTTGTATGCGGAGTGAGTGGGGCTGGGGGGAGTCCGCGCTGTGCACGCGCTGCGAATGATGGAGCAGCGCGCCATTTCAGTAGCAGTAGCAGCAGTAGCAGCAGCAACAGCAACAGTAGCAGCAGTAGCAGCAGCAGCAACAGTAGCAGCAGTAGCAGCAGCAGTAGAAGCAGCAGTAGTAGCAGCAGCAATAGCAGCAGTAGCAGCAGCAGAAGCAGCAACAGTAGCAGCAGCAACAGTAGCAGCAGTAGCAGCAGCAGTAGCAGCAGCAGCAGTAGCAGCAGTAGTAGCAGCAGTAACGGCAGCAGTAGTAGCAGTAGTAGCAACAGCAGTAGCAGCAGCAGTAGCGGCAGCAGTAGTAGCAGCAGTAGCAGCAGTAGTAGCATCAGCGGTAGCAGCAGCGGCAGTAGCAGCAATAGCAGCAGCAGTAGCAGCAGCAGTAGCAGCAGCAGTAGCAGCAGTAGTACCAGCAGTAGCCGCAGTAGTAGTAGCAGCAGCAGTAGCAGCAGCAGCAGTAGAGAGCCCCGTGATTTCCAGGCAGTCGTGAACCAGCAGGCTGCTAGTTACCCCCCCCCCCCAGGGGCTGTACCCACACTGGTCGTGACATCCGTCGCCGGAGCCCCTCTGAACGTGATTGTGGAAGCGACCACGTGCGCTCTGTGATTGCGTCCCTTTCCTGCCCCCCCTCGCCCCGCCGCCCCCCCCCCCCCGTGCCCCAAAGCCATATTGTTGTTTATATATAAAACAATCAAATGCACAGCGCACAACAAGTGGCACAACCAGGGAGAGACGCAAACGAATCTAAACAATATATATACACATACTCTTTGGTGTTTTCGGTAAAATCGCGTGGATAGAAAATTAATAGATCACAACGTTTTGACCGTCTTGTGTTGCGATGGAAACGTCGTGAGCTATTACATCTTCTACCCACGTGACTTTACCGAAAGAACCGAAGAGTTTGGATTGCTGCAGTCACGAGAGCTTCACATCAAGATTAACAGACAAACACATTTCGGCAATTGAGGCGAGTGTGAATGTAAGGTGGCAATGTAGAGATGGCGTGTGTCGAGGCGAGTTTGGTGTTTAGCTACGACCAGGCCGATGGGCTGACTCGCTGCAGATACGACGATCTTCGTGAGTTGGGTGCCCGGGTGTGCGTGCGAGTACCGGGACGACTCCATCCCAGCGGAGCACTCCCATCAGTGGCGTCGAGACACACTTTCGTGTCTCTACGCCGGCGTTCATCTGAACATCGGGGCCGAGGGGTTTGCCGACGAAGCCGAGGAATTTCAGCCTCAGCCACCCCACCCTCACCCCCCCCCCCCCCCACTTGTGTAAAATGGCTGCAGTTCAGCCTCACAGGAGTTGCCCAATGCGGTCGGGCGGTGGGTCCCCCCGCATGTGTTCGACTTACGAACTTGCGTGGCTCCGAGGTGCAAGCGATTTCATCCACGTCGCCTCGCGCTGCCGGCCACTGGCACGGCGCTTCGGAGCCACGTGGTCACAGGTGTAGTGTTGTAAAGGACGGACTTCTAAACTTCTTTATGGCACACACTGTTTATTGTCTTAATACACAGTCCCTATCACACTAAGGGGTATATGGTCCCCTCACCTGTTACCCTGAGAAGGTACAAGCCTCCGGACCTTGCAGGCTATCTAATCTCCCTGCTATCCCAGCGTCCTCTGGCTGGAACTAGGGGATCTCTCCCCGACCACTGGTTACACTGAGCCCGAGCCCTAATAAGGGCTGGAGGGCTTGGTCCAGGGTCCTAGACGTCTTCAGGCCGACTTGGGTCTTCGTGTAGCAGAACTCCTCCAGAGCTCTCAGCGCTCTGGCTTTTATACCTATTCGTGGCCGGGTTGTCCAATCCCCGGCTACCTTGTGGGACCCTCCGATTGGTCCTTCCCAATCTGGCGTTTGGATCCTACCTCACCCCCTTTGACCCTGACCGTTTGATTGAGCGAGGAAAACCTTGTTTACGATCCGCTCTCTCACAGTTTGCGAACAGCGAGTAGTTGACACCACTACACAGGGATGGCCGACGGCGTCGCCGCGCGCGGCAAACTCGCGCCTCGGGTGGCAGCTCGGCACGAGAGTTGGATCAGCTTCGACAGGAGCCTACGGGGGCGCGTGCACTCGGCCACGGTGGATGCGGCTCCCAGGGTTGTGGGGAGGGCGTCAACTCCTGACCGTCGCGTGAGACCTGCCGCTTCTGGCGCAGCTGGCCTGGGTCGTCCGCCCTGGTTCAAATACCTTAGTTCCAGTACCCTGGTTCCAATACACTGGCTCCAGTACCCTGGTTCCAATACCCTGGTTCAAGTGCCCTCGTTCCAGTATCTAAGTTCCAATACCCTGGTTCCAATACCCTGCCCCCCACTGCACGCGAATTGTAGCTCGCAGTGCAACGATTCTCTCCAAAACAAACCCCCCCTCCCCTCCGCCCCCCCCCTCTAATCTCTCCAACATCGCACGAGCTACGAGCAATTTTGGGCCACTTCAAATCTTTTCGGACGACGAGGGAAGGAGCCGAGCCTCAGCGCAACAGGCGTTACCCACAAGCGCGCGATCTCTCACGTGCAACAGAAACTCATTGTGACGTCACTGCCACGTGCCCCCCCCCCACTACCACCCCGCTACCACCCCGCCCCCTAAAAACCACTCATCCCCACCGAAACGTATCCTTTTCACATATCTGGGTAGATTTCAAGAAGAAGAAAAAAGCACAATTATTTCCTATTTATTTAATTGCTGTAAATTGTTAACCTCTTTAAGATGCTGTCTTGCCTAAGCGAGATGAATCGGCGCGTTTAGACAATCGACTATCGACCCCCCCCTTCCCCTAAAAGCACAGAGGCGCTCGCTAATTGAACACTGCGATCCGTGGAGACGTTGCCGTGCTCACGCAGTGAATCTAAATATCAGCCGAAACCGCCGTCTTCCCCGTAGAAATAGTGTTCAGTCCGTGGGCCTATTTGGCTTTCTCGAGACCAATGTTATCAAGCAGAATTTGTTTAACGCTGCTGTGGGTCTCATCAGCATGTCCTACAGCTCTGTTCAACAGGCTTAAATGAGCAACAATTATCTCCCCATGTCCAGAACGCGTGGAGTGGCGCATACATTACACTGTGTAACGAAAACTAAAATTGTTCCTTGGTAGTAAGTGTTATTTCCTAATTGCTTATGCCTCAAAAGTACAGAAAATGGCTATTTAATCCCCACAAACTTTGCTTTTGTGACTAGGACATTGATATTTTGAAATGTACCTATTTTCAGTGAGAAAACGTGGTGTGCATTTGTGTCTTTCGCTCACGTAAAGTCCTGGTCACAAAAGCAAAGTTCGTGGGGAATAAATAGCCGTTTTCTATACTTTTGAGGCTTAAGCAATACAAATAAATAACACTTACTACCCAGAGACAAAAATTCTGTTACAATGTGTTATATTCCCGGCGAGAGCGACTGTATTGATATGTGGCGACAGTATATACGGTATATACGGTATATATTTGTATTATCACTTGTGCTCATGCTCACCACCTACGCTCACTCGCTCACCCCCCCCCCCCCGACTCACTCACCTCTCCCACGAGTCACTTCATCCTTGTCAGAACTCACCTCCTATTCACTCACTTCTCAGCCCATCCCTCCTCTCTTCACGAACCCTCTAACACATTCTCTTTGGTTTTTTCGCTGAAGCCACGTAAATATAAAAAAAACAAATCACGACGTTTCTATCGCAACACAAGCGGTCGTCCTCAGGCGGAAAAATATATAATCAAGCAGTTACACTGCTGGATCGAAACGTCGTGATGTATTTTATTTTTATACCCACGTGACTTTAGCGAAAGAACCAACGAGAATGGATTCCTGCAGTCACGAAAGCTTCAAATCAAGACTCTACCTCCTCTTCCTGTCTCCCTCCAACTCTCCTCACTCACCCATCTCCTCCCCTTACCCAGCCCCCCAACCCCCCCCCCCCCCACCACGCACACATTAAAAACTCACCCAAACTACACTCACCTCTGTGATCCGAAACTCGCCCATCTCTCACCGATCTCCTCCTCCGTCATCGTGACCTCTGACCCTTGTCTCAACCCCCCCCCCCCCTTTACGAGTCTCGGGGTCTCGTCAAAGAATAAACGCGTCCTCACACGACCCGCGTCCCTGTCTGCTTGTGACCCCTGCGGGGGGTCAACATCTCGGAGTCTCCCCCCCCTCCGTACCACGTGGGGTACGGGGGGGTGGGTCTCATTCCACCCTCGCTGGAAAGGAGCATCAACATCACAACAACAACAACATACGAATTTACGTAGCCTCTGAAGAGTAAAAGGTTTAAAACGCACGCGTAAGTACGTGCGTGCGCATGTGAGTCAGCAACACGGACACCGACAACAAAGCGTGGCAAGTGGCGATTGACCTCGGAGAGATGCACACGGGGAAAAATTACGCCGAAACGCACACGAGGGGAGGGGGGGCGGGCGGGGGGACACACGCGTGGAGCAGAGAACAACTCGCTCGCTGCGGACATCTCTGCACGCTAACCGAAGGAAGGGGTTTTCGGGACCGGCGGAACATCGTGATGGATGGCGCCGAGGGGGTTCGCACGCAGACGCGCGAGCCATGGAGCCGGGCCCACGTGCGCACCTTCTGCGCCTTCTGTGCCGCGTCTCTCCAGGAAGCGGCCACGCGGATTTCCTCGTGAGCCACACGAAGCGACTCGCTCTGGGCTCGACTCGAGCCCTGAGCGAGTTTGCGCCACATTGCCGCGCGGTGTTCGGTGGTGCACAAGTAGCGAGTAACGCACTCGACACATTCGGTCAATAACACGGGCTTGCATTACAATTATGTTTGTATGTAATCGATCCGAATCGGGCGTGCATTGATCTATGTCATATGGAGATGCCACAAAAAAGCATCGCCTATTACAGACCACAATTAGGCGACGATATCTGTTCTACTCTGTGAATACGACGCTAAACTAACGCAACGCTGTCCCACACAATTGCACAGTCGCTACTCTGGACGGCGCCTCCTCTCTTGCGATGACGGACAGCTCGTGGGTCTCTTCTCCAAGAGGTCTTCTTTCTTTCTGTTTCTGCCCACCGCAAAAGACTTCTGCCACAAGGGATCTGCCTGTCCAGTGCCGCTCCACTGGATGTTTGGCTCGAACTCCGCGCCTGAGTGTTTCCTTGCTGTGCACTGCCAGTTGCGTGTACGCGCCGAGAATAAGTGCTGCTGCCATCTCTCCAAAAAAATAACAAATCTTAAAGAGATCGTGCGGTGATGATGGCGTTGATGGTGGTGGAATGATGATGCCGGAGGAAGCGATGGTTAAACGATGGTTCGTACTTCCGATTAGCACGGTTGGCTACGTACGGTGCGAAAAAAGTTCAACATACGCACGCACACACACGGCTGATTGATGGTTGAGTGCAGGGCTGGATTAAGATTTTGTAGGCCCCTGGGCTACAGGCACTGTAAGGCCCCCAGTAATATTTTAGAAAAGTAAAACAAAGTTCAATAAAAATTTAATTGATTTCTACAAGTCTAACAACAAATAAAATTCAGCATTCACAAATTAAGAAACTTTTCGCTTCAATCTCTGGATGCCCTCCAGCTGGCGGAGATCCCTGGTCTGCAGCCCCTAAAGCCCCCGGTGCCTTAATCCGGCCCTGGTTGAGTGGCACGTGAGTGATGGACGGTGCAGGGTGATGGTGCAAGCGAGTTGAGAACGAGAGAGGACGCGATCTCGAGGAACGACGACGGCGGCGGCGGCGATGGTTCCTGTGATGGTGGTCGAGTGTGCGTGGAGCGATGGTTGAGTGATGGACGAGTGTTGGCGGTGCGATGGCTGCATGGTGATGGCGCAGTGACGGACGTCGGGCGCATGAAGACGCGGGGCCCGAGGGGAGACGGAGCGAATGAGCTTTGGGGATGCGCGTAGGGGGGGTTCATCCAGCGGTGGATAGAGAACGGCTGATGATATTCTTGGGTTTTTTCTGTAAAATCACGTAGGTAAAAAATTAAATTAATAAAATAAAAATAAAATAAAAATCACGACGCTTCGGAGGCAACACAAGCTTCCGTCTTCAGGTGGAACCGTCACAGCACGACTGCTGTATCAAGTGAGAGCTACAGCTATCGTGCTGTGACGGTTCCACCTGAAGACGGAAGCTTGTGTTGCCTCCGAAACGTCGTGATTTATTTATTTATTTTATTTTACTTTTATTAATTTTAATTCATTTTTTACCTACGTGACTTTACCAAAAAAACCTAAGAATATGAATCCTTGCAGTCACGAAAGCTTCAAATCTAGAACGGCTGATGAGTGAGATACGGAGTTGTCTCATTTACGTGCTCGAGTGTGTGGGCTGAGTGCTTTGACCCCCGGGGGAATTGCGCTGCAAATGACTCAATATCGCGCGGAGAGGTTCCTTCGTAAATGAAAGCGGCCGGGTTGCAATTTATACGAACAACAAAAAAGGAATTCTGGGAAATAGAAGCACTCCCTGCCGTGATAAAGTGTACGGGTTGGAGCGGCACGATGTGTATTTGTTCGGCATAAACAAACAAATAGTAAATTGGGCAAGTAGCTGAATTAATATTGTACGAGGCATCCTTTTCTCCGAACCGCGCGGGCAGCCGAGATTTCCTTTTGAAACAAATTATGGTAACACAAAAATAAGCAGATGAGTCAATAAACGCATCTCGCAGGGAAAGAACCTCCGCCAGGTTTCGACATTATTTTGTTTTGTTTTCGGGGAGAGTGCTGCGACATTGGGATGTCTGGCCAGACCCATTAGTGAGCGAGCGAGTGAGTGCGCGTGTGGGAGAAAACCCGGATAAACCCCAAAACGCACACGAGTCGATACCACTCCTGTTCCTGCCACCCCCCCCCGCCCGCCCGCCACCCCCCCCGCCCGCCCGCCACCCCACTGATTGTCTCGTGGCCCAGCGGCTCCTGCAGTTGTTACGCAAGTCTCAACGCAATCCACCAACCCTGGGTGATTTGTGCTCGCCGCCCACTAATTGGAGTGATCGGTCACCATGGTGACGCCTCGTGCATGCGCGAGTGTAGTGGTCCCTTTAAGCCCGTCGCGGTTGGAGCACGTGGCCGTAATTGGTTTTATTATTGTGATGTGGCAATTGTGATTAAGGCGACGTCTGTTATACAACAGCGGCCGTAATTGATCCCGCAACGATTGTTGTGTTTAGTTCGTTGTGCTTCTCCCCCCCCCCGCACCGCACCTCCAATTAGCGCGATTGCCCACGTACGGTGCGAAAAAAGTTCAACATACTGTGCATACATATTGAGATGTCTGATATATTTAACCATGTGGCTGTTAATCGTGGCTCCCAGTGGTGTTCAAAGACAAAGAGACCCCCCCCTATAGCCTTAACAGACTCGTGGTGCAAGTGCTGTTAGCGAGCGCCTATGAAGGACGGCACGCGAGGGGGTGGGTGGCCAGCACCACGCCCAGCCGCATTTCTCTCCCCAGTGGCGATGTTTACACACCCCCACCATGTTCTCATTTTAAGCTGAGTCGACCTAGGGGAGGCCCAGGACCGGTTCAGATATTGATCGTCTGGTTCGTAGCGCAGCGCGCTAACCGCTGCACTACCGCTCATCACTGAGGATTCTTCTTTGGTACGGCTGATGTACATGCAAAGCAACAACTACAATTTCACACTCAGGTGGTCAAGCTAGAACACCTGAAATGTAACAACATGCATACATATGTAAAGGGCCGTCCACAAATGACGTCACGCACCTGGGGGGGGGGGGGGGACAGACATTTGTGACGATGTGTGACGAGGGGGGAGGGGGAGTTTGAGAAATGAGACGTCACATCAAAATGCGCAACTTTAAATAAATATAGAATGGTTGTAACAACACAAATTTTGATACATTTTCATTATTAACTATTTGTTTATTTAAATTTACTAAGGTCACCTTTTATTTATTCCATGAAGGAGCATGGGAGAATGGAGAAGCATACATTTTGAACATTTTTTTATGATTGTTATTACACATTTTGATTCTAATGATTCTACCAGGGCTTTTCATTCTGTGGAATGAATGTATAATTTTTATAATTGTGTAGAGGTGATACGCGCTGGGATTAAGGATCGTATGCACAGTGCGTGATGATTGGCTGTGTAGGTGGTGACGCGCGCTGACGGTGGAGGATCAGGGGTCAGCGCGGGGTCGTGGGTTACGGGGTACCGATTGGCTGTGGGCGGTGACGCGCTGAGAGGGAGTGATCAGGTGGCAGCGCAGTGTGATTGGTGGAGTAATGTTAACACGCGCTGGGGAAAGCGGATCGTAGAGAGAGTGCGTCGTGATTGGGTCATTAAGGAACGACGCTCACGTCGACGCCGCATCAGCTCCGTCCCTCGTGAGCAGGGGCTATAAAAGGGGATGCACACAGGCGTAAGGGCAGTGTGTAACCAGCGAAGAAGGAAGACGGGGATGAAGACCTAGAGCCCTGCGGTACCTAGCCCCGCTGTCCTAAGGGGACCGGGACTCTGTGTAACCCAGAGGCGAGTGTAGTGGGTGTAGCCATAGGTCTACACGAGCCGAATGTACTATGTGTAGCCAGGGCATAGGGCTTACACGAGTCGAGTGTATTGTGTAGCCAGAGGCATAGGGCTTACACGAGTCGAGTATATTGTGTGTAGCCAGAGGCATAGGGTCTACACGAGTCAAGTGTATCGGGTGTAGCCAGAGGCCTAGAGCTTACACGAGATTAGTGGAGTGTGTCGGAGGAAGAAGAGAGACCACACGTTGTATTGTGATACCTAAAGGATTTAATAAAAGTGTGTTACCCGTCAAGAAGTTCCTGCCGTCAATTCCCATACTTCAACTGGTGTCAGAAGTGGGATGGTCCTCCAAGCATGGATACAAGGAGGAACCGTCGGACCCACGGGATTGACCACGAGGACAACCTCGACGACGCGGGCCAGCGGGCATCAGGGGGTGAGGAAGAGGAGCTGCCCACGGGGCAGGATCCACCGACGGCGCCGGTCGAGCGACGGGGGACTGACACCGTGCTTCGCGAGGCACACTCCCGTCTGGCGGAGCTGCTGCTCGCCGCCGCGTCCATCTTGGCGGAGATCAGCTCGTCGGGAGGAGCGGGGACGGCGGCCGACGTGCTACAGGGTCGCCCTGCAGATTCCCGCCAAAACGATTTGGCGATTCCCGCCATTTCATCCGCTCCAACTTTTGGCGGGAACGGCCATCACCACGTGGCAGCGGTTCTCCATGCGCGGCCGCTGACGTCACCAACGCGCGCGGCGGACCGCCATCACACACCCGCCACTGGGGCCGCCATCTTACACACCGACGGGGGGGCAGAGAGGAAGCACGAGGAGGAGGACGACTTTATCTTTCAGCAGCGCCTTCCCACGTTGTCAGCATTCAAGGCGGAAGGCGGGGATTGGAGCCAATTTCAGCGCAGATTTTTGGCGCATCAAGAGATGTCCGCCTGGTCCGACGCTACGGCACTGCGGGCACTGCCTGCCATGCTGGACGACAACGCGCTCGCGGCCTTCACGTCCGCACGCAGGTCGGACCGCTCCACGCTCAAGGATGCGCTGGCTCTCATGGCCAAAGTCTACGGTCCTCCCTCGGCGTGCCGCCATCATTTCTACGCAAGACGGAAGGCGGACACGGAGACCGTGCTCGCCTACCGCACGGCGTTGCTCGCTCTCGCTGACGCCGCGTTCCCTCGTATGGACGAGGAGGGCCAAGATGCGATGGTTTTGGAGCAGCTGCTCAAGTTGGCGCAGGACCTGGGGGTCCCCATCAACACGGCCGACGACACCGATATTTCTTCATTACGGGTCGCCACGAGCATGCAAGCGCACGAGGTCCTTCAACGAAAGCAGGGGGTCGTCTGCAACGCTGCCGTGGCCTCAACTCCGGGTCCGGTTGACACCGTGCCCCAAGTCGTCAGCCCACGAGAGGACGCGTTCATCGCGGGACGAGCGGGGGACTGGAGGTCGGGGGGTCGTTCGCCTCTGCGAGCGGCCCGCAAGCTGGAGCAACCGAGATCTCCGACTACTGTCATCACCTGCTATAACTGCGGCCTTCGTGGCCACGTGGCCTCCGGTTGCCGCGCCCCACGTCAGCGCGCCATGGGACCTCGGCTGGACGACGACCAAGGCCCCAAGTCATCACTGCAAACCCCGGCAAGTCGCGGCACCTCACATGCTTGGCCCGCATACTCGACACGTATGGGTCGTCGCGTTGCGACGAGGGAGAGCCGAGTAGAGTTCGGGGATTCGGTTCGGAGAGGGGGGTTCGGCCGGGACCGGGGAGACATTAAATGGTCGGAATTGGGGCACAGAATAGTGGCTGCCTCAGCGGGTTCATCCGTCGTTACCGGATCGATTGATGGGGTCGAGGTCAGGGTGTTAGTGGACACGGGGGCATCGGCGACTATTATTTCGGATCTCATTTATAATATTCTCCCGGTACAATGTCGTCCGCTTCTTCCGGTGGATGTGCCATTTTACGCCGCTAACGGGGGATCGTTGGGCATTATCGGTCAGATTAGGGCGTCCATTTGCATTGGTGATATCAAATTGTCGGGACCCGTTTTTGTTTCATCTTCCCTGGCGGTTCCTTGCCTATTGGGCACTGATTTTTTGGCGAAAATGCCCATCAAAATTCTCATTGATCAGCGTTGCATTGAACTACCATCGGGTCGCCGTATTTCATTTTTGACGAGCCCTAATGTAATTCGGACGGCGTGCGCTACCATTCAGGCGTTAGCAACACAGACCGTGCACGTGCCCCCGGGTTCACAAATGTTGATTCCCCTCCGGTTACGGAAGCCATGGGGGAAGGAGGCCTCGGAACAGGCCATGCTTTTGGGTCCTTCTAATAGGGCTGTTGGAGGTCTCGATTTATCGGTGGCTCACACTTTGGTTGGGGCAGACAGGGATCCGTTTGTCATGGTTTTAAACGCTGGGGCGCGGCCGGCCGTCATTCAGCAGGGCACCGTGCTGGCTCACGCGGCACGGGTCCCTGCGGAGGAGAGGCTGGTTGCGCAGGCTGATCCGAGCCCCACGAATAGCGTACCATCAAAGGAGGACCTAGATTGGATTGATATGCTGTGCGCGGACTCTGACGATTTGTCAGCGCTACAGTTGGGTGCGTTGCGCGGGTTGCTGATTGAATTTTCGGATGTCTTCAGTAAACATAAGTATGATATCGGATGCACGGACCTGCTACGCCACCACATTGAAACGGGCGATGCGGCACCGGTCAGGCAAAATCCCTTCCGACTGAGTCCTGCTGAGAAGGAACATGTTCAGTCGGCAGTTAACGATATGCTGGAAGCCGACATTATTTCGCCTTCTTCCAGTCCTTGGGGAGCACCTATTGTGCTCGTTAAAAAGCAGGACGGGTCCCTGCGATTTTGCGTCGATTTCCGCCGCCTGAATAAGATCTCGGTGGCCGACGCGTATCCGCTCCCCAGGATGGACGAGTCTCTCGACGCATTGTCCGGTGCGCGATACTTTTCGACTCTTGATTTATTGTCCGGATTTTGGCAGTTGCCACTCGACGAGGAGTCTAAGCCTAAGACTGCATTCCGGACTCCAGGGGGCCTGTTTCAGTTTAACCGGTTACCCATGGGACTTCACTCCTCTCCTGCGACGTTTCAGCGTCTTATGGAATTGGTTTTGTCGGGCTTGCAGTGGGAGACGTGCCTCATTTACCTTGACGATGTCATTGTTTTCGGTAAAACGTTCGAAGAACACCTCCAGCGATTGAGAGGGGTGTTCTTGCGAATGCGATCGGCTAAATTAAAGTTTAAACCGGCCAAATGCCATCTTTTTTGTAAATCCGTGAGGTACTTGGGTCACATTGTCGACTCTTCGGGGATTTCTACCGATCCTGCGAAGACGGACTGTGTCAGTTCGTGGCCGACGCCCACGTCAGTGTCAGACGTGCGCAGTTTCATCGGTTTTGCTTCGTATTATCGCCGATTCGTTGAGCACTTCGCCACCATTGCAAAGCCCTTGCACGCTTTAACGGCAAAAGGAGTGAAGTTCCGGTGGGGACCGGAGGAGGAGGCTGCATTCTGCTCCCTCCGGGACGCCTTGGTAAGGGCCCCACCCTTGTGCTATCCGGACTTTGAGAGTCCCTTCTTGCTAGACACGGATGCTAGCAACACGGGCATTGGGGGAGTGCTGTCCCAAGTCGTTGGAGGGGTCGAACGGGTGGTCGCCTATGGTAGCAGGGTGTTGTCGCCGGCAGAGCAGCGCTACTGCGTCACCCGTCGTGAACTACTTGCCATTGTTTTTTTTGTACAACAATTCAGGCCATATCTCTATGGTCGTCATTTCACGGTCCGGACGGACCATGCGGCGCTCCAGTATTCATTACGGGTTGCCCAGCCCTCGGGCCAATTGTCGCGGTGGTTGGAAGTCCTCCAGGACTATCAGTTCACGACTACGTACCGTAAAGGGTTGCGACACACGAATGCCGATGCCCTGTCGCGGTTGTTGCCTTGTCACAAATGTGCGTGCTTATCGGGATCGGCGCGCTGTAAACCTCCGGTTACGGAAGGTAGGGAGGCGTTGGTTGCGACCGCGAGCACACCAATTGGGGATGGTCCCGCTACCCCAGGGGGTCAGGACTCGCTGCTCTCACTGTCGTTGATTGAGTGGGGCCGTCTCCAAATGGCGGACAGCTCCCTGCTGGCATTGCGCCGAAAGACGGAGGGTTCCGAAGGTAGCCACGACCGAACTGGCTCCTACGAGCTTAAGCAGGGCCTGTTGATGAGATGGGACAGTTTGTCCCGGCGGCATGCGATTGTGGTGCCTTCTGCTGTGAGGGGGAAGGTTGTCTTGGCCGCACACGAACGCCTCTTGCATTTGGGAGTTAACAAAACGCTTGCCCTGCTTCAGCGTGACTATTATTGGCCGGGAATGGGGGGTGACGTGGTGAATATTCTGAAGGGTTGTGTTGAGTGCGCCAGACGGAAACCACCGCCCGTGGCAGCTAATCCACCGCTGCAATCTATTCAGGTCTCGCGCACTAACGAGCTCGTTGCACTCGATATTCTGGGGCCCTTTCCGGTCACGCCTAGGGGTAATAAGTACCTGTTGGTGGGGGTCGAATATTTTACCCGGTGGCCTATGGCGTGGCCACTCGCCAACCAGTCGGCGGCGGCTGTGACGGACGCCTTTGTCCAGGGCTACGTCCTGGACAAGGGGGCTCCCGAACGCTTGCTGACTGACCAAGGGAAAAATTTTTCGAGTAAATTACTGCAGGAGGTGTGCGACCTGTTGGGTACCAAAAAGGTGCGTACCTCCCCGTACCACCCGCAGACGGACGGGATGGTGGAGAGGCTTAACAGGACATTGACCTCTATGCTGTGCCAGCAGGTGTGTGAGTCGCATGTTGATTGGGACCTGCAGGTCCCTGGGGTCCTTGCCGCGTATAGAATGGCCCCCCATGCAGCTACGGGGTTTTCCCCGTTTTTTCTAATGTACGGTCGGGAAGCCGACCCGCCCATGGAAACGCAGCTGGGTCTGCCCGCACCACGAACTAATTCTAAATTGGCAGAGCATATTAAATTTAATATTCATAAACTGACAGAGGCAAGGGAGGCCGCACGGCTTAATTCGCGGGCTCGCCAAATTGCGAACGAGCGGTTGCGGGCACGGAAGGTGTCCGTGCACAATTGGGAACCAGGTGACAAGGCCTGGCTGCATTGCCCTCAGGCACCTTTGGCCACGTCGCCTAAATTGTTGAAGCCGTGGCGGGGACCCGTGGAGGTCGTGCGGGTGGCACGCCCCCAGTGCGTTCAGATAAAATGGGGGAAACGCCGTTGGTACGTCCACCCCTCCCGACTGAAACCGTTCTCGCCTCCGTATGGCCTCCCCTTGTGTCGTGAGGGCCGAGCATGTGACGTGACCGACGACCCTGAGGGGGAATTGTCCTTGCCTGCTCCTCACATGTCTCCGCCTGATCCGCTCCCAGGTGTCTCGGAACTGACTGCTGCCGACCACCGGCGGCCGGATCTTCACGGCGGGGCCGGTCCTTCCAGGCCCGACCCGTGCCGTCTAGAGCTGCCGGAGACACCGGACGGTCGCCAACGTCCCGTTCCATACGACGGACCGGCCAGACGGACTCGCGCTAGGTCGCGCTACTTTGTGTAACCTACCACGTGCGGAGTCGAGGCAGCCGGAGCGCCTCGGCACTGCGTGGGTCACAGTGACACTTGGCGCGTTCGTTTTACGGTGTTCGCTTTTATTGTGTTGTTCGTCGGGCTGTATATTGCTTCATATTTAAGGTTGTGTTATGTTGTTGTTGTTGTGTTACGGGGCACACTGGGATGTGGAGTTCTTTATTACTGCGTTGCGTTATGTTGTGTTGTAGGTTAACAGCCGGGCCGGCTGCAAGCTATGTGGGAGGGGGTGATGTAGAGGTGATACGCGCTGGGATTAAGGATCGTATGCACAGTGCGTGATGATTGGCTGTGTAGGTGGTGACGCGCGCTGACGGTGGAGGATCAGGGGTCAGCGCGGGGTCGTGGGTTACGGGGTACCGATTGGCTGTGGGCGGTGACGCGCTGAGAGGGAGTGATCAGGTGGCAGCGCAGTGTGATTGGTGGAGTAATGTTAACACGCGCTGGGGAAAGCGGATCGTAGAGAGAGTGCGTCGTGATTGGGTCATTAAGGAACGACGCTCACGTCGACGCCGCATCAGCTCCGTCCCTCGTGAGCAGGGGCTATAAAAGGGGATGCACACAGGCGTAAGGGCAGTGTGTAACCAGCGAAGAAGGAAGACGGGGATGAAGACCTAGAGCCCTGCGGTACCTAGCCCCGCTGTCCTAAGGGGACCGGGACTCTTTGTAACCCAGAGGCGAGTGTAGTGGGTGTAGCCATAGGTCTACACGAGCCGAATGTACTATGTGTAGCCAGGGCATAGGGCTTACACGAGTCGAGTGTATTGTGTAGCCAGAGGCATAGGGCTTACACGAGTCGAGTATATTGTGTGTAGCCAGAGGCATAGGGTCTACACGAGTCAAGTGTATCGGGTGTAGCCAGAGGCCTAGAGCTTACACGAGATTAGTGGAGTGTGTCGGAGGAAGAAGAGAGACCACACGTTGTATTGTGATACCTAAAGGATTTAATAAAAGTGTGTTACCCGTCAAGAAGTTCCTGCCGTCAATTCCCATACTTCAATTGTACTCTCCATTTTGCTTCGTTCTACTACAAAGTTTCAAGTATTTTTTTAATAGTTATAATTACTTTTAATATTTTATAATTATAAGATAATTTCAATATAATATTCTGAACATCTGCAGTTTTAGTTAAACGTTGAATATTTTCAAGTGAATTTTATGCTAAATTTAAGCTTTCCAACGCCTCCTTTTTAATAACAGTTTTTTTCCTACAACATCAGAGTGCAGCGCCACATTAAATACGCACTACAATGACAATAGTTTAAAGCGATTTGAAGCATGTTTGATTTTCAAAATGGAAATATGGTTTTGGGGGGGGGGCAGAGCTTTGTGACATCATATTTGAGGGGGTCTGACTTTTTGTGACGCCGTGTGACGAGGGGAGGGGGGTAAAAAATTGTCCAAAATCGCGTGACGTCATTTATGGACGGCCCCTAATGACGACTTGACACACTTCTCGTGAGATGGCACATCAGTGAAGACGCGTTCACTTGACATCAGGCGGAGACCCCCACTGCAAACAGCAGCCCCGAGTCTCCCGCGCATCTCCCCCTTTTATACCGACTGAGGACACGCCCCCCTCCTCGATCGTCACCTGACCGCGCCCACCTTCTCGATCATTCCCGGAGCCACCAGTCCCTTCGCACTCACAGCTGACTCCCCTGTCATTACCTCCCGTGGCCACTAGTCCCTTCGCACTCACAGCTGACTCCCCTGTCATTACCTCCCGTAGCCACCAGTCCCTTCGCACTCACAGCTGACTCCCCTGTCATTACCTCCCGTGGCCACCAGTCCCTTCGCACTCACAGCTGACTCCCCTGTCATTACCTCCCGTGGCCACTAGTCCACTCACAGCGCGTGTCGGCTCGATTCCCATTACACATACACAACCCTCAGTGACCCCAATCAATGACCATAGTTCTGGATTATGGGCAGTGACCAATCAGCGCTAGTCAGGACGTCACGATGCCACGCTCACCGATTCATCCTCCTGCGGCGATTGGTTAAAATCATCACGATTTTATTCCTTTGTCTCATTGGTTATTTGTATTGTTGTTCCCCGCCCTGCCCCCCCACTCTCTTTCCATGCTCGTTTATATAGAGTTATGTTAGCCCCACGATCATAAACGTAACGCTAGCATTTTGACTTTAAACTTTCGTGACTGCACGAATTCATGTTCTGTGGTTCTTTCGGTAAAGTAACGTAGATAGAAAATAAAAGAAAAAAATAATGAAAATATAAAAAAATACGTACAAAATATAAAAAAACCAAAAACTCACGACGTTTCGATCGCAACACAAGCAAGCGGTCGTCATCAGGCGGACTTTACCGAAAGAACCACAGAATATGTAACGCTGGCTGGTTTTAGCACTTTTGTGTCGAGCAGCGATTCTCAAAGTGCGGTCCCCGGTACCACGAGCAGGCCCGCGACCAAATATACCATTCACGCGATTTCACCCATAAACCTCGCGTGGATGATATATTTGGTCGCGAGCGAAAGCCTGCTCCTCCTGCTACTTACGCGTTAAACTCGCCACAGGCGTTCGCCACGGCCCGGGGAAACGAATCCTGACGGGTTGCCGGGTTTCTCGACAACCCCCCCCCCCCCTAATAGCCTCCACCCCCAACACAAAACGCTGATGTCTATTATTAGTATTATTACGTCTATTATTCCGCGTGAATCCATTACTTGCCTGAGTCCATTCTTTCCGTAAAAGCTGAAAGGGCCTCCACGTGATGTATGGGCTGCCTGATTTGCGCGCAATTACCAAGGCCGGCTTCGTGTGGGAGAGGTGCAGAGGGAGGGGGTGCAGGGGGGAGGGTGCAGGGGGGAGGGTGCAGGGAGGAGGGTGCAGGGGGGGAGGCTGCGGGGGAGGGGGTGCAGGAAGGGAGGGTGCAGGGGGGAGGGTGCGGGGGAGGGGGTGCAGGGGGGGAGGGTGCAGGGGGGGAGGGTGCAGGGAGGGGGGGTGCAGGGGGGAGGGTGCAGGGGAGGGGGTGCAGGGAAGGGGGTGCGGGGGGGGAGGGTGCAGGGGAGGGGGGTGCAGGGGAGGGGGGTGCAGGGGGGGAGGGTGCAGGGGGGGAGGGTGCAGGGGGGAGGGTGCAGGGGGGAGGGTGCGGGGGAGGGGGTGCAGGGGGGCAGGGTGCAGGGGGGAGGGTGCGGGGGAGGGGGTGCAGGGGGGGAGGGTGCAGGGGGGGAGGGTACAGGGAGGGGGGGTGCAGGGGGGAGGGTGCAGGGGAGGGGGTGCAGGGAAGGGGGTGCGGGGGGGGAGGGTGCAGGGGAGGGGGGTGCAGGGGAGGGGGGTGCAGGGGGGGAGGGTGCAGGGGGGGAGGGTGCAGGGGAGGGGGGTGCAGGGGAGGGGGGTGCGGGGGGGGAGGGTGCAGGGGAGGGGGGTGCAGGGGGGGAGGGTGCAGGGGAGCGGGTGCAGGGGAGGGGGGTGCGGGAGGGGGGGAGGGTGCAGGGAGGGAGGGTGCAGGGGAGGGGGTGCAGGGGGGGAGGGTGCAGGGGGAGGGGGGTGCAGGGAGGGAGGGTGCGGGGGGGGAGGGTGCGGGGGGGGGGGCGGGTGCGAGGGGGGGAGGGTGCAGGGGGGGAGGTGCAGGGGGGGAGGGTGCAGGGGAGGGGGGTGCGGGGGGGAGGGTGCGGGGGGGGAGGGTGCAGGGGAGGGGGGTGCGGGGGGGGAGGGTGCGGGGGGGGAGGGTGCGGGGGAGGGGGGTGCGGGGAGGGGGGTGCAGGGGGGAGGGTGCGGGGGAGGGAGGTGCAGGGGAAGGGGGTGCAGGGGGGGAGGGTGTGGGGGAGGAGGGTGCGGGGAGGGGGGTGCAGGGGGGAGGGTGCGGGGGAGGGGGGTGCAGGGGGGGAGGGTGCAGGGGAGGGGGGTGCAGGGGAGGGGGGTGCAGGGTAGGGGGGTGCAGGGGAGGAGGGTGCAGGGGAGGAGGGTGCAGGGGAGGGGGTGCAGGGGATAGCGGGGTGGATGCGAGGGGAGTAGTAGGAAGGGTGCAGCAGCAGCATCAGTCACGAGTGCTGCCCCTGCAGGTGCTGATGAACGACCTGTGGGCTGTTCCTTTTTGTGGCAGCTTTCAATCTTCATGCCCACAACCGCGGCTCGCGCACTGGCCCGTGAACCTGGCAACCTGGGCTTGACTCCAGGCCACGGCCACCGTCAGTGGCGAGCCACATCTCTGAACAAAGCGACGAGCGATCGTCATTTTAGCCAGCGGGCCTCGATGGACGCGAATGAGCCAATTAAAACTTGACGGCTCTCAACGAACGCGGGATGATGTCGCTCGAGATGAAAAAAAACACCTCCTCTTGGAAAGTCAAGTTCCAAGTTGATTTTGTCTTAACCGCGTTGAGAACTCGTGAGCCCAGGTCAGAGTTTAATCTGCAAGAGTGAGCTGGGCCACGAAAACAACTATTGAACGTGAAAGTACGGCAGTGGTGGAGCAAATAGAAATCGGTACAAAACCAACTGTGTCACGTGACAAATCAAAATGATCGCACAAACATCAATAAATGTTTTTTATTTATTAAATAACGTATTTCCTGCAGAATAAGTTGACGGATCATACGGTGCTATACAATTAAGTTCCATAAACGTTCAACGTAAATAGGTGCGACTGTTGTAGTATTCGTACGTAAACGGACGAGGACACGTACATTTGATTTAAACAAGTACATCTTTGTTTTTAAAGAGACGGTAGTCGCTTTAACTGACGCGTCTCGGTGGGAATTAATAACCCTAACTCGTCTGCCAAATCTCCGTGAGACTGACAGCTAAAGTAACAACAATTAAATTAGTTCCCTTTGCACATAGTGCTGCGTGACGCTGGCTGGCGTGTTAAACTCTCACATTCATTCCCCCATCCACTCTCACCACCCACACTCACCATCAACTCACCATCCACGGCACGACACACACCGTGCGACACACACCGTGCGACACACACCATGCGTTCACCCGTGATGCCTCGGCAAGTCTCGAGACATGATGAGGATGCTGCTGCTGCTGCTACATTGGAGGGCGTTTGGCCAGCTCAGAAATCAATTGCGAGAATCCCACACGGATTGATTCGAGAATCAATCGCTTTCCTGCCATCATCTTGGCCACTTCGCAACCATTCGTTATTCGATTCGTCCACACAAATGTAGATTTCAACAACGGTGCAGGCTAAATTACAGCCCTGTTGTCAACCCCCGCGCCACGCCGGTTGCGTGAGTTGTTTGACCATATTTCGCCACGCTCATTTGTGCAGGTTGGCGAAGGAGGGGGGAGGTGGGTGGGTGGGATGATCGGTTCAGCCAAACACTCGCCACTGATGTCAGCCGTGGCACTGCGAATCGAAGTCGCCGGGTTCGTAAATTGTGGGCCCTAAAACGTGGACTCGAGGTATAGCAAGCGTCGTGTCAGCGTGACCTGGCGGGCGATTTCAATTTAAATTGTCTTGTCAAACGTTATCTTTACGGATTATAGAGCACACGCAAGCGAAGCACTTGCTGTACGTATGTACGTTGCATTTATTTCGCACCGAACGTACCCAACCGTGCTAAATCGGGCGGTGCAGCGGGGAAGGACAACGAACCCAACGCAGCAAAGAGCAGTTCTAAACAAATGAGTTTGTCAATCTAGATGATGATTTAAAAGTGCGCGGCTCCAGCGGCTTCCTCATATCGGAAGCAAGGAGCGTTCCAGACGGCCGCAGAAGCGCATCTGAAAGCGCCGCGCGACGCCCTGGCCGCCGACTTTGTTTGACGGCTCTCGCAGCCAGAACGCCCGACGCTGCCTGGTATGGGGCAGGGGCCGGCAACCCACGCATCAGCAGCCTCGTGCGGACCCTGCAATGTTGAGGGTTTTTGTATTTTTTTTTACTTTACCGAATTCGAAATAAAATTATTCATCTTCTATTCTGGTTGCGAACCCCCCCCCCACCCCTGGTGAAGGGGAACGGGGACTGGGCTCGGGGTAGAGGAGGCGTCGCCATGGGGAGTGGTGGGCGATGGTTTAAGATGAACGAGGGCATTTGCGACCAATGGGCGGAACACGCTCGGTAGGGGCATCGACCGTGGAGATGGAGCAATGAAATCCGCGAGGTGTGTAGGAGCTGGATGCAGGGCCGGATTAAGCTAGTGCGGGGCCTGTAGCATATGTTGTTATAAAGGGGCCCTAAATAAATACATAAAACAGATAAATATTAAAACACACGTATTTTTTACTTGCATAGTAAAGTCATTGTATTTTTTCATTTGCTATACAGCCAGAAAATACTACAAATCGCTCACCTTAAACACCCAGTCGTTCATAAAAGTTGAAGGCGGTATAGTACTATAGCAATAGAGTAATAGAGCAAGTGCAGAATCACTAAACCGGAATTGATAGCTTGAAAGCATTTAGTGCGGCGCCATTGAAAGTGCGGGGCCCGTAGCATATGTTGAAGGCGGTATAGTACTATAGCAATAGAGCAAGTGCAAAATCACTGAACCGGAATTTATAGCTTGAAAGCATTTAGCGTGGGGCCCTTGAAAGTGCGGGGCTGGATGTGATTTTTGCATCGCGATAAAAGGGGGGGTGGGGGGGGTTGGTGGAAAATAGCTTGAGGAGGCCTTCATTCAGCAGTGGAACTCATCCTGGCTGTTGCTGCTGCTGCTGATGATGAAAGCCCTTCCAATGAACCCGGTTCAGTGCAACTCCTTGGCCGGTCTGCACCACGTGGCTAAGCGGAAGAGCGAGTGACTCGCAAGTCAGACCGTGGCGATTTCAAAACCCGGTGTGGAGGCTGACTTAGCCCATCGTCCCTCCGCAGTCGATGCAATCAGTCCCACCTTGTGGGGAATTCCAACAGCCGTCGTTCTGTGAACAGCCTCGCCTCCGTCGTAGGAAAGTGTGAATTTCACCACTGGATCGGGAACTGGAAACAGAAGATGAACGCCGCCTTAGCGCTTGAGCAGGAAATCACTTTGACTCTGATCGTGGGTACCAATGGATCACACTTCTCTTAAACATAATCAATGCTTCGAGTTTCCTGGCTGGCTGGCTGGCTGCTGGGCTGGACACCTGTCCACCCCAACAATGACTCTGTTGTTGTTAGTGGCTGCGGGCTGCTGCCACCGAAACTAACTGGGTAACTGGCTACACGGAATTTGCTGTGCAACGAATAAACGTTGAATAGAAACGGCTAGAAGAAAGAAGAAGAATTTCGGAAATCATTTCATAGATATAGTGACAGCCGAAGAGGTGGGAGTGATAAATACAGAAGACTCACACGTGTCATTTGGCATTACCCTAATGCTTCAATTGTGCTCCTGCTAATGTAATTCTTTCGCCAGAATAGGCTGCGAATATGCTTTGTGAAAACCCACAGTGCATTTTTTTCTTTCCATCTTATTACACAGAAGCGCACTGCAGTACTTGCTGTGCTCCGAGTACAGGAGGATTTTGAGAAGAGCCTGGCAATAACAGCCGTGTCTCGTTTCCCGTTGCATAGCGACTGGTTCTCGGCGAGTAATTATCCCACAATGCGGCGGTTTACCCGAGGGACGTCTGGTCGAGTCTCGTGCATATTTTTCGGGAGGGTCCTGCCACGCGTTTGCGGTAGGCGACAGTGCGCGTTCTGTGCGATCTCAAATGAGCATTTTACGAAAGCGAACCCGCTGAGAGCAGCCGCGTACACAAGGACAAATATCGCCCCGTTTCGCCTTCAATGGACTGTTGGAGTAAGTGCTGTTAGCGAGCGCCTATCAAGGCCGGCGAGGCACACGAACGAAGGGTGGTGGGTGGCCAGCACCACCCACGCCGCCTCTGTCTCTCCCCAATGCTGACGTTTACACACCGCGCCAGGTGCTCATAAGAGACGGCGTCGACCTAGGGGAGGCTCAGAACCGCTTCGAATATAACTCGCCACCGTTAATTGACCCGTGGGTGGGAATCGATCTCGAGTCGCCGGGTTACGGGTAGCGCAGTGCGCTCACCACGACACTACCGCTCCCCCGTGCTCTCGCGCGCCTGGGGCAGAGTGGATGCCGGCCGAGTGATTCGGAGTTGTGGGTTGGTGTTGATGTTCATCTTTTTGCGGCGGGGTTCGAACCCAAGTGCTGGTGGGCTTTCCCACGAATGTCAGCAGCGGCGGCGGCGGCAGCGTGGACACACGCGTTTGGGCCCCCCAGATGTCAGGAGACGGAGCGAAAGATGACCGCGGCATGGAGGAGAGAGACGAGGGGGCGGTGACGGCCGCAGATCTGACAGCAGAGACGCTAGGCGGAGAGACGGGGGTGGGGGGGGCGTGGGGGCAGAAGATGGGAGAGAGACGGGGGAGTTTAGACGATGGGAGCTGGAAGAAGCGGCGTTGGGTGGGGTGGGAGGACGAGGTGGGAGGGGAGGAAGACGAGGGGTACGGCGGGGAGACACGGAATAAATATGGAGGGTAGAGAAGATGGTAAGAAGAGAAGGGAGTGGTGGTGGTGGGGGGAGAGATCGAGCAGAGGTGGAATGGAGATTGGAATGTAGGAGGAGGGGGGAATGGAGTAGAGATGGAAGCGAGATGGGGACGGGAGAGACGGTGTTAGCCTCGTCGCGGTAAATTCCGTCTTTAAATGGCTGAGAGAGACAGAGAAGGGGAGAGAGTTGCCAGCTCGCTCTCCGCGACCTTGATTTTTCAAGAGTTTTATGAAAACGCGCCGGATTTTTTTTCTTCCTCTCTCCCATCGCAGCGGAGTTATTTATTTATTATATCTCATTATTGAATCAGATTTTTTTTTTGGCGTAAAGCAGAGAAGGGGATACAGCAGACGACGGGGGGTGGGTGGGGGGTGGCGTCTCAATTCCCAGGCAATTAAAGGGAAATTAGCGTGAGGCTGAGTGAATACTGGGGGCGCGCGCAACGGGGAGACAAAGGCGGCCGGGCGTGGTGTTGGCCACCCACCCCCTCGTGTGCCGTGCCGGCTTTCATAGGTGCTCGCTAACAGCACTTGCCCCAACAGTATGTTAAGGCTATACGGGGGATCTTTGTCTTTGTGGTGTCTGTGGTGTATGTTTTGGTGGCAGCTGTTCGTATGGGTGGGACACGATAGCATAGCAGCGTGCACAATTCACTATGAACCTTGCCATCAGGGTTCGATCCCAAGTCGCCAGCATCATCATGATCATAAGCATAGTCAGTAGCCAACTGATATTGAACTTAACCTGGTCTGGGCCTCTGCTAGGTCGACTCAGCCTCAACACATTTGTGTGGGCGCATTGTCGGCTGTGGAGGAGACTGGGGATGCGATGGATTGGGAGGTGGAGTGAGATGGAGGGGGGATGGGTTGAGAGAGAGGGGGGGGGCTAATGATGGGAGGAGGGCGGCGGGGGGGGGGCGTACATCCGAGTCACTTTCACGTCTCTCATTGCGGAGCGCGTTCTGCGTGAAGTGGGGGGGCTCCGCTGGTGCCGGTGGCGGTAACGATGGTGACCGTGGTAGTGGCGGTGTTCATAACGGTCGTGGTGATGTTGTTGAAAGTCAGGATGAGGATGATGGCCAGTGGTGATGGTAGTCGCGGTCAGGGGCGGTTTCTTCATTAGGGCGATTGGGCGACGCACCACCAATGTCATTCAACCACAGAGTCACGCTAGCCGTCACTGCAGCCTCTGGATATAGTCCAATCAGCGTCATGTCACGTTCTGTGGAGTACCGCCTCTTTTTGGGCGATTTCACTCCGGCTGAGAATCGCCCCGAGTGGCCCCATAGACTTACATTCAAAGATGTTTTTTTTCGAACGGGGGCGCTCCAATGCATTCTCTATGGCTTCCGGGAGGGCTCGCCCTAACGTGCTTACGTCATCATACGTGCTTACGTCATCATACGTAAGCACGTTTCATCCAACAATATAATTTATCGCTACCTAGTGGAATCTTTAATAAAATAAACTTGAGTGGTTTGTTTTAATAGTGAGTATATAAACAAACAAGATGTATTGTAAGAGTCACTTTATTTTTCATTAATATTAAAGAAGTGAAGTTGCCTTTACATGCTTAAGCTGTTAATTTATTCATTGCATAGGTGGACCTTATCCTTATCAATCATCCAGACATTTGCCCCCCCTGAGAGATTTTGCAGGAGCCGCCACTGGTCGCGGTGATCCATGATGATGATGATGATGCGAATAATGGTGGTGGTAGTAGTAGTGCTGATGACGGTGGTGAGGCATTGATGATGGAGTACAGTGAGCGCAAGTCATGGCGATGATGAGCGCGGTGGTGGCGACGAGGGTTAGTGTTGATTGGTGGCGCCTTGCGGCGGAGTGAGAGAGATTACGCGCGATAATCCGTGTCGAGCGGCGCGGCCCGCTGCCGTAACCCCCGCGACCACCGCTAATTCCGACTGGCAAGCAAGCAGCGGCTTGCTCGCCCTCCCTGCCTACATCCCTGACCCCTCGCGAACTAATCCCACCATCAGCAGCCATCGTTCGTCCATCGTCGTGAGATACACGCGCGCGCGCGCACGTGTGATCACTGCCAGAAGTGGCGCGTGGGTCCTTCTTAGCGGTGGCGGTGGAGGGGGTCGGGGCGGTGGGGCGAACGGGTGGTTGGGCGAGGGTTTGGGTGAGATTCTTACTTGTATGTTTATTTCATTATTTAAAAAAAACATCTGAAATCTACACTCGGCTGCCGAGCTGCGGGGAACTCTGCCCTAGAGAGGATTTACGCGCGAGATAACGCGAGATGAGACGCGCTCCGATGATTCGCCGTTTCGAAGTAACCCAGGCCTTGTGTAGAGAGCACGCACCAGCACCAGCTATCATAGCACACGGGCAAAACACCTTGAAGAGGCAAAGACAAATATCCCCCGTATAGCCTTCACATACTGTTGGGGCAAGTGCTGTGAGAGCAAGCACCTACGAAGGCCGAGACGGCACACGAGGGGGTGGGTGGCCAGCACCACACCCGGCCGCCTTTGTCTCCCTCGTGGTGATGTTTACACATCGCACCAGCTACTCATTTGAGGCTGAGTCGAGTGTGTGCATGTGTGTGTTCTATTTGGGGAGCGGTGGTGTAGCGGTTAGCGCTACGCTGCGCTATGAACCCGGCGACCCGGGTTCGATTCCCGTTCACGGCCAACACCAGTGACGATTATCTGAACCGGTCCCGGGCCTCCCCTAGATCGACTCAGCCTCAAATGAGTACCCAGTGCGGTGTGTAAACATCGCAACTGGGGAGACAACGGCGGTCGGGCGTGGTGCTGGCCACCCACCTCCTCGTGTACCGTTCTGGCCTTCATAGGTGCTCGCTAACAGCACTTGCCCCTACAGTCTGTTAAGGCTATACGGGGGATATTTGTCTTTGTCTATACCTTGGAAATCACAGCGCGCGGACACACCACGCCACGTCATAGGGCACTGCATGGCACTCTGCCGTAGCACCACGAACAGCATCGAATTGCATCACGTGCCATTGGAGCACACCGACACAACATCGTCATCATCGTCATCATCATCGCCGCGACTCGTCGTCACATCTCATCGTACTGCATCTGCTCCCATCACACTCGAGCACACGCGACACACCACCGTGCCACACCACAACCCGCGCTGTCTCTCTAAGCCCTGCAGACATGCGCCTTTGCCACTAAAATTCCTCTAATCTGTTTTTTTAATCAGAGTCGCTAAATCAGAGCCCCGAGGAAACTCGCCGCCTCCCCCACCACCACCACCAACACGGCACCAGCGTGGACAGCTGAGCTCAGGACACGGGAGAGAAGAGGGCCACGTTGTATTTACTCATTTAGTCTGTATCCCCTCATGGGATTCCAATTGTGCTACCGGCGAGGTGGCATAATGAGAGGAAGTGCTGCCCATCGGAACTCTCGCAGAGAGCAGTGGCGAGAGAACGAACGGATCGTGGGGACGAGATGTCACGTAACTTGCTCTGTGGGATGTCGTACACGCGAGGGCACGCACTTTCACACACGCCCCGCTGCATAGCGGTGTTCGTCTCGTGCCGGTCGGGCCAAAATGTTGACTTCCTTAGTGCTGATATTGAGATAAATTACGTGAACACCAAATGTCATTGTCAAGTTCATGTATTTTGGGTTAACACGTGGCACGCTGCTTGCTACAACTCTGCCACGCAATTGGTGACCATGCTGGGAACATCAACTCGCATACATTTGAAAACGTCGCCTATCATATTACATTCGAAAAAAGTTTTGCTGGCTGGCTGGGGGAACGACGGACGGACGGACGGAAGGTCACGTCCAATGTATCTGCGGGCCACTAGTTACTGTATATATATTTTTCATTTTAAGGCTCCAGTATTGAATGTTTTTTTTTGTTATATGTGCTTTTGCACCACTGCCAACGCAATGTCAACAAACACGTAGTACGTTTTAACCAGGACCGCGCGCAAGAATGCCGGATCCGAATCAATGTCGGATCACGCGAAGGTGACACGAGGCCTGAAATTCCAGCGACAAGGGGCGAGATCTTTGAAAGGCGAGGCGTGCGAGGTGATAACAAGCAGGCGATTTGTCTCGGCCGTTCGGGCTCAAGTCCGAGCATGCCGAACGTTGCCTTGCGTGCGGCTGCTCGCAGGCGAGACGCGGCGTCGAAATCGGGCGAATGGCAGTGGCCGTGCCGGAGCGAAGCGAGCATCTGGCCGATTGTGAGCGCGGCTTGCGAGCCTAATGCCGCGGGGCCATTGTTCGGAACGTTTCACCTGTGACCACACGACGACAAAGATCCCCCGTGTAGCGTTACCATTACACTTGGGGCAAGTGCTGTTAGCGAGCGCCTATTAAGGTTAGCACGGCACACGAGCAGATAGGTGGCGAGCACCACGCCCCGCTGGCTTTTTTCCCACCCCCTGTGGCAACATTTGAGGCTGAGTCAACCTAGGGGAGGCCCAGGATCGGTTCAGGTAACCGTCGCAGCGGGAATCGAACGCGGGTCGCCGGGTTCGTAGGGCAGCGCGCTGAGTGCTGCACTACCGCTCCCCACAGGAACGGCACACACATCGTACACGCATACACCGCAGAGATAATCCCACGGATTATTTAAAATCACTCTTCGTCCATAATCATGCCTCCCGAGCAAACATGGCCCTGCCTCTCCCTCCCTCCCCCGACCTGATTCTTCCTGATCGCCCTCCCCGCCCCACCGCCCATTCAAACTCAAACCGTAGCCCTTCACACGAATTCACGTCTCAATTGTGCCCTAGTCGCTCGCTCATTCCCGCGACGACAATGCTCGCCGTTACATAACCCTCTTACTCCTTAATTCCTCACACTGTGAGATCTCTTTTACCAGTGGCAAAATATAGTCGTAGGTTTTTACCCTTTTAAACTGGTACAAAACTGACACCTTTATTCAAGGCATCATGTTTGCAATAACCACAACACAAGTAGTCAAAAAAGCAAACAAAAAGAAGCTACTCTGATAATGATACAGTTTAAAAGGGTAAAAAACCTACGACTATCCTTAATTCCTCTTCGTCTTCTATCATCATCCACCTCCTGCCTCATTCACCTCCTCTCTCATCCACCTTCCTCTTCCCTCCACCCACCACTGCCTCCATCATCGTCCATGGTGGGGGGTGGGGTGTGGGGGGCCCCCCGACGCCTTCAAACTAAACTTGCTTGCGTGCCGTGCCACGTCGTCATCTTACTTGCGCAGCAGCAGCACTTTGCAATCCACTCATTGATATGCTAATTTTCTCTGCCCCCTCCCTCTCTCCGTCCTTACCCCCCTCTCTATATTTAAGGGACCGTCACAGAAACGACCCCTCTCTTTGTGCCGATATGTGTCCTCTCTCTGTGTGTCCTTGTGATGTCTGTCTGCTTGTATGTCTGTCTATAGTTTTCTAGTTAGATTTTTGTTGCTTTTTCTTTTTTGCCTGATGATGATTGCTTGTGTTGCAATCGAAACGTCGTAATATACTTTTATTTTAATTTATTATTTTATCTTTAGACGTGACTTAACCGAAAGAACCAAAGAATAATTCCTGCAGTCACGAAAGCTCCATAATTAAGATGGAAGTATGGCATCTGAAACCGGGACGTCGAAGCGTGCGTCCCACCCCCCCCCCCCCAAAGTGCGGGGCCCGGGACGGTCGTCTAGATTCTCCATACCCTTGGTTGCTATAAATGTCCACGTGATAAGCCACTTCGTTGAGCTATCATTTGTGGATAGGTCGCTTTGAAAAGGAGCTGTATAGCTCAGTGGGGTTTGCCTGGTAATATAAAAATGTGTTTTGTTTAGACTGCTTCCTCCTCTACTAATCCATCACCTCCTCCTCCCTGTAGCAACTTTCTTCCCCTATAATGTAATCCATCCCGCTCACACGTAATCTAATACCCGTGTTTGTTTACATATTAGTACTGTCAACCTATATCTGATTAATGTTTCTGTGGCTTAGATTTGTAATATGCGATGTGATCAACTTGGAGGTAAATCTGCCCGAGACGATTTGCCCTGCATGGAATCCAATATTTAGATTTTATTTCACGCGGCTTTATATTTGCAACGTTTCCTATTCCCCGAGTGAGGAAGTGTTCTTGTTGTTGTTTTTGTTTGTTCTGATTGCTGTTTACTTCACAACTGTACTTTGTTCTGCTTATTTTGACGTTGTCGTGTTTGGCGACGACGATATTTTTTGGCCGCTTGAGTTATCTCGCCCCGTTAAAGAAAATAAACTTGACACTTGGAAAGTGGATACGATACACAACAAAGCATGAGCACTGCCTTAAAAGGAAAACAATACAATGGACGACGTTTTGGACAATAGCGCTTCTTCATAGCACATATATCTGCCCAGTATCTGACGTAATAATAATACTAATTATTCAAATTTGTAATGCGCGTTCAATCCTAGGATCCCAATGTGTAGTGCATGGAAAGCAGGAAACAAAAAACAGAACCATGGCAACCGACAAAACAAAAGAGGGAAGGCCACTTTAAAGAGATGGCGTTTTCAAAACAGACTTAAATATATCTACAGACCCTGAATTCCTGATTTCAAGTGACGAGGCGTTCCATAGCTTGGGTATCAGCAGATCCTAAGGACCTTCATGGAATATATAATGTCCTGTTGAACATAGACGTGCTATCAAGATCATTAACTAGCAACGCCGCCTATTAAACACGTCGCCCTACAAGGCAGTGGTGTTATTGCTGAATGCGTGTCGACTGCACTGTGTGTGTTGTGTGCGCTTTCTTGCATCACGTAACTCGGAATCGGCTGGCGGTGATGTTCATCACGATTGTACTGTGACATGTTGTGTGTGTGAACGCGGGTGGCTCTGTGTTTAGAGATGGAAACATGAATTCGATCTTGACTTAAAGCTTTTGTGACTGCAGGAATTCATATTATTTGGTTTTTTCGGTAATGCCACGGAGATAGGTTGAAAGAAAATAACAAAAAACTACGACGTTTCGATCGCGACACAAGCGGTCGTCCTGATGACGAGAGACCCAAGGAATATGAACATGAATTCGCTCACTACGACCTCGGGTTTGTGCGTGCGCGTGTGTGGCGTCTGGGGAGCGGTGGCGCAGTGGTTAGCGCTATGCTGCGCTACCAACCCCGGCCGTCCGTTTTCATTTCCCGCTCACGGTCAACACCGGTGACGGTTATTTGAACCGGTCTTGGGCCTCCCCTAGGTCGACTCAGCCTCAAAAGAGTACCTGGTGCGGTGTGTAATCATCGCCACTCGGTAGACAAAGGCGGTCGGGCGTGGTGCTGGCCACCCACCTCCTCGTGTGCCGTGCCGGCAGGTCCTTGCTAACAGCACTTGCTCCAACAGTGTGTTACAGGCTATACGGGGGTGGGATCTTTGTCTTTGTGTTTTGCTTGGGTGGGTTTGTGGTTCCCGTCCGCAGCTAACGTCAGCGGCGAGTGATATTTGAACCGATCTCGGGCTTTCACTTTCAGGGCTGGGCAAAACCACACGGTTCGGAAGCTGCATGCGGCTCTTTAAGGGCCGCGTTGTTGATTATAAGGACCGCACGCATCGCGTCTCGTATTCATTGCGGATCTCTTGAAATATTGAGTGGCTTTTTTTTTGTTTGGTACCGAATTATTTTGGCTGCCGACCCCTGCCCTAGGTCAACTCGGCATTAAATGGGTGAGGCACGTCCTTATTCAGCATCAGTGGGACATGGTGCTGACCAGTGCCGGATTAAGCTAGTGCGGGGCCTGTAGCATTTGCTATAAAGGGGCCCTAAATTTTTAAAAAGAAAGATATTAAAACACATAGAGTACATTTTTAACTTCCATAGCAAGGTAATTGTATTCTTAAATCCTTTATATTAAGTTCACTTGCTTGCTTGCTTGCGCGCTTACGACCGTGCAAATCGTTCGGTCGTTTTTTTCCCACTTCCCGTGATCCAATCGAGCTGACATTTTGCACACAGACTCGTTGTGCGTGACAATTTATTTTCGTGAAAAAGAATTTCCAAAATGTTCCACTTTTTTTTCATATTTAATTTAAAATACCAATGTGATAAAAATGAAACTCTTACTCAAGAAAAACAGAAATGAATTATAAAATAAAACCGATGCCACACATATAAAGGATTTATAGTGAAAAACTTTGTTTTTACGAGTTAATTTTTTCATTCGCTATACAGCCAGATAATACGACTAATCGCTCACCTTAAACACCCAGTCGTTCATAAAAATTGAAGGCGGTATAGTACTATAGTAATAGAGCAAGTGCAGAATCCTCTCGTAAACAAGACTCAAACCCCGATCTCTGGGAGTTCTCATCCCGACAAACAAAACAAGAGGGGATGCGATGTTTGTGGGAAATGTGTTGGGTGTAGGGGTCATTCATTTAGTGCGTACGCATGGAGGGGGGAGGGGGGGTTAACACAAACTCGTACGCTTGCGTATGGGGGGGGGGTCTACTGACAATGTACGCATAGGAAACGGGGGGGGGGGGTGAAGCCTCGATAATAATGTGTCTACATTGGCCTTCAAATGAGTTAGATAGTCCGGCGGTGGACTATCTGTTTGCTTAAACACGTTAATATTATATTCTTGGTTCTTTCGGTAAAGTCACGTAGAAGGGAAATAATAAAATTATAAAAATAAAAAAATTCCTTTATTTTATTATTTCCCTTCTACGTGACTTTACCGAAAGAACCAAGAATATGAATCCCTGCAGTCACGACAGCTTTAAATCACGTTAATATTATGAATTCTTGATCGTTTCTGCGTGGATTAAATATCGGCCGTTCTATAGGATTCGGGGGGGGGGGGGTGCGTCAGGCGGACGTACGCAGGTGGGGGGGGGGGTGTAAAAAGTCCGCGTGCGTACAGGGAGGGGGTGGAGGGGTCAAGTTTTGACAGATTTTCGCGTTCCGTCCTCAATGGATGGCCCCTTTCTTTGTTGCCCGTGGAAGGAAAGCAGAGGGGTAGGTGGAGAAGAAGATGCCGCCACACTGCGCTCTGTATACAGCCGCGCGGTTACAATGTGCGTGTCATTCTGCTAAGGGGCCGTCCATAAATGACGTCACGCACCTAGGGGGGGAGGGGGTCAGACATTTGTGACGATATCTGACGAGGGGGGGGGGGGGTTTGAGAAATGTGACGTCACATTAAAATGCGCAACTTTAAATAAATATAGACAACACGTTCTACTTAGTTAAATAGACTTTTCAATAAATGTTTTCTCCTACAACATCAGAGTGCAGCGCCACATTAAATACGCACTACGATGACAATAGTTTAAAGCGATTTGAAGCATGTTTTATTTTGGGGGGGGGGGGCAGAGCTTTGTGACGTCATATTTGAGGGGGGGGGGGTCTGACTTTTTGTGACGCCGTGTGACGAAAGTGGGGGGGGGGGGGGGTAAAAAATCGTACAAAATCGCGTGACGTCATTTATGTACAGCCCCTAAGCGACGTTACGCGTCCTATGTTGCTGTACTGCCCTCTGCAGGTAACACTCGAAAGACGCAAAGAACATGAACGCTCGTGCGGTCTGCCGCACGTCCGCGCTGCTCTTGAACCAGGTGACGATTCGAGTGGCCGGGATTGAGTCTCGTTCGCAAACAAGGCAACCCCCCCTCCCCCCCACGAGAATATCTGGAGCATCATCCCTCCACGCTCAGACGTAAAGCTCGGCCACGTCGGCGAGTTCGCGAACCTGCTTTCTGTACCGCCGTCTTCGCGACCGTCGCCACCGCTTGCAGGCTAGCGCGGTTTGTGATTACCACGCAAATCTCGGCGTGACCCACCAACCCTCGTCTCCGTAAAGGCGCCGGATTTACAGTCACGCGCGCGCGCGCCACCACCACAACCAAGTCTCTGCAGTGCAGCGGCATCGGGCAGTAGAGGTGGGACACACAGAGGGGTCACGCAGGGGTCAAGGACAGATGGAAAGTGGGGAGCGGCGGGGGGGGTCAAGATAGAACGGTGTTCTTCACCGCAAGGCCCGCGGGGCACTGGTGGACCCAGGAGGGCTTTAGTGCGGCCCCTGACGTCCCCCATCGTGCTGTCACAACCAATGGCTTCACATGTGCGGCGGCCCTCTGAAAGTCCGTGAAGAACACTGGGTTCAGAGGGTGTTGCAGCTGCCCTCGCCATCAGGGTACCCCGGGGACGGGGAGGGTGTGGCCGTCTGGAACGCTCTTCCATCCGATATTAAGATTTAAGAAGCCACTGGAGCTAAGCACTTTGAAATCAAAATTGAAAACTAATTTCTATCGAACTGCTTTTTTGCGTCCAGTTTGTTGTCCTTCGCCCGCCCCACCTCCCGAATCGCACGGTTGGCTACGTACGGTGCGAAAGAAGTTCAACATACTGTCCAATGCGTGCGCACGTCAGTGAGGGTTGAGGTTTCTATTCCCGTGCGCGCCACGCGGCGGCAGGGGCGCGTTGGAAGTGGCCATCGAGCACAAATGAATCCTCAATCTCACGTCGTTGTTGTTGTTACAGGATTACTGGCAACTCACTGCCCGCGTTATCGCGCTGGCGCCGTTGATTGACACACCACCAGTCGGCGTGACCAGGTGGGAAGTGTGAACTCACGATTATTGGCATCAAGGGCGGAGCCAGGATTTTCAGGTAGAGGAGGGGGGGGCAACCCCTCCAGCAATGAAAATGATAAAGGAGTTGTTAGTGGGTAAGGAGTTGTTAGTCAGTAAGGAGTTGTTAGTCAGTAAGGAGTTGTTAGTAAGTAAGGAGTTGTTAGTCAGTAAGGAGTTGTTAGTCAGTAAGGACTTGTCCCTTGCTTTTTATTCGACGCGTGTGCGGCGATGGCGCAGCCATCGATCGAGGGTCGAATTCGAACCGCGTTGTGTGATCGGCATCGCGCTCGCTGAAGGTGTTTGTCTTCAGGGAAGTCGTGTGGACTGTATACGCAGCTGCGCACAATTATGTGAGTCACTTACAACTGCTTTGCCGTTACTTATTGCCAATTATGGACTCAGACTATTGTCCTATCATCTCATAGAGTCCCTGGCACATAATAAATATGCTACACAGTGGCAGTGGGGGTCGCAAAATGCCGATTAATTACTAATACACCCCAATGATCCGATCGAAATTAGGGATTGCCGATCGGATCATTGGCTGGGCACGTGCCACCCCCACCCCCACTGGTTTCGCCAGTGATTGGCATGATAACCATCGCGATCTAACCCAGGTGTTCCTCCTGACCAGTGCAGGATAATTATCGTCGTAGCAAAAGTAGCGCTAAATGCTTTCAAGCTATCAATTCCGTTTCGATGTAAAGCTTTCGTGACTGCAGGGATTCATCTTCTTGGTTCTTTCGGTAAGGTCACGTAGAAGGGAAATAATAAAATAACATAATAGAATAGAATATTTATATTATTTTATTATTTTCCTTTTACGTGACTTTACCGAAAGAACCAAGAAGATCTATCAATTCTGGTTCAGTGATTCTGCATTTGCTTTATTACTATAGTACTATACCGCCTTCAACCTTTAAGGTTAGCCATTTGCCGTATTATCTGGCTGTATAGCAAATGAAAAAGTACAATAACTTTACTGTGCAAGTAAAATTTGTGTTTTAATATTTCAGTTTTGTTTATTTAGGGCCCCTTTATAACATATGCTACAGGCCCCGCACTAATTTAATCCGGCACTGCTCTTGACGCTTCCCTGCAACGTTCATCTTCGTTCGAGTTTCCTTCCCGTTCCATGCCCATCGTGCTGATGATGCATTCGTCACAGCAGGTTACGCACCGCAATCTAAACGCTTAGTTCTTGTCGCTTGTCGTTACGTTGCTTTTCATGATTAAAACACTCGGGCACACTCCTGCAGCAACAACAACACTGCCTT
Organism: Lethenteron reissneri; assembly: GCF_015708825.2. Lineage (NCBI taxonomy): Eukaryota > Metazoa > Chordata > Hyperoartia > Petromyzontiformes > Petromyzontidae > Lethenteron > Lethenteron reissneri. The sequence continues at coordinate 5,413,582 of NC_083803.1, forward strand.
AAAATAAAATAATATGTACACTATATAATCGGCGACGGGGCCATTGAAGAAGGGCCATTGCCCGAAACGTCACCGATTAGTTTTCATTTAAGGCTTTGTGATTGACGAACGGGTTGATGTTTTTGCTGTTGTTGATAAGTGCTTGTGCACCACTGCAAACGCAGCAGCAACAGCAGCAGCAGCACCAAATACAGTGATTCGTTTTTCAGCTTTCCACAAACACCACCACCACAATCTGCTCGCTCGTCGGCCCCTATTGTCATCATTCTTATCCCAGTCAATAACCTTGTGAGAATTCCATTAACAAAGCCATCTGTGACTGGAACTTGATTTGAGCGCGCTATTTTTGGAAAGACCGTTCAAACATAACGGGAAACGCTCATCGTAAATATTGCGCTTTTAAAATGCCATATCGTGGGTTCCTCTAAAACAGCGTAACGCATAATGCTACTTTGGATTGCTTGCTAGATTTCCATTGTACGCAGTTCCAGTTGTTTATCATCATTGTTATGTGTCACATTTATGCAATGTCCCTCCTGCTCATGTACTATTCCCTTCCCACGTTACGTGCCCAGCCACTTTGGCGGGCACGTCGCTACCGAGAGAAAACTCTCTTGGCTCAATGGACCCGACCCGAAATAATCTTGAGCCCCGCCTAAGATGCAGCTGTCATTCGTACGATATTCATTGTGGTGATTACCGTGAGTTTGGTGTTCAAAGTGATGGGCTACGTTGCTCCAACGTCCACGCTGCTCTCCACCGTCAACCCACAATGGACCAGCGTGCTGAAGTATGGTCATTTAACCCACCCCACGAACGCATGGCGGCGTGGTGGAAAGGCCATCAATCAGAAGTGGCTGGAGAAAACACATGCACAAGTACATTGTTTCTTATGCGCCATGGTCAATCCACTGCTGGATGAAGGCCTCCCCAATCCGCTGTTACCCACCGCTCACGAACATACGAACCAACAATAGATGATGTGCATAGGGGTGCGCAGCCATTCGTCTAAATGCATGCGGAGCGGTGTCTAAACAATATGTAATTGAAATGCACAGAAATGTCCTTAATTATTGGTATCTAAATTACACACTTAAAAGTAATTGGTTAATTGGTCAATTGTACCTAATTACATTTCCTCCAGTAATGTGTACTCCAATTTAAAAGTATTTCGCTCATCTTCCGGAAATTAACAACGCCTTTAATCAGCGCTGTGTTTGTGTCAACCCGCCCACGTGCACGGGCTGGGGGTGAGGGGCGGGGCTGGGGGGGGGAGGAGAAGGAGGGGGAGGGGCTGGTTTCGGGGGCGGGGTCAGGCTGGGAGGCGTGGCCAAATTGGGGGCGTGACCGTGTTCGGAGAGGGGCGGGGGGCCCGTCTTGGGGGCGGGGCTAGGTTGGGAGAGGGGCGGGGCTAGGTTGGGTGAGGGGCGGGGCTAGGTTGGGAGAGGGGCGGGGCTATGTTGGGAGAGGGGCGGGGCTAGGTTGGGTGAGGGGCGGGGCTAGGTTGGGAGAGGGGCGGGGCTAGGTTGGGAGAGGGGCGGGGCTATGTTGGGTGAGGGGCGGGGCTAGGTTGGGTGAGGGGCGGGGCTATGTTGGGAGAGGGGCGGGGCTATGTTGGGTGAGGGGCGGGGCTATGTTGGGAGAGGGGCGGGGCTATGTTGGGTGAGGGGCGGGGCTATGTTGGGAGAGGGGCGGGGCTATGTTGGGAGAGGGGCGGGGCTATGTTGGGTGAGGGGCGGGGCTATGTTGGGAGAGGGGCGGGGCTAGGTTGGGAGAGGGGCGGGGCTAGGTTGGGACAGGCATCCTTAAGAATCGCTGTTGTTGTGTGTGTGGCCTTATAAGGCAAAAGTAACAGTCGAGGTTTCTTGACAGTGCAAATACCAGGTCGCTCTAGCAAATCAGAGCGTATCCTCATTTCTCGAGCGGACAAGTTCAAATGCGAATTGTTCGGTGAATGCTGCGCCGTGTGGGTGCAGAACAACAACAGGGATGTTGAACTTTTTTCGCACCGTACGTAGCCAACGGTGCGCGAATCGGAGGTTCGCGTTCGCAGTGGTGCACAATAACAACACGCAACACGCTCGTCAATAACACGGTGACCTTCAAAGGAAAACAATAGTGGACGACGTTTCGGGCAATGGTCCTTCGTCGGACATCAATGCGTGGCGGCCAGAGGGGAGTGTACACGAGCCGGAAGATTGCCCGTTACACCATCAGACCTGAAAAGAACCATTGTTTTTTCTTCTATTAAATCGTTATATAAAGTAGGGTAAGTTGCGATTAAAGCAATACTAATAAACGACCGTCAACACGAGGAGACGCTGAGAAGCGTGACGTGGGTGGAGCTTAACGAGAAAAAGGGGCGGGATTTGAACACCAAGGGGCGGGGCTAACCGGCGAGCTGGGCGGGGCTTACGCCTGGATGGGCGGGGCTTACGTATGGGTGGGCTGGGCTTACGCCTGGATGGGCGGGGCCTTCCGCCTGGATGGGCGGGGCTTACGTATGGGTGGGCTGGGCTTACGTCTGGATGGGCGGGGCCGCGCGCGCGGGCCCGGAAACAGGCTAAAAATAGCCCCCGAGCGCACGCGCGCCGCTCCGATTGGACGGCGGCGCCCCAACTCTCCGCTGATTGGACGGCGGCGCCAACTCGCGCGCCGTTAAGTTCGGGACGCCGCCGCAGGGCGACGTCGCTCATTGGTCGGCAGCCGCGGATGACGTCACCCGAGAGGCGGTTTCCGTAGCCCCGTGGCTGCGAGCGCGGGAAACGTGGTGGGTGGTGGTAGTGGTGGTGGGGCGGTGGTGTTGGGGTGGTGGTAGTGGTGGTGGGGCGGTGGTGTTGGGGTGGTGGTAGTGGTGGTGGGGCGGTGGTGTTGGGGTGGTGGTAGTGGTGGTGGGGCGGTGGTGGTAGTGGTGTTGGGGTGGTGGTAGTGGTGTTGGGGTGGTGGTAGTGGTGTTGGGGTGGTGAGGCGGTGGTGGTGGTGGTGTTGGGGCGGTGGTGGTAGTGGTGTTGGGGCGGTGGTGGTAGTGTGGGTGGTGGTAGTGTGGCTTTAGAGGGTCGCGTCAACACGGCCGTGGCCTCCCTCGCCCCCGCTGGCTGGCTAGCTACACACGCCCCGTGCGGGTAAGGGAGTGGGGAGGGGGGCTCAGGTTGGCTTGGCTGGGTGGTGGTGGTGGAGGGGGGGGGTTACTTGCTTCTCGGGCCAGGCTGATGTTGGATTGGTCGAGCTAAAGAGAGCTGGGGGGGGGCTGGGTTGGACCGGGGTCCTACTGAGTGGAAGCTGTGCGTGGGTGGGGGGCTGCTGCTGCTGCTGCTGCGTCGGATTTGAGCTCGAAGCTGTCTGGCACTGGGCCGCACTGACCGCTAATATCATCACCGCACCCACTAAGCTTGGGCTAGATCGGGCACAGTCTCTGGTTGAATAGCCCGGGCTGGGCTGCATCCATTCGGGAAGTGGTGAAGCGGTCGTGCTTGTGCAGAGGAAGGTTTGGGCCGTGTCGAATCGGGTTGTTTTTGTCGGGGTTGGCCCTAGAACCGGGATTGAACCGGGCTGGGCTGGGCTGGGTGGCATCCTCGACAACAACAACAACAACTCCGCCGCCTCCTCCTCGGGCCCAGGCTGGGTCTGACCAGGGCGACTCGTGGCGAGGTGTGGACCCTCTGTCAAGTGTCCTTGACTGTGTCTTTGTGTCTTGTTTGTGTGTTGTTTGCGTGTCTGTGTGTGTTTGTGTTTTACGTGTGCGTGGTGTGTGTGTCTCTGTACTTGCGCGTGTTCGTATCTTTGCGTGCGTATGCGATGTTACGTGTGTTGTATATGTGTGTGTGTGCATATTTGTGTATTTGTAAATGTTTTAAATGTGTTTTTTGTGTGTGTACAGTATCTGGGATAGGCCCGGCCTTGTCTGATTAATGTGTCGTTGCACGTGCGCAGTCGGATTGTTGTGGTTGTTGGTCCGCGTGTTTGTGTTTGTGTTGTTGAGGTTTGTGGTGATTATTAAATAACGCGGTGGTGTTTTGAATTGTTAAACGGTGGTTGCGAATGGTTTTTTACGTAATTGTGGTGGCGATTTAATCGATCGTACGGTTGTTGTTGTGGTGGTGTTTGCGATTTGCAGAGGTTGGTTTATTGTTGTGGTTGCTGTGGATGTTGTGATGTATGGTTTGCTGTTATTGTGGTTGTTGATTTTATTGATTGCGTGATTGTTGTTGTGGTGATTATAACTCAATGTCGTCGTAAATGTTGTCATTGTATTGTTTGGTGTGATTTATTGATTGCACGATTGTTGTGGTAATTGATTAGTATTGTTGTTGTTTATGTTGTGATTGTTATTATTGCCGCGTTATTTTCGATGTAGTTGCCGTGACTGATACAATCGTGTGCGCGTGACGAGGGCCATTATTGTGAGGGTCGTGTGCTTTGTTAATTAACATGATTTTCTGCTGTTTTTGTTGTTGTTACTAGTAAAATGCGCTTATCGCACTCCCGACAAAGTTTACGATTCGTCGTCTAACTTGCCGCGGGTCCAGCGGGCCTCCAAAGTGGCCTTCGGGCCATGACGCAACAATTCGCGAATCGAAAAACAACCTCCGTATCGCTCTCTCTCTAATCGATTAATCGATTCCCATCGTTGCGCACAGTTGGCCCAACACGCTGTTTACAACAACCCTTTGGTAGTGACGATGATTGATGACAGTGTCTTTGTTATGTTAACAGCATACCTGTAAACCCACACGGTTTGTCCCGTATTCTTGTTCGGGGAAATTGAGTTTGCAGGTCCATACGGCGGACAGCCGTTTCAATGCTGGCTCAATTTTTTTTTATATATTGGTTGGTAATTTCTCCCTTGTGATGGGACTTTGGAACTTTGTAGGACGAACGTTGAGATTTATAAGGGCACGGGTTGGTCTGTAATGAGGTAGGGCACTGATAAGGGGTTGACAGTGGCCAGGTGTCTCGGTGCTAGAGCGAGCGTCTTGAAAGCGAAATGTTTCAAATTCAAGTCATTGATTGGTTGGGGGTTTACTCAGCCCCATCACTCTTTGGTCGATATAATACGTACAGTACTACTTTGTAGGAATGTCACTCGTGGATAGACTCCGCCCTCTCATAGGAAGTGGATTTTCCACCACTAGCTCGGGTTCTGTAACCTGGGAAATGACCACCGCCTCAATGCTGCGATTGAGCAAGAAATCCCTGACCCTGTCATGAGCTGTACCAAGTGGTTGCGGTGCTGATGGTGGTTTGACCGTGTTGATGAGAGCCGTTGATGGCTGTGATAAGGTGATAGTCGTGGTGGTGACAGAGCAGCTTGTATCGGTGGTAAGGGCCTTGGGCACGTTGCGAAGATGGACGAGACTGCTGGCAGAGGAGTGGCAGCCGAATGAGGGAACTCGACCCAGGAAGGTGACCACCGTGGAGATGAGATCCGCGGTTCGTATGCAGATGTAAGGTCCCCCACCACTGGATCGTGAGGAATGGCGAGGGGTCTGGGTGGAGGCCCTCATCCAGCAGTGGCTTACGATAATATAAGGTTGATGGTGGCGAACACCGTCACATGTGGATCATCGCTTGAGGTGGTGTGCCTGTTGGCCTGTTGGAGACGCTGTTACCTGCACCTATGAGAACCCGGTTTTTAAGGCAGTGGCCCGTGAGTACATTGGATTCTCAAGTGCAGTCACGAGTTCATGGTCCCAGCCTCCAAGGTCACCAAAAATACACCACCACATTTTAAATTTGGGTCTGAAACTCATTTCATGGAAATTATCAACTCCTTGAGAATAAACAAGAAATTTAATGTATATATCGGCGTGCAGTCATGTGGTGACAATTGTGTTATCTCCCGCGCCTGGGATGCAGGAGGTCCAGGGTTCGATCCTGACCGCGACGCCTGTATATTTGGAGTTTGCCCATTCGTCACCATGGTCGTGTGGATTTTTCTCCCGGGTTCTCCGGTTTTTTCCTCCATTTAGAAACATGCGTTTACGGTATTTGGCTGCTATAAATTTCCACATAAGCCACTTGGTTGAGCTGTAATGTCTGTCCAGGTCGCTTAAGAAAAAATACCTAAACTCAGTGGGCCTTACCTAGTCAATAAAATTGTTTAGCTGAACAAATGATAAAAGAGCCACTTTTTAAGGATTGCGTCCTGTAGTTCTCCGGCACACGGAGCGTACGGCTGGGATTAATGAATGGATTCTTCATCTCGCTGCTGTCACCGTACATCAATATTATGACCATGCTTGTGGCGGTGATTTTAATGATACGGTAATGGTGGCAATGGTTATGATGTAACCTGTTATACTTCTCGTCTGTAATATCACTTCTCTCCCCACAACCGTCGCTTAAAATAACGATACTTGCTTGTTGAATAATATGCTGATGCTGGTGCCATTTTAATGTTGACGGTGTTTGCTATTTTTATTATACATCGTTATGAAGACAGAGGTGACCTTGCCGACCCCACAGCTGTCGGTCTGGGAACTGTGGGCGCCTCCCGTCCCCCGGCTCTTAAATCAGCCACCATTCCGGAGCGACGGTGACACCGGTTATGCTGCCTCGTGGTAACCGCGCCGCATTGTCCACGCCGCTTGTGTTCCCACCCGACAGGAGAGGGTGGCTCCTGGCAGATTGTGAGAATACGGAATTCTGCGAGCTTGCAACCGCGCCGTCGCCGCCGCCATGTCGGCAGAGGTGCTGCTGAGGAGGAGCCTGCTGGGCGGGCGCATGTTTGCCGGGGGTCTGAACTCCCGTGGAGCTGGGGGACAAGGGGACACCGGTCTGCACCGGTAATTACACCGATAAAACTTGCGCTTGGTTCATAGGGCCCGAGTTATGATGACAATGGAGAGCTATGCTGTAAACGGCGTGTGTCAAAGAGCACGCACAGATGCCACCGTCACGAACGTAAACATCGCCGTCACACGTGTGCACACAGGCACCGACTAACTCACGTCCCACGCAAATGGACGCCAGCATCACGCGCAATAACAACAATAACCGCCATTTTCCACAAAGTTGTGGTGAAAGCCATGCTGGCAGGACGTCACGGGACAGGCCCAGGTGAACGTTTGCCAATGCAAAGGAGCAATTTGGTGGCACTCATTTACTTTGTTGGACCTGAGCCAGGAGTGGAACTTCCACATTGCCATTACGAGGCAGGCCTATCCACAGGGAAACCATTGTGGGGTTCCTGCAATGGTTTTCCTCAAACCTCGAAGGATTGTTGGCCAAGCTGGCCCCCGTCTTGGATTTGAATTCCACATTTTGAGATTCAAGTCGGGACCACTCACCGCTGAAATCCCACCACCCCAAAGACAAAGATCCACAATGTAGCCTTGATAGACTGTTGGGGCAAGTGCTGTGAGCGAGAACTAATGAAGGCTGACACTAAATGAGAGGGTGGGTGGTCAGGACAACCATCTCATAAATGTGGCATTGTCCTCTGCGCATGGGACACTGAGGTCTGGGTCTGTGTCTTCCCTTTGTGTGGTGGTGTCTCCGAGCTGTCCCCTTTATCACAGTGTCCCCCCGCAACCCGTGTTGTGTTGTCCCCAGGACCCCTGCGTGGGCCGGCTGGCAGCGCCCCCTCCACCGTGACGTGGACCCCACCCGGACTCCTGCAGGGGTCGAGGAGGAAACCACCACCACCACCACCACTACGGGCCCGAGGGCGAGTGGCTCCAAATCGCGTCCCTCTAAGACCACACCCAACCAGGTCACCCCCACACAGGGACACTCCCGCAACGCCAGACTGGAGGTCGAAATTGGTGTCATTTATCTGTGATCCCATGATGGTGGTGAAGAGGGACGCTGTGAATGTTGTGGGTTTATTTGCTGCCTGTTTGCGATGTCTGCTTTGGCTTCATAAGATGTGATGGGACGCCGTCGTGTTATATAACGGTTCGCAAGCCAGATTCTGCAATCCATAGGTCACCGGTTCGATTAATCTCCCGGCGATGCAGTTGCAATAAATAGGGCAGGTTTTTTTTAAATACATCCCGCCCCCCCCCACCCACCTATATTTACCCAGAAGTATCAATGGGTTCACCAGAGTTGATCGTTCTGTCGAGAAGAGCTGTCTAGAAGGCCCTCTAGTGGAGGCCCGTCTGCCAGTAGTGGCATTGTCAAGTTATTGCAGGGCTGCACCTTTACATTATAACCTGGCGCACACAATTGGAGCGGTCGTACAAGTTGGCGTTTTGTTTACCCAGGTGACAACTCAAGGGACCAGCACGAGTCTTATTTGCAAGAGCGACCCAGTTTGCCAAAACGGCAAGAGCAATACAAATAAAAGAAAGTACAACAAAGCAAAAACGACCAATATAATGGTCAGGTCACAACTTGTGGCTGCCAGAGCTCCCTTGCACAGGTGGACGCGTTGTCTTGGCGAGCCCTCTCCACTCGACCTAAAGGCTCCTGCTGCTATACTACATGGCATGCACGCGCCATGACATTTTCTCACTCGGTAGCATTGGCTGATGATGCCAGGTGAAGTCGAAAGCTGTCGAAGGTTTGCCTTGTGTAAACAAACACGCGCCGGGGTGTTCATCTGAACAGGCCATTGTTTTGAAAGAATACGTTTTGCATGATTTTTGAGGATCAGTTGTTGCTCGTTATTTTGGGCTTTGTTTTTTGTTTGACTTTCAGCTTTGCCGGCAGGCCCCATTGTACACCTGTTTCTTGGTTTGTGTTCGCTGTCCGGTGGTGTGAAGTATGTATGGTAATGTGTTGGCTGTCTGGTGACGTGAAGGCTGCCTGCTGACGTGTTAGCGTGTGGATGTGTTGTGTGCGCGAGCTTGCACATTTGCATACTCAATTCCTCGCTCGCTCACAGGCGCACGTACTCGAACACTTGCTCGCTCACTCGTACGTACACTTTGTCGCTCACTATTTCACCGCGCTCGCTCGCTTGCTGATTCGCATACTTGCTGATTCGCATACTTGCCCATGCACACGCGATCATTTAGTTTCCTCTTATACTTCACTCGCATACAGACTCGCACACACGCTCGCTTGTATACTCATCGCTGTCATACTTGCATGCTCAATTACGCGTCCGTTCGCTCCCCTAACTTCGCACATGCACACTCGCTCCTTTGCTCGCACACTTCCTTCAAGTACTCGAGCGCACACTCGCTCAAACTCGCTTATTCACCCTCTCGCCTTCTCGCTCGTCTCACATGACAGCTGCACAATGAGGCGAGGGAGAGGACCGTCCCATCCACGCGCATCGCACGCCTCGCCAACTTCGGCGGTGAGTGCTGCCCATCCTCCCCACTGCTGCCCCCACAGCCCCCCACCTGCACCCCTCCGCCCCCCATAGTGTTTCGCCAGAGTTGCAGGGAGGGCAGAGTTTTTGGAGTAATGGGAGATGGGACACGAGTGTTCAGCTATAACGAGTTCCCCCCCGCCCCCCCCTCTCTGGGGAGGCGGCGGTGGGGGGGGAGTGTAGCTGCTGGCGCACGGTGTTGGTGTCATCGCGTTTGATTCCGTATTTATTTTTATGGACGTTTGCTCGTACGTGGACAGCTTGTGGTGGGTGGTGCGTCGTTTGTGGCGGTCACAGCGTTGTCTGTGGCAGTCACAGCGTTGTCTGGGGGTCGCGACGATGACGTCGGTGCCCAACTGGTTCTCCGAACGCGCCGCGCGCTGGACCGCTCGTTTGAGACTTCTGCAAATTATTTTCTGCGTCGTGTGCGAGTGTCGCCATTGGGCCACCAGAACACAAACGAGGAAGTACACGCGCGGTGAAAAACGATTGATTTTGAAAAATATATATTTTTGGACTGTGAACCCCATTGTAGGGGTTACTTATTGGATATCGGGGGTGGCGAATTGTTCCGTGCTTCACCGCAACTCAACACGAACAATAATTCGCACCTATTTTTCGAATAAACAAATCTGTCCGCTGTGTTCCATATGCTGGGGGAAGTTGGGATTTTGAATGCCATGATGATTTCGGTGACTCCTGTTTGGCCTACAAATAGGACTCTTCGTTTAGTCTGCTCTGACGTCATCGTCATTGTGGCGGTGTTGCCACTCCGCCTTCAACTGGCCCCCTTTTCTCCACCCAGCTGCCTTCTCCCTCTCGCTGACTCCAGGCACATGTTGTTGCACCTGTCCCGGTGTTTATGAATCGTGGGCGTTTGGCGTTCCTGTGTGATAGGACATCATGATCCTATCGGAGGCGCCTTGACTCATGATGTAATTGGTGCACGTGTCATAACTCCGACAAAGTAAAGGCGTTTGTGTATGTGTTAGGATGTATGGGTGTTCTCTAACGGCACTTTCTCCAAAAGTCTGAACGCTATATGGGGATCCTTGTCGTCTTTGTACGTGTGTTTTTGCAGACTTGTATGTACACGTGTGTGTGTGTGTGTGTAATTGTGTGTACATATTATTGAGTGTTTGTAAGTGTGTGCATCTGTCAATCAGCCCCGTACTCTCACCCCAAAACAATTAGGTCTGTTTAACATGCAGGCTTTCGCGACCAATATCCATAATACAGGTTTATTTGGGTTAGATTGCGTAAATTAAAATTCGTCATTAGTAAGGTTTGTCGCATAAACAAAATATTTATGCGATCTAAACCAAAAAAAACCTGTTTTGAATTAGGTCTGTCCTCCATTTAGCCTGAATGAACGTGCACCTCGGCTGGCACAATTGCCATTGTGGTATTGCGATTAAGCTGTGCAACACGGTTTTTGGCAACACCGCAGCACTTGCGTCTCGGCTGCGCGTCTCTCATTGACGTTGATGGCGCTGTTGGTGTCTTGCGATGTCGGTCTTCGCAGGCCTGGCTGTGGGTCTGGGGATCGGGGCTCTCACCGACTACGCCAAGAAGCATCTGGGATCTAGCACAAAGTCACAAGGCAAGGCCCTTGCACCACCGCCACTACCATTATTGTCACCGTTACCACCGCCCGTCGCCTTCGGCACCAACACGTCCATCGTGTTGTTATTGATGCTGCGCTCGCAGACGCCGGGAATTCTGATGGAATGTGTCGGTGCACGGGCGCGAGGTGCGATGCCACCTGCTAAACCCGAGGTCCATGCCCGATCTGTCTGGGCCAGACCCCCCTGTATTATTACTCCTTTTGATACCACCCAAGATGGCAATACTTGTTGTACCAACATCGTTAAATTGCCGATGAAATGGAATTACGCAAGCACCTATAAATATATAAGCACAATTCATCGTCGTGAAGCGTGTGCAGAAACTGGCGTCGCTCGGCGTTCGCCACTTCTAGCGTTGCCGAATTCTGCTCTTGGTACGGCGCTACGTCACGCTAATGATTATCCAACCCTCAGCACATTTAGTGCCAACTGACTGGGAAAAGTCCCATAAATCAGCCTCCCTCAAGGTGGCCATGATTATAAACACGCCTTATGTAACGATTCACATTCTCACACGCCTTATGTAACGATTCACATTTTCCACCCCAGCGAATCGATAATTTATCACTAATTAGAGACAATTAGAATTTTACTGGTTGTTGTGTCCCCATGCAGTGTCTTGCTTCACTACATTGGTGTAAATGGTCTATCGGCTCACGTTTGTGCAAAAGTGTGCACAAACCGTGATTAATTCACCCGGGCATGATTCCATGCTCTTTTCGTGAGCGATGTTTTTTTTTTTCTCTGTGGATCGATGCTGCCCCTCAAGCGTTCAATAAACCCCAGCGGACGCCACAGGAAACTGGGGGGATGAGCACGGGAAGGACAACTTCTTGGGGTTGTTGAGGCAGTTATAATTAATTATATCAATTTCCGCAGCATCATCAGCTGGAATTGCGACTGCAATTAATGTAAGCGATAAAACTAAAACATGTTTATATATGTATAGCTCTTTATGGCTTTTTTTCAGAAGCGACCTGGCCACTAATGGTAGCTCAATGGAGTGGCTTTTCACGTGGAAATTGATAGCAGCCTCGCACTCTAAACGCGTGTTTCTAAATGTGGAGGGAAAAACCGGAGGACCCGGGAGAAAAATCCACACGAACACGGAGAACACGCAAACTCCCAAATATACAGCAGGTGTCAGGGTCGTGATACAACCCACAGCCTCAAGTGTATACTAGGCGATGGAGATGATATTTTGCCACCGTGGCTTGGGTATGCGGGGTTATGTAACCATACTTCACCACGGTGGTCGGTGTGTGGGTTTTAGGTTTTATTTTAGAACAGGTAAAACTCACTGGGAAATAAATACTGACTTATGATGGTGGACCTAGTTTCCTCCATAGAGACCTGATTACAGCAAAAAAACGCATAAACAAAATAATCTAAGAACAACTGCACATTGCCAAGTCCCGAATGGCACGGTCGAGTATCAACATGGTACAGCCAGCACAAAGATAACGAGGTTAATAAGAAGCATGAAGGTTGTGAGCATAAACATGGGAGCGTGACGGTGGACTTTTGCTTCGCATTCTTACCGCATTCTCTGCTGCCCGCACAACGTAGGCCAGCCCCAAAGTCATGAATGGCAGTGTGTGTGTGTGTGTGGTGGTTGCCCATCCAAGCATCGTCCAGGCTTAACTCTGGCTTCCAAGATCCGATGATGATTTGGTCAAAGGCGACGAACTTATTTCCGAATTCCTGTTCCGCATGGCCGAGTTTGTAATTTAATTACCCTGGTCACCACGACGACGGTGCCGTCATCGTAGCACAGTTGGCAGCCGCCTGCGTCGTAGCGTGCAATATTTACTACCGCTCTCGCCGAGGCGGTAAAGCGTCGGGTCTGGCGGTGGCGGCAACCGGCCTGTGGCTGCGTTGACGGTTTCTCTGAGCGGCTCGTGAGGGGAGCGCAAGTGGGGGGAGGCATGCTGGGGTTTAAACAGGTGCGGCGGAGGGGGGGGGGCATCTGTGAGATAACCGGGCCAAACACCGGGCTCCTGGCCACGCCGTGAGAACGTGATCGCGCTTTTTTTCAAATCACGGCATTGACAGTTGGCACGACACCAGCATGGGATGCAAACACCTGTCGCTGGAAATCTCCGCTTGGTACGCGGCCCCAACGCGCATTGGCAACGGCGCAAAAGCCTCGCGCTCGGAGGTGTTGGCCGCCTATTGGCTTGGAGTTGGGTCATGGCCGTGACAAAAACAGCCTGCACCGTGATCAAAATGGGTTCTCAATTTAGTTGTTAAAATTGTATTATTTATTTTATTATTTTCACCTACGTGACTTTACCGAAAACCAAAGAGTATGGATCATTGCAGTCACGAAAACTTGAAATCTAGAATGGGTTCTCAAGTGTAAGAAATCGATTTTCTTGACCCGTAAATAGGCGCACTGTTTTTGTAAAATATCTTGGTGCGGTCGCATTTTGATGCTACCCAAATCCTCGTTTCTATTTGAACTCGGTGACATTTCGGGCAATAACTGACCATTGTGCATAGCTACAAAAGAAAGCCTGTGCTTGAAACATCACTCTTGTCATTGACAAATGTGAGGTTTTTTTGTGCTTGCACACAGTTTGGTGACGCAACTATGTTCGTCTGCTTCCAATGTACACATCAGTCACCTAACGGGAGTGGAGGCTCGCTTCTTGGACTGGCCCGTAAGCTTGTGTTGTCGTTGTTGTTGCCGCCGGCGTGCAGAGAAGAAGGGCCAGTGGGACTCGAGTCCGCTGCTGTCGGAGGCGAACGCCGAGCGTATCGTCAAGACGCTGTGCAAGGTGCGCGGCGCCGCCCTCAAGCTTGGCCAGATCCTCAGCATCCAAGGTGCGCCTCTTGTCGTCGTCAGCAGCAGCCATGATCTATCCACTGCTAGACGAAGGCCTCTATCCCTCAAGGTCTTCCAACTGTTCTAGAGGGGATTACTCCGCTCCGTATGCGCGATCAACATCCTCATGGCTGCGCTCGTAAACGGAGGACATCGGTGAATGACTTGCGTGGCTCTCGTGAGTGGTGCCGCCACCGGTGCTCGCACGTGGCGAAGTGGAACTGGCTGGAAGGGGTTCAGGGCCAGGAGGTGGGGCTCGTGTGACCGGTCGAGCATTTCTCCATGGTGTTAATTCCCAACTGTGTTGCACGGTCGTGCCATTTGTGGACGAGCTGTATCCGGAGGGGGGGTGGTGGGGTGCAAGATCCCAAACGCTGTCGTTGAACGTTTTGAGCGCACGCACGGCTTCAAATCCCCCGGCTCGGATCATTTTAGTTTGATGGTAAAAAAACTTGTCGCTTAATGCTTAGTGAGTTCGCTTGTAGAGTCGTGTGTTATTTTTTTTTGTTGTGAAAAGCAGCGAGAGAGAGTTAGGAGGACCTGCATCCTCAAGGTGTCATTCCCCAGTGTACCTACCCCCAATGCCTACAGCGTCTTTCCTTCTTGAGCAACGTTTAATCGGCGCGTATTCTACATCGCATTACGTTTTAACGCGGTACTTTTTGCCTACCTCCTGGTTCCACCAAGTCTGCCAAATGTGGCTGGGTGTGCCGCATCCCCGCCATACCCAACCCCCTCGCGTTCCGGTGCTTGCTAACAGCGCTTGGTCCAGCAGTGTGTGTGTGTGTAATTGTGGCTTTGCGTTCGTGTCCACCCCTCCGTCCACCGCCTCGCCCTGCCTCCCGTGCAGACGATGGCTTCATCAACCCGCAGCTCAAGAAGATCTTTGACCGCGTGCGGCAGAACGCCGACTTCATGCCCACGTGGCAGATGAAGGCAAGCGGCTGCCGTCACTGTCGCACGCGGTGGGGGGGGGGTGGGGGTGGAGGGGGGGCGCTTCTTAGGTCATCCAGACTCGGGTTTAAATTACAATTACAGTTGTGCCATTAGGCACCGCATTGGCGAGATGTTAACTCCCTCGCCTGGTATGCAGGAGTTTTGTGGGTTCAATCCCGACCCTGTCACCTGTAAAATACCAATATCGCTCTGGACCTTTACCTGGAAGCATATGAATTGTTTAATAGTTTAGTTTAATTCGGAAGTAATTGCATTCGCAATGCAAATTGTAATTCCAGGTGACGACGCTGCCGAAATTGTTAGTTTTGATTCTAATTGGCTCCAGGCATCATGTGACGTCATCTTCCAGGGCCGCTCTGGCGGACGCGATGCGACTTTGCAACATCCGTGTCGCGATTAATTGACGTTATTTTCGGTGTTCCTGTGCACAATTTTGCAGCAAATTCTGCGCGTTTATTGCATTGTGGGATTACGCAGCGAATGAGGCGTTATCGTAAAAACGTCACGTTTGGCTATTGGTATCGCTACCTGGCCCCAGTCTCCTGTAGGTTGCGGTAGCCTATACTCGGCAAAACATCGGTTATGGTGTTGACTTTGACAGGCGCTCACCAGCACACGTCTCCTTAACTGCGTCGCCTGCTGTTGTATTACGCGCATGTTATTGCCTGCTATTTAACGGGCCTGGGTTGGAAAGTACTTTTGAATAAAATTGTTCTGTGAGCTGATAAAAACACGAGCAGGAGTTAGACTAAAACCCCCCAGGGAATAATTTGATTATAACCAACAGTGCTAAAAATGTATGAATATATATTTTCATGAAAAAAAGAGACCAGACAAACATTTAGTGAGAGACCTTTCCGAGTCGTGTCGCACCGCCCAGAGCACACTGTGTGCCAAGTCTCTGTTTAAACCGTCGTGCGATGCCGCTGCTTGTGAAGCTGGGTCTGCCCGTGCGATGCGACGCTCGCCGATGCTTGATCCACATCGGGGCTTTCGGAGCTGATGGCGCGCGTGCTGCGTGTGCGTGCTGTGCGTTCGTACTTACGCAGAAAGTGCTGGAGAGCGAGTTTGGGCCTGGCTGGAAGAACCACGTGACCTCGTTTGAGGAGCGTCCGTTTGCGGCCGCCTCCATTGGGCAGGTCCACCAGGCCACGCTCACAAACGGCACCCGGGTGGCCATTAAGATCCAGGTGAGGCCCACCAATGGCACCCACCACATCCTAAGACCGCCCCATACTGTGTTCGGTTAGTACGTAATCTGCCCGAGCTGGTTTGCGCTGAAGGGCATTTTTTTATGCAAATTTTTATTTAGAAGTCCTCTTGTGAGTACATATTTATTTTGTCCTGAATTGTATCTGTTTTGCTGGTTGTCATTTTGGTAACCTGGGTGACTTCCAAATCTAATTCATATTTATGGGACCCCTTTCACTCCAGGCACTTGAGACTCTATCCTGGTTATACAAATTCAGCTTTATGACTTAACCTGAATGGCACGCGATGGGTGTCTATACCGCGCCGCTCCACCATCCCTGCCCCAACAAATCCCGTCGTTGGACGCCACTGCTCGCCACCATGCTCTACGCTGCACACTGTCGTTCCCCACTGTTGCGCCTGGTGACATCCACTTCCATCCGCGAGATGAAATTGCCCGTTCGGACATCTGGCAGATAGCAATGGTACGTGTCGCGTATTGTCGAGTTAGGGTTCAGGGTAGGTTTGGTGGGGATGAAGCGTTGATTCAGGAAGGGACCCCCATTTTTCTGAACGTCATACCCGAGATGCTCTGGGGAGGCCAGTTGCTGTGTGGGGTGTTGTACTTTTTCATCTCGTTACTAATTTTTTTATGTTTTCGTTTGTACAGTTTTGTTT
Organism: Lethenteron reissneri; assembly: GCF_015708825.2. Taxonomy (NCBI): domain Eukaryota; kingdom Metazoa; phylum Chordata; class Hyperoartia; order Petromyzontiformes; family Petromyzontidae; genus Lethenteron; species Lethenteron reissneri. The sequence goes on from NC_083803.1 coordinate 5,430,134, forward strand.
GCCTCCATTTAGCACAACTATAATTCGTACCTCATGTTCATATAATTAGCTTGCACGGTGCATGATCACTTCTCGTACACACGACCCGATGTGTGTCTTAAACGTAAGAATCTATTGTAATTGCCGAATGTGAATGGTTACACGCCCGACGATGGTGACTTGCGTTTCGTGGTTAACGAGGTGTCGTGCTGCATTTGTTCCAGTACCCGGGCGTCGCCAAGAGCATCAAGAGTGACATCAACAACCTCATGACGATGCTGAGGGTGAGCAACGTGCTGCCCGAAGGTGGGTCCCTCCTTGGGGTCGGGCGTCGGCAGGGAGGGCAGGTGTCGCACCCAGGCAGAGCGAGAGTATCCATTGGGTGAAGATCAGAAAGAGACACTCGGCCAAAAATATAAACGAATGCCTCCTCGGATAATAATTCTGTTTTTGTATGCGACGTATTAGTCTTGCATTTGTTTTGCCGATGTAACCTCACCACCCAAATGGTGACCTGAACCCTTGACCTATAACATGATACAAAACGGAATAAAAAAAAAATTTCCCACGCGGGAGTTGCATCGCGAGTTTAAATGTTGACGTTTGTGGAAGCGATTCATCGTTACGAGCCTAGACGGTGGTAGTGTGGTAATGGGCGTCCTGGTGGGCGGCGCGCGAAGTGTGCCTGCCACGCGATCGTCTGACGCGCACCGTGCCATGTGGTGCCGCCAGGGCTCTTTGCGGAGAACGTGGTGGAGGTGCTGGGCAAGGAGCTCGCTTGGGAGTGCGACTACGAGCGTGAGGCGCGGTGCTGCAAGCGCTTCCGGTACATAAGTCGTGCACACTGCACACCGATATACACCTGCTTGCGCGGACACAGCGCAGAAATTTATGCACACGCCACCGAATTCGCACGACACCCGGCAACATGTATGTACACGCACAGAAATGAAACAATACAGATATTCCCCGTGGAGCCTTTAACAGACTGTTGGAGCAGCTGCTGTTAGCGAGCGCCTGTTGATGCAAGCACTGAGTTTGCGTCACTTCACCGGTGCAATTAACTTAAATACCCGACGAACACCCACACGTACTTGGCGACAGCACTCGGCAATGCACGACACGGACAAGTCTGCAGAAAACTACTTGCTGTACTACCATCATTCTCGTGGCGTAAGCGGTGCTAGCGAGTCTCATTACACATGGTGATCTCTCCGTGATCCACCAACTCTACTTCACGAATGAACCCCCTCCCCCACCGCCCCACTCCGGCTGGCAGGGAGCTGCTGAAGGACGACCCCTACTTCACCGTTCCGCGTGTGGTGGAGCAGCTCAGCAGCGCGCGTGTTCTCACCACGGAGATGGTGCCCGGGGTTCCCCTCGACAGCACGGAGGACCTGCCCCAGCACGAGAAAAACAAGGTCTGTGGGTGGGTGGGCGGGCAGGTGGGGCGGGCATAGCGACGCTGTTTTTTAAGACTTTGTACTCACCGCAGAGGACTCTAACGACACGACCGCCCTCTGATGGCTGGCGCAAAACTATGCCACACCCTCCCGCATGGTCTTTTACTTTCAATTCTCAGCGCAGGCCATTCCGATTCTCAGTCTGATGACGCGTGTGTCGTGAGCGTACGTTCAAAATTGGCCGCTGTATTGCATGCGCTCGCTTCCTGTAAACCGAGCAGTCGCTCGCATCACTAATGGCCAAGTGGCTTTCTTTGAAGCCACCCTGAATTATGAATTTCCAGGGGTTGAATTGCGAAATGCCTGTAGATACTATACCTTAGTTGAAAAGCCAGTCTATCAAGAGAGCCTCCACTCTGTTTGGGGATTCGATTTACAGTGGTCGTTTAGAGATCCCATGACATCACCTGGGCCAGCGTCATTGTCCGTCGTTTGATAAACAGTGTAAAATTACTTAATTAGAAAAGCCACACAGCTGCATCGCTCCGTATTTGCAGCCGAACGGACATGTGCACACCCACATCGGGGCTGCGCTTACCTTGTGCCTCGGCGATAACTTCCACTGGGGGGGGGGTACCCCTGCCACGGCGCACCACGATGTAATTGCTTGGGAGGCGACGGCATGATGGACTAACGAGGTTCTCAAATCTCGGCCTGCCCCCCCCCCCCCCCTACTACCTCCCCACCACCCGCCCCCCCCCATGTGCCTTGTGCAGATCTCTGAAAACATCCTGCGGCTGTGTCTGCGGGAGCTGTTTGAGTTCCGCTTCATGCAGACCGACCCCAACTGGTCCAACTTCATGTACGACCCGGAGACGTGCAAGGCAAGGCCACCGCCCCCATGCCCCACATCGCTCCGCTGTGCCGTCTCCTCGCCGTGTGTGTGTGTGTGAGCACGCGTGCATGCGGTCATCCGTATGCTCATGGAGTGTGTTTGTTTGTATTTGCCTTGTAGTCTTGAATTGGGTCATTTGTGTGATTTCTCAGCATCGCTTTGTCCTCTCCAATCCAGGGGAGAGCGACCACGGTTTTGATTCTCCACCTCTTCCTGCCCCTCATTGTATCATGCCGCACTTCCTCTACCCTTGGAAACGAAACCACTTTGATGTCATCCAGATACCCATTTCCTTGTCTCCCTTTCATTTTATCGACCTCCCTCCCCACTCTTACTGGTAACGCACAAGTTTGCCCTCTCTTGTCCTGAAGACATGCGCGTCGCGTTCATGTGTGCGCGTGTGTGTGTCTGTGATCATCGTTGACTAATATCTGAGTCGGCCCTGGGTCTCCCCGAGGTCAACTGGGCGTGGTGCATAAACATTTGCGCTGGGGAGTGGCACCCCACCGTGTGCCGGCCTTTGTAGTTTTTCACTAACAGCACTTACCCCAAACAGCCTGTTTTTAAAGGCTGCACGGGCAATCCATTGCCTTTATCTTTGCGTGTCGATCTTTGTCTTCGGTGACCCCAGGTGGCGCTGCTCGACTTCGGGGCGAGCCGTGAATACGAAGTGCAGTTCACGGACGACTACATCGAGGTGAGCGCGAGGTCGCGTGACAACAGATGGATTCCCCACTCGGTCGCTCGCCATGGGTGGCGTGCTCACTTTGTCCATCGCCGATGGGGTCCGTTTGACACCTCCTGTGGATATTTTTTTCGCACGGCAGGTGGTTCGGGCAGCCGCCCTGGATGACCGCGATCGGGTCCTAAAGAAGCTGCAGGATCTCAAGTACCTGACGGGATATGAGACCCAGGTGTGGTTCCCCACATTTCTCCCCGTCATTCCCTCGCTCTCCCAAACTCTCATTCACGTGGCCATCTCTTTCCTCTGTGCATTCAATGTTTCATGTCTCTCTCCCCTCGTCCTCCCTTCTCATGACGTGCCGCCCTGTGCCGCCCTGTGCCTGCCATTTCCTCGCCGTTGTTGCCACACGTTTCCCTTTTAGGCTTCACGTTTTTCCCCGTGCCACAGAGCAGTGGTTCCCATTCCGTGTTCCGCGGGCCATGGCATCCCACGTACAGCAAACGCTCTTGTTATCTGGCATCCATGGTGAAATGAGTGTCGGTTCATCAAATATGGTAGTTAACTGAGACTTCTACTTATGGTTCACCAAATTTTCCACGTACACAACTTTTCAAGAAAGAAACTAAGCCTACATTTTAACTATGATATAAGAAATAATATACTGTTTTTGCAGAGGCACTCGCCAGTCAGTTGTAAGGCATTCTCTGTTGATTGCAGAGGAAGCAGCGATGCCGTTTAGAGTTCAGTATGCAGTAGCATAGTACTGTATGTAGAGGCTGCCGTGAGCAACACCACTCGGCAGTGTCCTGAAGCTTCCGTAACAACGGATCTAATGAGAAGCGCACGGCAAGATGCCAGGTGGTTGTCAGAATTTTTCCACGTACGTTAAGGAAGATTTGTATTGCCATCTATGACAAATGCCGGTTAATAGAGCATCCCGAATGATAAAGTGCCGGGATTACTGAGCTTTTGCTGTACTCGACGTCGCTCCGTCTCGCCTCGCGTCCGCCAACATCTCCCCTTCTCACCCTTTTATTGTGTTGCTGCATCTCTCCGCCGCCACCCCCGGACATGCACAGCCGGTGGCGCGCATGCACGTGGAGGCAGTGATGATCCTGGGCGAGGCGTTTGCGAAGGACGAGCCCTTCGAGTTCGGCGCGCAGAACACGACGATGCGCGTCTACAACCTCATGCCATCCATGCTGCAGCACCGCCTCTCCCCGCCGCCCGAGGAGAGCTACTCTCTGCACCGCAAGATGTCGGGCGCCTTCCTCATCTGTGTCAAGCTCGGCTCCACCTTCCCCTGCAAGCACCTCTTTGACGAGGTGTACAGCAACTATTGGCAGCTGCGGAGGAAAGAGGGCTGGGTGCCGGGGCCCGACCACCCCCTTGCGTAGATGACCCGGCGGTTGTGACCCCGTGACCCCTTCCTGAAGCTGGCTCTGTGGTGTGGGGTCGTGGCAGATGAGGGGCGACGATGGGGGGGGCGGCTGTCTTCAAAGCAGAATTTCCTTGTAGCACTTAGACATGAGCGTCTAGCTGTTAGTGCGGTTACACGAGCGTAAACTTAATTTGTATCCAAAGCGTCGGCGACTTGGCACGGGTTACGCGTTCAGTGTTGACGTTTCGTAGCTTCGTTTTGCTGTGCGCAGCTAGTGCGGAGTGCCTCGATGCTGCGATTGGCCACCGAACCATCGGGGCGTGCGTGTGCACGGGTGTGCGAGCATATGGGTGTGTGCAGGAAGTGCTCTCCGTGGTGTGTCAGCCACGAGCAGGGCCCTCCTTATGGGTAGCCGAATCGTTTACCACACCGCCAGCCTTTAACAGCTGTATGCAGATCGGCGTTTGCCTCGTTTCTTTCCTGCTGCCGTTGGCGAGTCTGCGCCGAGTCGTCAGTGTCGCTTGCCCGTTTGCTGTGTGTGACGATAGTCGTTTTGAATTTTTTTTCGGTCAAGCTTTCTCGTTACTCCAAGAATTTATATTCTGCGATCGATTTGAGTGAACGCCTTAAGACCCTCCGGAGGCTGACGCTAACCCCCCCCCCCCCCCCCCCCCCTCGATTGGGTTTTGTCACGAGGAGGTAAGAGGAGCCATCGTCAGGGTTGGGCATGAATGTAGAGCAAAGACGCACAATTGTCTAGGGCAGCAGCGGTGTGTCGCTGCCACGTGCCTTGTGCTGCGTGAGAGCGTGTGTCCCCGCCACCTTGTTCAGTGTTACTGTGCCGTGTCTGTGTGTGGCGGTGGTGGTGAATGCTCTGTGCCACAATCCCAGTGGATCTCCTTCCAATTCTTGAGCCTGCACAGCATTGCCATTTAGGTGTTCGAATCGGGCCTGTGACTTCTCTAAGTCGAGTCTGCCTAAAATACATGTAAGGCTTTTGCAGCGGTGTCACGACTGTAGCGTCGGGGACTGTGAGATGGGCATCGTGATCAACGCACTGTCGTCTTATGTGCCGTGCTGACCATATTAGAGGGGCTCGCTAATAGCACTTGCCCAAACGGTGTGTTTGTGGCTTTACTAAAAAACATGCCTTCACTGTGTTTGCCGGGTAATGCTGAGCAGTCTTGGATTGGATGCCTTGGCAATAGGAACCCTTTGGCCTGCCAGATGCTAGTGCGATGTTCTCTTGTACGCGTCCCCGTGTACCCGGTGTCGTTTTTTTCCATGTAAGATTACCAGAAAGTTGATACCTGCTGTCGCGATCTAAATGTTCCAGCTACCAGCCAGTTCTTTTCAAGGGAGGAATGCATTGAAGGGGCAGCAGGGTGACGAGTGAGTCGGCATTGGGTGCTGCTCTGACCGGGCTGACCTCTCACTGCGGTCGTCAGTAGAAACTAGGGCGGCCAAAACGAACGCAAAGTGTAACCACTCCACTCACTGGCAGTAGCGCAATGTACATTTTTGGCACACTGTAAAAAAAATACTTGCGCGTTGTGGCTGCAAGTGCCCTTGGCTACAATGAAGGGTTAGCTTTACCGAGTAGTCTTTGCCAGTGACCAATTGTAACCAGGTGGTTTGGAACATGCACCTATTCAGAGCGAGTAGTGATCTGGACCATTGGCCTATTATGAGAGAGTTGTGACCACGTAGCCTGCACATTGGGCAATCGTGAGCGGGTAAACTCCACCAACAACCAATGGCTACGTTTATAAATACCCCTACTGAGGGAGGTGTGCCAAGATTTTTCAGTGCCAATTTTTTTCTGTTGTCACCCCCATAACGGGGCACTTAATAATAAAAAGTAAAACAAGTAATAACATTGGCAAAGTTCGTGCTCTGCTGGTGCTGCACATTGCTGGAGTTTTGTCGCAGGGCTAAAGTTGGAGGATGCAGCATTGCCAACGATCGTTTCTTATTGAATTGGCTTCGTTAAGCTGATCGTATTATTGGTTTAAGAATATTAACGCTCTATTTTTGTAATCCCTGAACGTGTATAAATTGTAAGTGGCAGGTGGCGCGATGGCGAACGCAAGCAGTGAGAGCCAATTACAATTCATGCCTTTTACAAAGGAGATAATGTACAATTGTGACGGTGAATCCAATGGAGAACTGCCTGGTAGGAATCCGGCAAGACCTCGCCGAATTGGATATACTCAGCAGAGGGTCCTGTCTGTGTCTGTTTGACTCGTTATTGGGAGAAATCCTTTGAGAGCCCGAATAATACTTTTTGCAATACGAAGGGGTAAGATAGCACTTAACAATCCCAACAACCGGTGTCGATGGCCTGTCTAAACACTTCCTTACTGTACTGGTTCTCATACAGGCAGATCATTTGTATTATCTGGGTGAAAGCTTCTCGAGTTGTGGAACACTTTGTGGTAAGGCAGACCCGGTGGGTGGGTTAGAGGCTCTCGGTCACCAGGTGAGAAGCCCTTTTTGAGGCGCGCGTGCGTCCTATTCCTCACATACTAAGTGTACGCATCACGTGTGCTGTTCATCAGTTTAATAAAGACTGACACTCGTCGTGAACTTGTCTCTGCTGTTCAAGTTTTATTTAAGTTTCGGAATCCCAATCTTTATTTAGACTGGAGGAATCCGATGAGCGATGAAGCTCTTTCACAGATGTCCAGTGTGGGTGGTTTGGCACGTTACAACAGCAAACAATACAAATAACAGGAGTGCAATATCGAGATAAAGGTAAGGTCACTAAATAGATATTAATTATGTAAGTCTTAATAGGGTTTGTCTCCTTTTTTCTTGCAATAAAACTGAAGCCTTTTTTTACAAGGAGTCGTGTCTGCATTAACCACGATACTTGTGGTCAAAATGCAAACAAAAAACACTGATAATATATGCATTGTCCTTGAAACTGATTGGTCCACACTAAGGGACGGCTTTCTTTTGAGCCTCGACCCAATTGGTGCTAGACCAGAGGACGCCAAAAGGCGTACAGCTCAAAGACAACGCACTATCAAAGTAATGAGAGCTCGGGGTTAGCATCTACATCATTAGACCTCTGCCAATACCAAAATATAATAGGGGTTTCCCCCTTTTTTCTGGCAACAACTGAAACAGGTTTTTTTTGTAAATCTTATTTTATCATGCTTGGACAAAGCAGCAAAAACAAAACAGTCCCAGACCATGCCAACCTTACACGCAGTCCCTCAATAAAATGCCACATGAACCATGTGAGAACTCTACCAGCATTGCAATGGTGACCTGAATCGTCAAAGCGTGTGGAAAATAGGGCCGAGTACACGTGTGTGGTTTGGTTTGAATGTCTGGGTGTGTGTGAATATAAAAATTGTGGCATTACTTTAGAAATGTGTGGGTTATTATGGAGGGAGCGGTGGTGCAGTGGTTCGCACACTGCTCCAAATCGGAAAATGTAACTCGGGCCAGTTTGATTTCCATCCATGAATGGAACGATTCAACAATGCGATTATAATTTGGATTCAAAGTCAATCGATTCCACTTTTTTTTTTACATTGTGATTTGTCGTGTCCATTGGTGGTTGCAGGGATGACGATCACTCATTAACATGAATTGTAACATGTGTGTTGTATGACTCGCATACATCCCAATCGTACACACACTCGGCATCCCATCGAGACGTCGCAGGCTTCTCAGGTGCGAGTCAAAATTATGATTTGATTCAGAATCCATTCCGTGGCTACCACGAATCGCGTAATCTCCTTTTATGTGGAGAGACTGGTGACATGATGGAGGCGCTGCTTATCACATGTGACATTCTACTAAGGGGCCGTCCATAAATGACGTCACGCACCTGGGGGGGGTGAGAAATGTGACGTCACATCAAAATGTGCAACTTTAAATAAATATTTAAGTTTTTATAAATGTTTTCTCCTACAACATCACGAGTGCAGCGCCACATTAAATAGGCACTACAATGATAATAGTTGAAAGCGATTTGAAGCATGTTTTATTGGGGGGGGGGGGGGGCAGAGCTTTGTGACGTCATTCGAGGGGGGTCTGACTTTTTGTGACGCCGTGTGACGAGAGGGGGGGGGTCAAAATTGTCCTAAATCGCGTGACGTCATTTATGGACGGCCCCTAAATGGAACACGCTGGCTGACTTCATTACGTCACTGACGTGCGGGGACGTCAACATGAAGGCCTGACGTCACGCCGGGGAACGAACAAAACAAACGATGTGTCGTAACGACTAGACATGACGTCACAAGCAGTTAGGTATGACGTAATTCGTAGGGAACCGGACGCGTTCTGTCGTCACGGCTTCCCCTTATAGGCGTGACGGTGATTTGTTGTTCAACATTCTCGCCTCCTCTGCGAGCGTAGTGACGTCATCCGCAGCGAAGCAGACGTCGTGACGTCATGTCAGCGGGGCGCGCTTGTCGGTGACGTCACGCGCCGGTCTCGTTTACCGCCCGAATTCCCACCACCTCCTGCTGCCCACCTCGCCTCAGAACTCTGCGCGGTAATCGCCTCCACGTTTTATCTGCCGCAATTATCTCGCACACCGCGAATTAAACACATCCACAAGCGTCCAGGTCGAAGCGGCTGTGTGTTGTTGTGTTGTGTGTGGTGTTGTGTTGTGTGTGGTGTTGTGTGTTGTTGGCGTTGCGATTGACCGCTCACGTGCGTCGGAGGTTCCCTTGTGAAGAGAGAAACGCCAATGGGCCCGCGACGGGAAGTTTGAGGTAAAAACAACGAAACGTTTAACAACGACGAAGCTCCTTAGTGTGACAACATTACACACAAGCCTCGTCGCGATCAATCGACGAAAGTTGTCGCCGTTCGTGCGAGGAAGCCGCCGCCTTTTCGTCGTCGTGTGGTTTTGGGGGCTTCGTGAGGCGAGCGACGATGTTTCGGCTCCTTCACGATCGACGAAATGACAACGGACGGATAACAAACACCGAGGCGACAGTAGTACAAGTTCATTTATTTGGTGTAGCGCTGTGAGACATTCGGCTCTTGAATCGGGTGCAACCGCAACAAACAACAAAAACATGAACCAGAAAACATCTTTAAGTGAATATGTTACTGAGTGCAAACAGAAAAGCCAAGGAAAAACAGCAACATATTCCACAAAAAGCACCGTACACCAACGCTGTGTGCAAAAATCCCAGTGGGATGCAAGTCAAACAACAACAACCACAAGACAACTTAGATTAAGGCCATCAGTCTAACTCTGTACTACAACAAGCAAACATGGACAAACGTGACGGACACGGGTGGCTTTACATTCAGTGTTTCATTACTAAAGTGTCACTGGATTTATTTCGGTAATGGCACGTAGAAGGGAAATAAAAGAATACAAATATTAAAACAAATTTAATTGTTTTATATTTGTATTATTTTATTATAAACTTTAAAAATATATATTTGTATTTTATTATTTTTTATAATTAAATAATACAAATATAAAACAATAAAAACAATAGTTTTTAATTTGTATTACTTTATTATTTCTCTTCTACGTGACTACCGAAATAACCAAGAATATGAATCCCTGCAGTCACGAAAGCTTTAAATACAAATTTGGATTTATTTCGTTTTAATGTTCGTCGGCCGAATGTTCATTGGCGTTAAATTATCCGTGGGGATGTGTGTGGGGGATCTTTCGCCTGTGTGCCCATGGCCCCGTGGTGAATGATATTGTTTGTTTTGTTTGCCATTTGCTTTTTTTATCAGGAAATTGTCAAGTTTATGACCCAGCGACCATGTCGTGGAAGAAGCTGCGGAGAACCGGCGTGCCCGCGGATGTGTGCGAGCGACTATCCAAGCACAACATCCACACCTGCCAGGTAACTCGCCTGATACGAACATCAATTCCCCCCACCCCTTGCCAGCTCACCTCACCTGATGAGCAACAAACCCTCACACCTGTAAGTTCACCTCACCTGATTGACATCAACAGACCTGCCAGGTAACACTCGCCGGATATGAACACTCACTAACAAGATCACCTCACCTGGTGAGCAACAATCCTCAACACTTGTGAGGCCACCTTACCTCATGGACATGAACACACTCGACTCTCAGGTCACCTCACCTGAGATGAATACCCAGGTGTCAGGTTGCCTCACCGTGTGAGCAGCAACTTTAAAACTCACACGCATCGTCTGATGTACACGAACACACCTGCCAGGTCACCTCAACTGGTCAGAGAAAACAACTCTGGTGAGGTCCTCATCTGCTGGACACGAATACTGACCTGTGGGGCAATATCAACCTGATAGGGGGTACTTAACTGATCCTATTCACCTTTAAATGCTCAGTCATATTTTAAGGAACAGGCCCCTTCACCACTGAACACCAAAAGATCCAGATTTTACTTGTTTTTAATACTGGACTGTGTATTCCACATGAATATTTAAAGTGAAAAGTCGTTTTATCATGCTGTTTATCAGCTTTCACTTCACTGGATCGCTAAAGCTTAAGATGTTCACACGTTTACTAAAACCGTTTGTCAATAAATAAAGGACGTTGGTTAAATACCACAATAAACTTTCAGGATCCTAAAAAGAATAAACATAAAAAAACGCACACTGCGGAATTGCTGTGCAGCAAAGTTTAACAGTGCTGAAGTCGTAAGTAATTGTCATGTTTTTGTTTACGTGACAAACCTGACAAATTGGCTATCGGGTGGTGGTGGGTTTACGACACATTTCTATTTAATGGCTAAGTGCGGTGCGAAAGAAGTTCAACATACTTACCGGAAAAAAACCACCTCTATTATGAATGCATACCTGTCAACCCATACGATTTATCTGTATTCTTGTACAGGGAAATTGAGTTTTCAGGTGCATACGGTGTATGGCCGTTTCAATACGGGTGAAACAAATAATAGGGCCATTTAAAAAAAGTCGTGGGACAATTTTTTTTTTTACTCTGGAGAGTAGCGATCCCCATTGCAGCTGACAAATTTGATCTGGAATTAAGACGCGCTCGGTACAGATCATGCGCACAAACTACATTTCCAAATCCGATTTTCCAAACAAGCCCCACCACGGCACAGCGGCAATGGCAGCGTTACCTCCTGTGGCAAAGAAGGCAAAATTAGCGACGGCGACAGGCAGATATTTCAAAGAGTGGGGGAGCCCGATCTATGCTCAAGGGCATAGATCGGGACTTATTAAGATGAACGTTGAGATTTATAGGGGCACGGGGTGACCAATAAGGTCTGAATTGGTCTGTAATAAGGTAGGGCACTGATAAGGGGTTGACAGGTATGTAACAGTGGCCAGATGTCTCGGAAGCCTCTGCATTAAACTGAAACCACTCTCTTCTTGGTTCTTTTGGTAAAGTCACGTAGAAGGTAAATAATAAAATAATACAAATAAAACATAATAAAATAAAAAATTCTCACGACGTTTCGGCCACAACACAAGCAGCTGTCCTCAGGTGAAGAAACAGAGCTGTCTGAGGACGGCTGCTTGTGTCGTGGCCAAAACGTGAGAATTTTTATTTTATTATGTTTTATTTTTATTATTTTATTATTTCCCTTCTACGTGACTTTACCGAAAGAACCAAGAAGATGAATCCCTGCAGTCACGAAAGCTTTAAATCGAAATTTGACACCACTCTCGTTTGGATTCCCTTTCAGGACTTCTTGTCACTGTCCTCGGTGGAACTGCTGCGCGTCACGGGCAAGAGCTATGCCACGGTGCGGCAGCTCGCGAGGGTCGTGAGCCAGGCCTGCGCACCCCGCGTGATCACCGTGCGTCTTTGACTCCCCTGACACCAGTCCGACCGGACACTGCACATGTAGGACACCCGTGATCAGAATCAGAATAGTTGTTTATACTGGAGGAATCCGATGAGCTATAAAGCTCTTTTTCAGAGTTGTCCAGTAGGGGCGGGTAAGAACGTTACAACAAGAAACAACTTCTTCTTGGTTCTTTCGGTAAAGTCACGTACCAAGAAGATGAATCCCTGCAGTCACGAAAGCCTTAAATCGAAATTTAACAAGAAACAATTCTAAAGCATGGAGTAGGCACATAACGATTCACAATTTGAAATTGATTCTTATCCTCACAATACATGCATGAAATAATGCATATTGTATCTAATTAATGTGTATGTATGTACATTGTATGCAAAACATTTCTTTAGGTTAGAAGATTAAGACATAGCAAATAAGACATGTACAAATGTGAGAGAACTATACAATACAGACATCGAAATATTACAGACAAAACAGTATAAACAAGACAACAACACTTGATTCTTGAATTTTAATCATTTTGTGACCCTCGTCCTATAATAATGTGGGGAAAAGTGTATTGCTATATGTCTAACTTATAACAGCAGTAGGCCACATTGTTTTTTTACTTTAACAAATGTTTCGTGCTTACACATTTTCTCAAAACAGGCATTGGAGATGAGGGATAGACCCATGGCTGCATTCTTTGCCACATCCCTTGCTGCACTTGACAGGGATTTACAAGGAGGCATTCCCTGTGGCTCAATCACTGAGGTAGGTAAGCCTTCTATCCCAATGCCATATGCTTGACTAGAGGACCTGTTTTTGGTTGTTTATCTCATTTGTGTTGCTCTTCCCTTAGGTCGCTGGCCCATCCGGCTGTGGAAAAACGCAGTTCTGTATGATGCTGAGTGCTCTAGCTACATTGCCAGCATCCCTGGGTGGACTGGACGGGGGAGTCATCTACATCGACACGGAGTCGGCCTTCTCCGCAGAGAGGTGTTGATTGGACATTTACATGATGAGGCCAGAGAGTTTAAGGAAGATGCAACCCTCAAATAAATATGTATCTACAAGCTTGTAGATTACATACCTAGGCTGTGTGTTCTATGCTGACCAACATGAAATATAACTCATAAGAAAAAAAATACTTAAAATCAGGTGACTCTGTATAGTGTTATTGTGGCATCACGGCTTTGATGTATTGCCATGTTTGCCAGTGACAGGAGTGCTATAATGCAGTTTATTTTATTGAGGTATCTGCAAACATGTGTTGAACAGTCTAGCACTCCACAGTCTAAATACGTATCTACAATATATTTTTCAGATCGTGTCTTTAAATTATCCATTGGAAATACAGCTTGGAAAATTTAGATTTTAATGTGAAATCTGATACATTTTAATGCAACAATGAGAATTACTGTTTACAATAATTCTCATTTTATTATTTTTGTTATTTTCAAAGCGTTTCTATAAGCAAGATTATTGAGTTTACTTGGTTGAGTTTTACAAATGTGGCTTATTTAACGGTGTCCGTGTGTTGTATGTATTTATAAAGGTTAGTGGAGATTGCTCGAAGTCGTCACCCAGAGCATTTCTGCACAGACGAGCACGTCATTGCCATGACCAACCGTGTGCACGTATACAGAGAGCTCACTACACAGAGCGTCCTGAGCAGGTACTTCACACTTCACTTAATTTGCAACATGAATGCATCGGTCTCCTGTAAATATATGCAACACACTCGATGCCAGGGCCGTGCAACCTTGTTTGAGCTCTGATGATGTTGCAAATCTATATCCCGCCCACCCACGAGCCGTCACGGTATAGTCTCTGTGCGGTGAACAGTCCACCAAGTTGCTCACCGAACCTTCTGCCGGTCAAAACCGTGCCGCATGCCGTTTCTGGCCCACAACCCAAAGGTTGCACACTTCTGCTCTGCACAATTACAGCAATCATGAATTGCTAAGCAAGCCTTTAAAAAGTGTACCTGCCTCTGTTTTTAGCTGTGGCTGTTAAGTTGAGTATTTGGATCCTGTCGTTAAAAGGCACTATATTAACAGAAATAGCCACGTGAAGAGAGCGAAAAAGAAATGTTATGCATTTTTTAATCCCAACAGCAGATGTTGCCACTGTCACTCTTAATGTATGAAAATATTTTAACATGTGAAAAGTAGTACTGTATGATGACAACAAAAATCACATTTATAATTGTGTGGTTGTTACACAATACACAATTTCAATATGTAAGACCGGGAAAGAGGCCATTGAGACCAGAAGTATATTTTGCAAAGGAGACCTGTGTCATATAAATACACTGTAACAGTAAACCGATTCTTGTGTAACAGGTGGAGATGCAGAATGTTTTTAATTCAAGAGTTAAATAAAATCATAACACGAGTAATACAGGTTCCAAAGTGTGAATACCAATTCAAATGAAAGGTTAAATTGCAATACAGAATCCTGCAAAACAATCGGTCTATCACAAAGCTGTGCGATGGATTGTGGCCATGTGGAGCAGGCTGGAGAGTCTTGAAGAGGAGCTCATAGCCAAGCGCGTACGTCTGTTGGTGCTGGACTCTGTTGCCTCGGTCCTTCGCAAGGAGATCGACTTGCGGTTTCTTGCGGGGGTCGCTGAGCGATCTGAACTCCTCTCCCATCAGGCTGCCTTGCTCAAGTATCTTGCAGAGGAGTTTTCTCTGCCGGTAAGCGATCACTGAACTTTCCGCTCTCCCATCTGCTGATACATTTAGTGCTTCAAGTGCTCGGATACCTAGAGAAAAATAATGATTGAAATTTTCATCTTTCCAAGTTCATTTACTTATTCAACAAAAGACAACTTGCGTAATTATGTCTGCAGACGGAAAGTCCACCTAACACACCAGTATGCCGTAAATTAGAATTTAGTTTGATATTGTTTTGATTAATTTTTAAAGATATAACTAAGTGCAACTGAACGTTTATTCTTGAGAGACATTATAGAATTCAGCCCAATCAAACTGTCAGGAACTCCTTTATTTATCTAGAGTAAATTGCATAAACTACAGTCCTCGACTTATGAGCATAATTCATTCATGAGACCTGTTCATAAGTCGGAACACAATGTACTCTAAATCCCAATACGGTCAGTGTTATGAAATGTGTTATGGTTCAACAAAAAATGGAAACATTGTGAAACTCATAAATAAGAATTATAGTACATTTGCATCTAATGCTGTAATACATTCTTGATTTGAAGCTTTCGTGACTGCAGGAATCCATATTCTTTGGTTCTTTCGGTAAAGTAACGTAGGTATAAAATAAAATAAATCACGACGTTTCGGGCGCAACACAAGCGTCCGTCATCAGGTGGGAAAGCATGTTCCGCTGCTGAGACAGACTGTTTAAAAAGGTTTGAAATGGGTGTAGCCTAAGGGTCATAAAGAAGTGGGCAGGGCTAGTGATGTTAATGTGAGAAATCAGCATGTAACTGTAAGATAGGTGAGTGGCCTCCTCGATGAGGGCACAGAAGTGGCTATGTTAATGTGAGAGATTAGCATGTTAATTTAAAGTCGAAGAGTGGTGCAATCCAAAGGACATGTGAGTGCAATATAAAGGACATTTGACCATGAGAGATCTAAGAGAGAGGCATAGAGAGAGACATACACAGAGAGTCGGAAATAACAGCTGACTTAGGCAGGTAGGATGGAAACATCACAGTCAGTTAAGACTTTACCTGGTTCATAACGTCCTTCCAATGATCACTCAGTTTGTACCCATCCTCTCGGTTGAAATTGTGTCTGTGTTTATACATCTGGATGGCTTCAGAGATTTTTTCATGAAGCCATCCAGATATATAAAGCCTCATCAGACTGTTGGGGCAAGTGCTGTGATCGAGCAGCACCTATGAAGGCTGGCACTGCACACGAGGCCAGTGGGCAGCACCACGACCGGCCACGTTTGACTGAAGTGATGATGACGATTGCTTGTGTTGCAATCGAAACGTCGTATTCTATTATTTCATTTATTTTCTTTCTACGTGACTTTCCCGAAAGAACCAAAAAGTAATTATTGCAGTCACGAAAGCTCCAAATCAAGTTTGAAGTGATGATGTTTATGCACTGCACCAGGTGCTCATTATGAGGCCTAGTCGACCTAGGGGAGGCTCAAGACCCATTCAGATAATCGTCACTGGTGTTTGTCGGTGGGTTGGTAGCACAACTGCTACACTACCGCTCCCCGCACGAAAAACAAACTCACTTTCACACACAATCACCAATACCCGCCATTCGCCACGAAGTGACGGTAACGTCACCACGGCACCTGTGCCAGGCCAGGTGCACTTTGAGGCCACGTGAAGGCCACACACAATCACTTTCACATATACATTGACTTTCACGCGCACAAACACTCCTCACGCAAGGCCTACTAATACATCTTGCAGAGGATCACAAAATAGTTCAGTTTGCAAGTGTGAGTTTGCATTTTAAATCAATGTTAAAAAAGTTGTGTCATGGAAGCTGGTTCATTAGTTGTGGGTATTCGTAAGTTGAGGACTGTATGTACTTCATTTCTCTCGGACATAAAGCTCACGACCTTAATCCCTCATTGTCTGTTTCTGCCACAGTTAAAACATGTTTTAAATATGTGGAGTAATTTTAGAAAGTAAACTTTATAAACAGTGCTTTAATTTGGAATTATTATGACAACATTGTTTTATAGTCCACTAGCGGAAGTACCCGGCTTTGCCCGGGTGAAAAATATATTTCTTAAAAACCTTACATATATATACACAGATACTAAGGTATTGTCAAAGCCCGGTGGGCTGTTTGTACATTTCTCCACCAACAAATATATAAGAGGCTTTCACAAGTCCAAAAAGTTGTAGAAAGTGTGGGGTAAATAGTTGATGTCAAAATGTTTCTGAAAATTGTGGTCTCCCCCCCCCCCCTCAAAAAATATCTTTACCCCTCGTAGGTATATATACTAACAACACCTTACATACAGCAGAGGAAGTGGTATCTATTGACTCTGTAGTAGTATCTACTGACTGTACCGTAGTATCTACTGAGCCAGTAGTAGCTACTGACTGTGTAGTAGTATTTAGTGACTGTAATAACTACTGACCATAGTAGTATTTACTGGGCCTACAGTAGTATCTACCGACTATATACTCGTAACGACTAACTGTATAGTATCTGCTGACTCTATAGTTGTATCCACTGACTATAGTAGTGACTACAAAAGCTATAGCAGTATCTACTCACTCTATAATAGTATCTACTGACTCTAGTAGCAACTCACCGTAGCAGTATGTACTGACTGTATAGTAGTATATACTGACTGTAGCAGTATTGACTGACTGTAGTGGTATATACTGACTGTTTTAGTATTTACTATAGCGGTATCTACCAACTCGATAGCAGTATCTACTATCACTACAGCAGTGTATACCGACTGAGGTCGTACCTGCTATCACTACAGCAGTGTACTGCTGTGTTGGTACCTGCTATGATTACAGCAGTGCATACTGCTGTGTTGGTACCTGCTATGATTACAGCAGTGCATACTGCTGTGGTGGTATCTGCGATGATGAGAGGAGTACATATTGTGGTGGTGGTACCTGGTATGATAACAGCAGTGCATATTGACTGTACTCATCATTCACCCTCACCATTCACCACTCACAACAACAACAGCAGCAAGATGGCGGCGGCGTGTGCGGCCACGTGTGCGTTGTGCTGCATGGGTGTGGGCTGTGCGTGAGAGTGGGTGAGGGTGAGCTGCGTGTGAGTGAGCTGTGTGTGTGTTTAAATTTAGTGTTTTAAAGATGTCAATTCACCTGCTGTGTATCTTACTACTGTCCCTCCCGGCCATATCTAGTGCCACACTCAACTCTACAAATGGCTACCCGCGTTACTTTGCGTCAATACTTATTGCTAAATTTGCAACTACACCTGCTAATGAAACAACTTATAGACACTTCTACACTCCATCATTATATCCTTTTAAACCCTATCTTTGTCCCATTACTTCACCAGCACTCCTTCCAAACTTCATTCTGCTCTTAAAAATAACACCATCTGCGAGCTGCTGCTATTCGTCCAAGGTTCGTCGCTCTTCATCCTTTCACAGAAAATACCTGTGCAAACTATTAATTCTACTTTTCTTATTTCTGGGTGGTATTGAGCTTCATCCTGGACCAAATGTAAAGAACTCATATAATTCTGTAGATTTTTCTGGCAGAAAAGGTGTTGGTGTTCTACATGTCAACATCAGAGGGCTTTTGATTAAATTAAGTCAACTAAAACTAGAAGTAGCAAATCTTGACCCGGACATATTTTGCCTAACAGAAACATTTCTCACTCCTGCCGTCAATGACTTGCAGATTACGATTGACAACTACAATCTTTTTCGGCTTGACCGAGGATCTAAAGGAGGTGGAATTGCCATCTATGTTCGTAATACTATTGCATGTTCACCAGCTCACTCCTTGTTTAAAAAATGTTGCTTTGAAGGTCTGGCTCTCAGAATAACTCTCCCTAATAATCAACACATATTGGTAGTGTGCTGCTATAGACCGCCTAGTGGGAAGGATGTTGAAGCTGCATCTGCACTGAGAGAGCTTCTTGGGGGCCTCCCTAAAGGTGAAATAGTTTTAGTGGGTGATCTAAATTGGAATTGGCTAAACCCGCCGGCCGTGGCCACAAATTTTGCAGATGAATTTAACCTGTTTCAATTAATAAATGTCCCCACAAGACCCAACCTAAAAAATCCGGGACAGTCATCTCTGCTTGACGTCCTATTGACAAATGCCCCTCACAATTTCGCACTGACTGGTGTTCTAGGTAATAACCTTAGTGATCACTCCTTCATTTTTGGGGTGAGATCATCAGCCAGACCCAAAGCCCCCCCTAAATTGGTTGAGAAGCACTCCATGAGACACTTCAGCACTCAGGCATTTACTAATGATGTGCTTCACTCGGATATTGACAAGGTCTGTGATATTCCAAACCTGACTACGGCTTGGGAGACCTTCAGGTACACGTTTCTCCAAATTCTTAACAAACATGCTCCGTTGGTTAAATTTAAAACTAAAGGCAACCGTCCACCATGGTTTGATCCTGTGATTACAAAGCTCATGAAAACTAGGGACAAGGCTTGGGCATGTGCTCAGAAAAGTAATTTGGTCAATGACTGGCTAGAATACAGGATTTTAAGGAATAGATGCGTCAAAAAAATACGGCATGCAAAAAATAACTACTTCTCTTCCACTCTCCTTGAATCTCATGGAAATGCCAGGATTTTCTGGAAAACAATCAAATGTATCGAAAAGGCATCCAAAACAGATCATCTGCCCGTTCAGCTTAACCGAAATGGGGAATATTTTTCAGATCCCCAAAAAATAGTTGACAATTTTAACCTTCATTTTTCTGAAGCTGGTACCCTATTTGATAATGTATTGGGAGTCACCCCTGCTCATGCAAATTCCTACACTCCTGTCCAAACATTAAGCGAATTTAGTTTTCAGCCAATCCACGAAAGTAATGTTCTGAAACAACTGTCCTACCTCAAAGGGTCCTCCTCTACCGGAGCAGATAGTATTCCCGTCTTTGCTCTACTAACTGTTGGTCACCTAATATACAAACCTATAGCCCATATTTTCAACCTGTCCATCAAAGAAGCATCAGTTCCTCTAGAATGGAAACATTCCTATGTTCGTCCACTTCACAAAGGGGGCCCTAAAGATGATCCAAATAACTACCGACCTATCTCAATTTTGTCCCCGTTGATGAAAATTTTTGAAAAATTATTGACCTACCAAATTAACAGTTTCCTGTCCGCCAACAATCTATTACATCTAAAACAATCTGGGTTCCGAAAAAAATACAGCACCACATCTGCTGCATTAGACTCTCTGAATCACATTTACAGTAGCCTTGATAATAAGCAGTACTGTGCCTGTCTTTTTCTTGACTTGTCCAAAGCTTTTGATACAGTAGACCACAACATCCTGCTTAGTAAAATAAGTTGCCTCGGTTTTTCCGAAAACACAGTAAAATGGTTAAAAAATTACCTCTTTTCTCGCACCCAAACTGTATTCACAGATGGTTGGAGGTCAAACAGTGTTAAGATAACAAAAGGGGTTCCACAGGGTTCCATTCTCGGCCCCCTCTTGTTTTCTCTTTATGTAAATGACTTGGGCACTGAACTGGATTATTCCAGGGTAAATCTTTTTGCAGATGACACGGTACTAATTACTGCTGGCCGCTCTCCGGATGACGTGATTGCTAAGCTCCAGAGTGATTTCAACAAACTACAACATCAGCTAGTTGCTCTTAAACTAGTCCTAAATCCTGCCAAAACCAAGGTGCTATGCTTCTCACCAGGACTAAAGTGGGAAGTTATTTTTCCCCAATTACATACCTTAAATAATGATCAAATAGAGCAAGTCAAGATCTATAAGTATCTTGGGGTCATCCTGGATTCAAAACTGAATTTTGAAGATCACATTGATTATATTGGGAAAAAGACAAAAATTAAAATTGGTTTTCTATATCGACACAAGCACTGCTTCCCTCCTATGTTCCGTTTGGAATTGATTAAAGCTACCGTACTGCCTCTACTTGATTACTGTGACATTGTGTATAAATCAGCCCCAAGTACTGTACTGAAGAAGCTTGACTCAATGTATCACTCGGCCTTAAGATTTGCATTGAACTGCCCATATAGGACTCACCACTGTGATCTCTACATTGGGTCAAACTTAACATCTCTGAATGTTCGACGGCTTGTGCACCAGATCTTATTTATTCATGATGTACTTGCAAAAAAATCTGCAGATTACCTGCTGGATCTCGTCTCTGTTTCAAAGAACAAATTTGACCTAAGGTCTACACTCATTTACCAGCTTAATATTCCCTATTGCCGTACATATACTGGAGGAAGGGCCTTTGCTATTGATGCCCCCAGGGTCTGGAATGCTGTTGCAAATAAATTGAAACTTGAGTCACTACCTATGAGATCTTCACTCAAAACTGCTTTAGAGGAGTTGTACACCCCTAGCTGCCAGTGCTATTCAGTGACCTAAAATAAAATGTTTCGCTCCGGATGATCGCTACAAAGTATGACCTGTGTTTTGATTTAGTGTGCTGATCTTAAAGGTGCATTGAAAAATTACAATACTCCGATTGATGCTCCTGCTGTTGTGGAGTGACTCATGCAGCCAGCTATGGCTGCAGGGTTTTGGTAGTACATGTTGTTTATGCCATTTATTGTGAAAATTCCGTCAGTTCCTATGATTGCTTTTTCATTGCCTTCATGGCTTTATTTTGGTGATTTCGAAAAGTGTATTGGTTTAGCCATGTTTGTGTTGTTGTAGTACAGAGTTAGACTGATGGCCTTAATCTAAGTTGTCTTGTGGTTGTTGTTGTTGTTTGACTTGCATCCCACTGGGATTTTTGCACACAGCGTTGGTGTACGGTGTTTTTTCTGCAATATTTTTTGCTGTCTTTTCTTGGATTTTCTGTTTGCACTTAGTCACATATTCACTTTAAGATGTTTTTTTGTTCATGTTTTTGTTTTTTGTTTGTTGCGGTTGCACCCGATTCAAGAGCTGAATGGCTCACAGGGCTATACCTAATAAATAAACTTGAACTTGAACAACTCACCCTTACCACTCATCCTCACCACTCACCACTCCCACTCACTATTCACCATTCACCCTCACAACTCACCACTCACCAACCTCTCTCACCAATCTCCCTCACCACTCACCCTCACCACTCACCCTCACCACTCACCAATCACCACTCACCCTCACCACTCACTCTCACCACTAACCCTCACCACTAACCCTCACCACTCTCACTCACCACTCTCCCTCACCACTCACCACTCACTCTCACCATTCACCCTCACCATTCAGCCTCACCACTCACCCTCACCACTCACCCTCACGACTCACCGTCACAACCACCACTCACCCGCACCACTCAACTTCACCCTCACTACTCACCATTCATCCTCACCAATCACCACTGACCAATCATCACTCACCACTCTCCACTAACCCTCACCACTCAACCTCACCACTCACCCTCAAAACTAACCACTCTCTCACCACTCACCCTCACCACTCAGCACTCACCCTCACCACTCACCCTCACCACTCACCACTCACCCCTCACCGCTCACCACTCACCCATCACCACTCACATCCGCCACTCACCCTCACCACTCATCCTCACCAATCACCCTCACAACAACCACTCACCCTCACCGCTCACCACTCACCCTCACCACTCACTCTCACCACTAACCCTCACCACTAACCCTCACCACTCTCACTCACCACTCTCCCTCACCACTCACCACTCACTCTCACCATTCACCCTCACCATTCAGCCTCACCACTCACCCTCACCACTCACCCTCACGACTCACCGTCACAACCACCACTCACCCGCACCACTCAACTTCACCCTCACTACTCACCATTCATCCTCACCAATCACCACTGACCAATCATCACTCACCACTCTCCACTAACCCTCACCACTCAACCTCACCACTCACCCTCAAAACTAACCACTCTCTCACCACTCACCCTCACCACTCAGCACTCACCCTCACCACTCACCCTCACCACTCACCACTCACCCCTCACCGCTCACCACTCACCCATCACCACTCACATCCGCCACTCACCCTCACCACTCATCCTCACCAATCACCCTCACAACAACCACTCACCCTCACCGCTCACCACTCACCCTCACCACTCACCCTGACCACTCACCACTCATCCTCACCAATCACACCCTCACCAATCACCACTCACCCGCACTGCTCACCCTCACCACTCACGCTCACCCTCACCACTCACCCCTCACTAATCACCACTCATAACCGCCACTCACCCTCACCACTCACCCTCAACACTCACCCTCACCACTCACCCTCACCACTCACCCTCACTACTCACCACTCATCCTCACCAATCACACCCTCAACAATCACCACTCACCCTCACCACTCACCCTCACCACTCACTCTCACCACTCACCCTCACAACAACCACTCACCCTCACCACTCACCACTCATCCTCACCAATCACACCCTCACCAATCACCACTCACCCTCACCACTTGCCACTCACCCTCACCACTCAACCACTCACCCTCACCATTCACCCTCACCACTCTCCCTCACCACTCTCCCTCACCACTCACCAGTCACGCTCACCACTCACCCTCACTACTCACCACTCACCCTCAACACTCACCCTCACCTCTCACCACTCACCCTCACCACTCACCCTCACCACTCACCCTGACCACTCACCACTCATCCTCACCAATCACACCCTCACCAATCACCACTCACCCTCACTGCTCACCCTCATTGCTCACCCTCACCACTCACCCTCACCACTCACCACTCACGCTCACCCTCACCACTCACCCCTCACTAATCACCACTCACAACCGCCACTCACCCTCACCACTCACCCTCACTACTCACCACTCATCCTCACCAATCACACCCTCAACAATCACCACTCACCCTCACCACTCACGCTCAACACTCACCCTCACCACTCATGCTCACCACTAACCCTCACCACTCACTAATCACCTCTCACAACCGTCACTCACCCTCACCACTCACTCTTACCTCTCACCCTCATCACTCACCCTCACCACTCACCCTCACAACAACCACTCACCCTCACTACTCATCCTCACCAATCGCACCCTCACCAATCACCACTCAACCTCACCCTCACCACTCACGCTCATCCTCACCACTCACCCCTCACTAATCACCACTCACAACTGCCACTCACCCTCCCCACTCACCCTCACCACTCACCCTCCCCACTCACCCTCACCATTCACCCTCACCCTCACCATCACCACTTTCCCTCACCACTCTCCCTCACCACTCTCCCACACCACTCACCCTCACCACTCACCAGTCACGCTCACCACTCACCCTCACTACTCACCCTCACTACTCACCCTCAACGCTCACCCTCACCGCTCACCACTCACCCTCAACACTCACCCTCACCGCTCACCCTCACCGCTCACCACTCACCCTCACCACTCACCCTGACCACTCACCACTCACCCTGACCACTCACCACTCATCCTCACCAATCACACCCTCACCAATCACCACTCACCCTCACTGCTCACCACTCACGCTCACCCTCACCACTCACCCCTCACTTATCACCACTAACAACCGCCACTCACCCTCCCCACTCACCCTCACCACTCACCCTCACCAATCACCACTCACCCTCACCACTTACCACTCACCCTCACCACTCACTACTCACCCTCACCACTCTCCCTCACCACTCTCCCTCACCACTCTCCCTCACCACTCTCCCTCACCACTCTCCCTCACCACTCTCCCTCACCACTCACCCTCACCAGTCACGCTCACCACTCACCACTCACGCTCACCACTCACCCTCACTACTCACCCTAACCACTCACCACTCACCCTCAACACTCACCCTCACCACTCACCACTCACCCTCACCACTCACCCTGACCACTCACCACTCATCCTCACCAATCACACCCTCACCAATCACCACTCACCCTCACCGCTCACCCTCACCACTCACCCTCACCACTCACGCTCACCCTCACCACTCACCCCTCACTAATCACCACTCACAACCGCCACTCACCCTCACCACTCACCACTCACCCTCACCACTCACCCTCACTACTCACCACTCATCCTCACCAATCACACCCTCAACAATCACCACTCACCCTCACCACTCACGCTCAACACTCACCCTCACCACTCATGCTCACCACTAACCCTCACCACTCACCCTCACCACTTACTAATCACCTCTCACAACCGTCACTCACCCTCACCACTCACTCTTACCACTCACCCTCACCACTCACCCTCACAACAACCACTCACCCTCACTACTCACCCTCACCACTCATCCTCACCAATCACACCCTCACCACTCACCCTCACTGCTCACCACTCAACCTCACCCTCACCACTCACGCTCACCCTCACCACTCACCCCTCACTAATCACCACTAACAACCGCCACTCACCCTCAACACTCACCCTCACCACTCACCCTCACCACTTGCCACTCACCCTCACCACTTACCACTCACCCTCACCACTCACTACTCTCCCTCACCACTCTCCCTCACCACTCTCCCTCACCACTATCCCTCACCACTCACGCTCACCACTCACCCTCACTACTCACCCTAACCACTCACCCTCAACACTCACCCTCACCACCACCACTCACCCTATTCCCGTTTTACAAACTTACTTACGTGTCGCCAAGTATGCTTGAGGGTGATTGGTGATTGGTGAGGGAGAGTGGTGAGGGTAAGTAGTGAGGAATAGTGGTGAGGGTGAATTGTGAGGGTAAGTGGTGAGGGTGAATGGTGAGTGGTCAGTGATAGTGAGTGGTGAGTGATAGTGATAGTGAGTGGAGAGGGTGAGTGGTGATGATGAGTGAGGGAGAGTGGTGAGGGAGAGGGTTGAGGGTGTATACATTTTTTGCCTATGATGACAGCAGTACATGCTGACGTTTTGTATGTTAAATGTAAAAGCTAAATGTGTGAATGTGTGTGTCGGAAATGTTAAGGGCGATCCTAAAGGAATCTACAACCTTCGATGATTCCTTTGCGCGATTCAAAGAACATTTTTTACCAAAAACGACACATGTGTTAGTCCCTGGGTAGTAAGTGTTATTTTATATACGCTGACATCTCAAAAGTTACAAGTTGGAGAAAATTCCCCTCAAACTTAGTTTTTGAGATACAGACAGTGACCAAAATTTTAATTGTAAAAATATATTTTTTTTTACCAAAAACTACACGTGTTAGTCTCTGGGTAGTAAGTATTATTTTCTATACGCTGACATCTCAAAAGTTACAAATGGGAGAAAATTCCCCTCAAACTTAATTTTTTTTGACACGGACAGTGATATTTACAAATGGAGCTATTTTGCTAGGAAAAACCTGTGCATTTGTGTAATTCTTTCCTTTATATAAAGTTCTGGTCACAAAAGCAACATGTATGGGGAATAATAGCCATCTTATATACTTAGGAGGCTTAAGCAATATAAAAATAACACTTTTTACCCAGGGAAAAATCGTGGTGCATAGTGTATATTTACTATCATCAAACATAACTTAATCCCTAACATCTTTTAATATATAAGAGTGATACAAAATAGTAAACATAAATATTTAAATGTTTTAACTGAGCTGTGAAGTTGCGTGACTAACCTCGTAGCTTTTCGACGGGAATAAGAATCTCCGCGATTGTTTGAAGATATCGGGGAGGGTGGGGGGAAGGTAAACACGCCCACTCGTGACATCCCCCCCCCCACCGAACACGGAGCAACGCCGCGAGTGTGTGCGAGTCTGAAAGTGTGAGAGCGAGTGTATGTGTGAGTCTGAGTGTTAGAGTGAGTCTGTGTGTGTGAGTCTGAGTGTGAGAGTGAGTTTGTGTGTGAGAGTGAGTGTATGTGGGTGAGTCTGAGAGAGTGAGAGTGGAGTGTATGTACAATAATACTGTCTAATCGCTATAATTTTATTATCTACCGACCCTATAATAGTAATTGCACACATTGGGTTGGAAGGGGAGTGAAGAGGACGTGAAACTTTGATGAATTTACCTCAGAATCGCGTGTTAATGCGTGCGCATATTTGTAACGGGAATTCAAAATGGCGTCCACCCCGCAGCGAAGTTGTTGCTACCCGTTGCCAGGGGCAACCGCCGTGGTCCGCGCCGGCCGGCAATATTAAACAAATAAATAATTATATAACTAAATAAAGAGCAATCGCACTAAATCGATAATTGGTCCGATAATTGGTCCGATTTAAGTTTACCGCGGGCCGGGGGCGTGCCCACCTGCAAAATTTAATCTCGGCGAACCCCACGGTCCGAGAGCTAAATCCCCCGGAAGAGAGCGTACGCAGACGGACAAACAGACAGACAGACAGATAGACAGGCAGACAGACAAAAAATGAATTATATAGGTTAGATTGTAATATCACTTAAAATAAATTGTAGTGTTCTGAATGCAACATAGAATCCTGCATGTTAGACGTGATTCCATTTAAGCTCATGGGGTAGACGATGCCGAAATCAATGAGATCGTGAAAAACGAGACAAATAGATTATCCAAGATTGAATAATATTGCCACCTTGCGATATTATGAAATGGCCATGGTGGGGGTCATAGTTCGTTACATGCCTGAAAAGATCGAGTATGTGTATAATAATTGTAAATATCTATCATACCGTGTAGGATTCTATACAGCGCCTGTAAATCTTTTTTGTTATTCTCAATGTACCACTTGGTGGCGCTAGATCCCCGCTTGTTGGTGTTGCCTACCAGACTGGGAACGTTTGTAGCACGATCTTGCAGTTGAGCACAGTACACTATTGTTTATGCCAGTTCAAAAGTTAATGTTTTTATTTTACCTGTGTTCAGCAGAAAGCACTGACGTGAAATAACATTAAAGATAGCAGTAACTTAATCGCACAGTCCAAGGCCATCGTCTGTGTATTGGCACATGAAGTGTTAACACACAAATGCATTTAGAATTAGTGACTCGAAGTTTATTTAATTGGTTTGTAAATGGGTCATACAACTAAGCCACTTTAAGGTCATAGTGCACCAATAATATTGTTCATTAATTGTTATGCCTCATCAAGCCAGTTCGTATGGCTTGGTATGTATAGTTTGTCTCTACCATCTCCAGTTGGTAATTTAATCCTTGCGTCAGGATGTGATGCTATCTGCATTGCCCTCCTGATGTACTAAAAATGCTTTAAATAGCCCGGCCTATTATGCGGTACTCTAAGTGGCACACAGCAAAACATAAAAAGACAACAATGACAACTTGTTTGCGTTTTCTCGCTTGAGTTTAAACAAGAGAAAAGTGATTAATGGATATAAATTGGCAACACGGTGTTTATTCCATTTGGTATATATACAACATTTGCATTTCAAAAGAGTTTGCAGTGTTTGTAATATGCATGCTCAAATGGTTACAGGAAGGGTCTGCAAAGTTTATATGCAAGAGGAAACTGAGCTGATCTGTTTATCATTATCTCTCAGTATTATATCTATTGAGCATTGATATGCACAAGCCCGTCAGATATGATTTCTTCTAACTAGGGTTTCATTGGCAAAGTACCGGTAGATAATTTATATCGTCTATGACAAAAAAATAGATAATTGACTGTACAATGGTAAAGATGAAGGAGGGCACAGGGATCTATTCTTTAAACTAATTGTGCTTTGATGCAACTGCCAGCCAGAACCACTTCTGTTCAGAATCAGAATATTTGTTTATTCTGGAGAAATCCGACGAGCTATGAAGCTCTGGTTCACATATGTCCAGTAGGGGCGGGTCAGAAAGTTACAACAAAAAAGTTCAAATTGCATAATACATCAATTCCAAAGCTTGAGCAAGGCAGCTAAACAACAATTCAGTCTCAGACCACACCAAGACGACACACAGTCTCTCAATAACATTGCAAATAGGGGGCAAGGGGGCATTGAAAATACAAGCTGTGCTGATTGGCCCATTTGTATATTTTCTTTGCACAGCAGTAATATTCCTTTGATAAGAATGTTTAGCACCGTGGAGTGAATTTGTGAGACCAGGTGTGCACGCATAAAAAGAGGTTATCCGCCATGTGCATGCAATTGATTAGCCGTATACAACCTTCTGGGGGTGAAACTGCTCATAAACAAACTGAATAGTCGAATGTACAATGGAGTAAATATTTTAAGGCCTCCTACCCAGCTCTTAGTCCAGGGCAGTGACATGGCCTAGCGGTAGCATGTTCGCCGCTTGTTGCAGATGTTCACAGTTCGTTCCAGCGGCCGCCCTGATTAATACTGCGGGTGTATTAACCGGAATAATGTGCACTGTCTGCTTCACAGTGGACGTTAATGATCCCCTGACGTCATTCTCAGTGGTAGGCTATTGTTTGTTGTCGTGAGAGTCCAAGCATGCAAAATTCGAAAATGTTCAAGTTTGCCAAATTCTAAATTAGCCGCAAATTACTCAAATGGGATTATGTATAGAAATAATCACCCCTACTGAGTGACTGATGCCCCAGATAATTCTTGAAAATTGGACTATCCTAGTTTTTTTTAGTTCTCACCTGGTTAAATGAAATATACTTGCGACTTTATATACAATCTATTCAGATGTGTGCTAAATATTTCGCTTTGGCACGTGATATTAATGCTATTGCGGTGTGTGAACATGTCAATGGTAATTATTGTACATGTACAACCCTTTTCTAATTTTGCTGTTGGATGAGGGTCTTCCCATACCCCGCAGTGCATGGGAATTACTTGACCATATTTCTTCAAGCCGTTTTGTGCGGGTTGGTGAAGGTGGCCAGCATAGACCTGGGAGCATAGAATCAGAGTACTGTGCAGCAATTGATGTTGCTGCACTACCCTAGCTCACCAATGTGTTTTCTGGTTGTACGAAAATTGTGCCCTCTACTGCTCACAACGTGGCCCCACAAGTTAATTAAGAAACAGGGATAATTACATTTGTAAAGATTTTATTGTTACAGTCTCAGTTCATATATTTTATATACATTTCTGTTAAATCAATACCACTGTGCCCACTATATATTTTAACAATGTTACATTTATAATATATACATCAAGTATATGAACTTTGTAGAATTCTATGAACGGTCATACAATTATAACTACATTTTCAGGCTTCATATTAATTGCAGTATAGTTGTAGTTTAGGCTGCTTAGCAGGGAGCACTCTTTCTTTTCGTCTCGAAACTCAAACACTGCTTCAGCAAGCACGCAAGCACCACAGGACAATACAGATCTTGTGCCAACCTTCGATAAAGAGCAGCAATGTTGGATGTTACGGTTTTGACCAAAAAATGTAAATCAGCTTTTTGTCCATCCACTCCTGTATAAAGGCCTCCTCCCCACACTGTAAATCATGGGAGTTTGCAATGGTTTGATTGTAGTGTAGTGTTGGTCTCGAACTCAAACACTGCTTGAATACAAAAATGTCATTTCAAAGGTAGTTGTAAAAAAAGTGTGTTTCCATGTACAGTAAACGTGAACAAACATTTAAATATTTATTTTCACCATACATACAGTTCATAATTATTTTAAGTGAATTGCACTACAATCACAACAGAAACCGCTATGGAATTAAATGTTTTGTTTACAAGCAAGTTCAAACCGTGTGATTCAATAACAGAGAAAAGTATGCGGACATGCCTGTGGTTTTGTAATCCAGCAAAATTGCATTAATATAAATACAGTAGGTATTTTTCTTTAAAAGCTGTACTGAACAACAGATGTCTGAGAAAGAAAGAATGTGAATTGCTAAATTTCTACCAATAATAATCGGTGCAGAGTTTTTTGTTCCAAAGAACATTGTAGAGTCACTCTGGCTGGAGCATGAAGGCCCGTTAGAATGGAACGCACCGTGTGCCAAGATGTGAATTGTGTTGGTGCTGTCTCGCATTACTTCACTAATACAGAAAATTACATGAAATCCCACTACGTTTAAGGGGGGGATTAGGGTTAACAAAGGCTGTGCTGGAATTCGCCGATAAAAATCTTCCCTCTTCCTGCCTTGGATAATGAAGACTGACGTCTCGTTTTTGGTTACCAATAGAGGAAAAGGGCGAAGAGCTTACAATAAGGATGGACGTGCACAGTCGTACATAGTCTTCACACAAGGAGTGTTTGTGGAGTGGCATTGCAGGATCCTTAGTTCCCACACAAAGTCCTGCACAAGTGGTTGCTTATAGCCTCGGCTTAAGCTTACTTGCGCAGAATATTTTGCCGACTCTGCCACCCCCTTTACAGCACGCATTTATAACATTGTAGTTGATGATTCATTTTTACAGCTTAAACTATTCCAAATGAAATTGAGAAATATAATGCTGCTGCAGCAGGGGAGGGGGAAGGTCGGGTTTTGGAGAATGAACCTTTGGGAGTATAAGGTACACGGCACTTTTTTTTTACGTCAGAAGGAGAATATACGAAACACATGGTAATGTTTTGAAAACCATACAGTGTATTTAGAAAATGTATATTTTGAATGTCATGCGACCAGAACAAAATGGAAAAGCACAAACAACAGCGGGAACAAGGCGCTGGCACGGCTTGGGGCGCTGGGCAGCTGTCTTTACTGGCATTAAACATTCAGCATTGGTCATGGAACAGGGAACGATTAATCTGGTGGTTTTGTTGGACTGGGTTGAGTTGAAGCTTTGCAGTTGTGTGGACCCTCACCGGAAATAATGTTAACAGTTGATAATTAATTGGTGTTAGTGCTGCTCGGCAAAACATTCTCAAGCTGAGAGTAAAACATTAAAAGATATATTTGTACTGAAATTCATATTTTCATCTAAATCTACGTTGAACATTTTCAGATTATACACATTATATAAGTAAATCCTCTATTTCCTCATTTCATGTTATTTTGCACCATCCACCTTCCTGTATGTGATAACAAGGCACGAGTTTTTAAAGTATTGACTATTATGTGTCAGTAGAGTTAAGTTCCGTTTATCTGTTTTCCTTGGATAAATTTGGATTACATTTAAATGTTTCTGAAATATATTTTTACTACAACATTTTTGACCAACATGTTCCTGAATGTGGTTTGTGACAGTTTCTAGACCGTTCACAACAACAAGTTGTGCAGTGCCGGCCAATGAGGGCATGCAGGCAGTCTCATTGTTATATGACAGTATGGATGTGGTGCTGAGGAAGTGGAAACGGGGCAGTGCACTTGACTCCAAGTTGACTGGTAGTCATACATGTAATGGCTGTGCATGTTGCTTAACTTTTCAAGTGATCCTCATAAGTCACTTAAAAGGTTAAATGTATATATATTGCATTTAGAAACAAAAGATGGCTGAAAGAGCAGCACCCACGTGTGACATGACATTACCAAACGAAGATAATTGTCACATGACAGTAGCAGTGGTAAAATGCTGTGCTTGTTATTATCGTACTTTAATTCGTAAAATGTTCGTTTATTAATCTTTCGGCCTTGCTTGGGACTGATGTAGCATCGGCATAAAAAAGAACACGTTCCTTCGGAGTGGGCAGGTAGGAACTTGGTTGGACAGCGCATTCGTCCACGACAGACAGACAAATAATCGCTGGTGGGCAGTGTGGATCCTGTTGTTCCTACCTGTATCAGCCTACTTTCTATTTCACAAGACTTGACATCCCATTATACTATATCTTCTGTGTCTTGGAATTTATTTGTGGTCATTTTGAGCAAGTGTGGAAACAGCCAATTGAAATCTATAGCAGCAGTTAAATCAACGAGATGCAGAAATACTGCACGGTGTGCAGGTATGGTTATGGACAATTAACCAGGACTACCACGCACTGCTGCATTGTAGCCATTGGTGTGTGGAACACACTGGACAACATACTCTTTGTTTTTTTCGGCGTCTTTTGCTGGAGCAGTCAACACTTGATGACGGTTGCTTGTGTTGCTTCCGAACCGTCGTGATTTAATTTAATTTATTTTAATTTTTTACCTACGTGACTTTACCGAAAAAAACAAAGAGTATGAATCCTTGCAGTCACGAAAACTTCAAATCTAGAACACTGGACAACACCCGTCATATGCAATGTAAAGTTTGTATGTTATAATTTACGAGTACCAGCTGTGAAGGCTTGACTACCAACATGTGGGCCCCCGGCAATGGTTGTGGGAGTGGTATACCCTGAGTCTTCTCATTTCATGGGTACTAAGTCACCGTGGATAGTTTTGTAGCCTGTCCGTGTGTATAGAATGGTGGCTCTATTGAGGAGGGTGTCTTCAGTGTTTATTCCCTAGTTTACTCAAGACATTTTGTACTTTTCCTTACAAAGTTAAGAAAGAAAAACAACATAATTTGTGGATTTTAGTTTCCATGGAGTCTTCTCCCAGCATTAGTGTGACAAATATAAATTATTTAAGTTAATAAGTTGCGTACATATTATAGTTGTAATATTAACTTCTAATACCTTGTATTAAAATTACATTATATCATTATGCAGAAATCTTATACATAAATGTTTGCAGCTGTACGTACCACCCGCATTGTATTGTAAGAAGACATTTGAGACATCGCGCATTTCATTTAACTTAATAAGTAATTCTTCAACTAGAAGTTGCATTTCACAGCGCTATTGCCCAAACAGAATGTGATGGGGGGGTACTGCTGCTGTTCCATACGTCGTCTCTTTATGCATCCAAAATCAACAAACCACTGTTAGTATAAATATTGTGCACAGTGCACAAGTACTGTATCTGAGGTTTGTGTGAACACCTACATGCTTACATTCCGTGATGTTGCACAATGCCTGGTTGTCGGGCTTTGTTTTGACTACAGTTGATGACAAAAACTTTTGGACAAAGTGTTTCAGAAACCAATGTGGGTATGAGTCACAGCAGGAACTTTACCCATACAGTTCTTCCTCCATTTACCCTTTAATACTTCCTTTTCCCCATCTGCTTATGCGTATGCTTTCTTCCTTTTCCAGCGTATATCGTGCTCCTATATTTAACGTGCCGTACTTACACAGAGTGTAATTTATTGCCATATGTTTTGCAAATGACTTCGAAAATAATAGTTACTGTCACATATTTGTAAGAAATGAATAGCATAGGGTTGTTTTTGGTCGTTCAGCAAAAGCTCCACAGAATATTCGATAGCATGCTCGTCGTGCATGAGTGTAGAGAGATGTCCACTTTTTCAGGCTTGTGACAACGTGAAGGGACAGTCGACAAG
This sequence comes from Lethenteron reissneri, assembly GCF_015708825.2. Lineage (NCBI taxonomy): Eukaryota > Metazoa > Chordata > Hyperoartia > Petromyzontiformes > Petromyzontidae > Lethenteron > Lethenteron reissneri. Next base: position 5,464,062 of record NC_083803.1, read on the forward strand.
AAAGATAAAATATGATGTTGTTTTCAAAGGCCGTTGCCAAAAAAAACCCCCACCAGATGTGAAAGCCATTAGACCTCTCATCTCATCTTGGCTTATTATCGTGGAATCTCTTTGCCTGCTGTTGCTGCTGCCACTTATGCTGCTGCAATAGCACTCGAAACCATTTCCTTACGCTCCACTTGGGATATTACTACGTGATCAGCGTTTTCTGGTATAATATTACAGTGAAGCTGGCAGCTCAATGTAATACTGTACAATACAAACATTGACAAGATTTTTTTTTTATTTAGAACGTGAGCTTATTTTTCTTAACACCAAACTCTACGACAACAACCACATGAAGTTGAAAAACGTCTAAGTTAAGTTGCGGATAACTTCTTAGCTGAAATGGTACCTACATAAAGGTTGAGGCTTAAGAAAATGAAAAGGTCATGTTTATACCTACGTGGTATAGCAGTTGGTGAATTTGCTAAAAGGTAAACGATAAACACCAGTGCACAGTCCATCAGATGCATTTAAACCTAACCTGGCATTCACATTCAATAAAGAAAGTGCACAGTTTATGATATACTATGAAGTAACAAACATATACCACTAGTATTAGATCTGGAAGCTATCAGTTTTTCCCTTCTCTTTAAACTGCCACTAATAAGCAAAACATATGGACATGCTCGTAGCAGAAAACAAGTCTTGTCATAATTTAGTGATGTTTTATTTTGCCTACATGCCTATGCTGTAAAATAAAACTGCCCATGTGGCAATGCCTCATAAGCAGTTTCTATCCCATGACCACCTTCCTGTACACATCTCTAGCTGCTTAGGCTCCCTGTGTGCCAGTACTAATGCAAAAAACTTCCATATGTGTTTCTAATGTGAAGCAAGTTTCATATAATACTGTACTATATTTAACAATTACTCCTATACAGGAAACCTTTGAATATCGCGGGTTTGTCTTTCGTGGTTTCGACCTATCGCGAGCAACCTCTTTGTATGCCAATTTAACTATCGCGAGGGTTAGTTTTGGCCTTTCGTGGGTATAGTGTACCCAGAAGTACTGTATTATTGGCTGATATCATGGTGCGGGGTGGGCAAAGGACGCGAGGCAGTCAGTGGCACCTCAACTTGCCGTGCAAGCATCTCACGGACAAAGACAAAGATCCCCCATGAAGCCTTAACAGACTTTTGGAGCAAGTGCTGTTAGCTAGCACCTATGAAGGACGGCACATAAGGGGGTGGGTGGGTTGCCACCACCACGCTGCCTTTCTCTCCCGACATGTTTACACATTGCACCAGGTACTCATTTAAGGCCGAGTCGACCTAAGGGAGGCCCAGGACCGATTCAGATTAGCGTCACTGTAAGCGGGAATCGAACTCGGGCAGTCGGGTTCGTAGTGCGGTGCGCTAACCATAGAACTATCGCACTCCACTCACACATAAATCATCATCGGGAAGTACAGTATTCAATATTTGTACTCCTATTTATTGTCGAGGAATGTATTTTAAATTCTTACATGTTTATTAAAAAAAAAATTGTTTTTTGTTTATTTTGCATACAGTAACAGTACTTACTTCGATTGTGATGCGTCTTTTTCTGATTGCCATGTGCCTAACTCCATTATTTAGGCAAGGCTTAAGTGTTGAATATCGCGGTTTTGGTTTACGCGGCACTTCCCAATAATATAACCCCCGCGATATTCAAGGGTCTCTGGTAATTTTATGGTTCTTGGAAGCTTCATTATTTTCCCGCACCTCCGATAAGTTAGCTGCATAAGGTGTGAAAAAAGTTCAGTATACATACTTGATATTAAATTGATTTAGTGTATATCTATATTATGTCCGTAATCGTTTTATTTAGACGGAACGTTCCAAAAGGTTTGAAAGAGTTGGCATCAATAGTTTGCAATTTTTTATAGATACATTAAATTCATCCTGCAGTGGAACCTTGAGTGAAAATTCCAAGATAATCTCGCTTTCATGCGCAAGCTATTAAACTCCCAGAACCATTGCTGAAAGCACACATGTTCGTAGTTGAGCCTTCAGCTGGGACTCTGTAAATGAGAAATGTCAGCCGGTCTCAACTTATTGGTCTGCATCTAAATCTGGCCTAGAGATCATGGTAACATCACCACAAACATATCAGTTTATTTTGCATTGGGTCAGGTTCTTAATGATTAAGGTTGGGTATTTCGTCTTCATTCTACTGTCAGAGTTAAATAATACAGGTAGGAACAATAGCTCCACACTGCCCACCAGGGATTATTTGTCTGTCGTGCATAGCCCCTCCCAAACATGTACGCTCCCGGATTGGTTGAAGTGCGTCACGTGACCGCGAGCTTTCTGTCGTGCACGAATGCGCTGTCCCACCAAGTTCCTACCTGCCCACTCCGAAGGAACGTGTTTTTGATGTTGACAAGAGCTTGGCTGTTGAAGACATTTTAATCTGCTCTGTCCTTGTCATCTGACCCTCAAGCTTACTCATGACAATGAGTTTTGGTCAACACTAGCCTTTTATTTAGCAAGCAAAATGTTTCGGCAACAGCAAGGAGATCATAGTCATCATCACTCTTGCATGTCCCCACATTTGTGATTGACTATAATATGCAAATTTGTACAGACTAATGTTTGGAATGCTCGAGTCCTTGGGTCAGATAGTAAATGTATCTCAATCCGTACATAACTGTCCACGCTGGACCCCCTCCCCTCCACTCTCTTCAGTGGGTTCTGTGCCTGTTTATGCCTATCACGATGTTGGGGAAATGTCAAATAGATGATGAAATGATCTCATTTCTTAAATAAAAGGCTGTTGTGCTCAAATTACTGACCCGATTATTCATTTTATCAGACACACTACATATATTTATCATCACCTTAGTGTAGTTTTTAGGCTGCCTGAAGATGACGGGTGGTTTGTTATTTTGTATAAGAGTGTATGTAAAGTTAATTTAAAAAATTAAGTATCTATGTGATGAAGTTATTTCCATCCCTTTGGCATTCTCAAGACTTGATCATCGCAGAAAAGTATTTTTTGTGAATACATTTCCCAATTTCCAGGTCGCTTTGTTTGTGTTGTTTTTATTAGTCAAAGGTTTTGCCATGGAGATTGTTCATTCTACAAATACGAGACCATGTAATGACTTGGGCTCTAGGTTTTATGGCTACAGTGTATCTGCTTAATAACAAATTCCTGAATTCATATTCAGTAAAAAACAATCTTAATTTATTCCACATGTTGACATTTGTGTTCCTCTATAAATAGGTAACTTTTAATATCACTGATCCATTCCCACTGCTTTAGGTGCCTCTCAAATGTGTTTTCATTATATCAGCCCCGTTGCTTATACAACTGAATTTTATAACATTTTCGAGGACTTTTACATTGATACCTTATTGAATAAGCAGGTCCTGCCCATCGTTCATGGCCTGCTTTTTTGTTCTCATGGTTTTTGATTTACTGGAAGCATGCGTATTCTGTTGCTTTATCAGCGTCTAAAGAAGGCTCCTCTCAAACGGTTGTATAGCATCTACAAACTCAACAGTGCTCTATTCCAGTGTAAACCCACTGCTAAGTGCACTGCTGCATTCATGATGCAGTCAGTGGACGTTTGTAAGGAAAGGACCCAGCCCTACTGTGGGTCCAGTTCAAACCCTATTCATTGAGGTTGCTTATTGAACATGGTGAGTGAGTGGATGTTGAAGTGCATTCCTCTCACTATTCAACCTTCCTTGTATATGAACCGATGCTTAGAATTCAACAAGCGTTTATCCTCTGCCATCAAATGCTTGTTTTAAGTAAATAAAAATCAGTGCTTCTGGGTTTTGAACATCGTGAATGTTGTTTCACAGTTTGAGAAAATATCAGGACATTCTTTCACCTCTGAACCCACACTGCTTACTTTGATTAACTCCATATTCTTCGTGACGAACATAACACTTAGCACCTTCGTTGGAGGTGAAGAAACAGATATTTTCCCAAAACATTCTTACATCCACAGTAGTCAGACTTCTCCATTACTGGCAGGCAGCATGAAGAAATTGGCAAAGTCATTATGTAGTTATGTAGACAGGCAAGGTTAATAAAGCTAAATGTTGGTATAAGCCTACATATTATTTGTGTACGTTGTAAGTTGGCAGCTTTGAGTTTCTATTTCTTAATATCAACTAAGCTATTTGCTGGTACGCTTTAATGTCACAAACAGTAGTATACTCGAGTACATGTATAATAAAGACAAAGATCCCCGTATACCCTTAACAGACTGTTAACACAAGTGCTGTTAGCGAGCACCTATTAAGCCCATCACGGCACACGAGGTGGGTGGCCAGCACCATGCCCGGCAGCCTTTGTCTCCCCAGTGGCGATGTTTACACACCACACCAGGTACTCAATTGAGGCTGATTCGACCTCGGAGAGGCCTCGGACTGGTTCAGATAATCGTCACTGGTGTTTGCCGTGAGCGGGAATCGGACCCGGGTCTCTGGGTTCATAGCGCAGTGCATTAACCGCTATATGCACACTTATACATACAAGCCATATTTATTAGAAGCTCGTAACATAAATGAAGCTTGACCCTCTCTATATTTGTTAAGGGGACCTAAATTCTTGCCAAGCAACTCCAGTTCAACAGACCATCAAAAAACGATCCGATAGCACAATCTACCACAAGGCTGTCCTCAACAACATAGGTGTAACATTTCAACAGAAACGGTTCTAACTATTTGTTCCCGTTTAACGGAAATTATGCTATTTCAATGTTCTTTAAGTGTAGGGTCTTAAACCCATTTTGAAAGATTGCACGTTTTTATTGTTAAGTACTAAGATTGTTTTATGGAATATATGGAATACACTGCTGCAAATATACTCTAATTTTAAGCATCTTTTTCATTATTTTTTTTACATTTAAATTGACCTATAGTAGAACAATGCAATAAATTGTGTTTAAGAATCACAATGCACTGTAGATAGAATAAAGACTTAGGCGTTCACATAACATTTTTAAAATCACATTCTGTTTGCACATAGAAAGCTGTGGCTAAAATCATAAAGCGTAATAGTCACTGAGCCAGAAGGGGCTTTCGTAACAATTACAGTGGCAGTGGAAACAATATTTACTTTGCCAAGGCAAGAATCATGATTGTAGATGTCTCTTTTAAAAATAATACTCTTTTGTCTTAACAAATGTTTTATCACAAAATGTTAAAGCTTAAATGGGATTCTAGAATGTGTGATTTTTACCTGTATGAGTCAACCGTTATGTTCTATTAAATATTTACATATTCAACATGTGAAAAAACGTTATTTTTTAAAGCAAAGGGAGCCAGTTGTTTTTGTGTGACAGTCCGCTCGCATGTGAAGATTTCACACTCCGTCTCCCGTTTTTCCCCACGGTTGAGTTTGTTTTACACAGTCATTCTTCCGTGACGTGTAAAAAAATAGTGAAAAAGAATCCACGGCTCTGCAAAACCAGCCCACTGCAAGGGTTTTGTGTTTTTACGATTTCGAAGTCAAAAGCCCTTTTTTTCACGCTCGCTGAGTACAGTGTTTTTTTCTCATGAAGCGCGACTTTTACACCTTTTGTCAGAGCTCAGAGCTGGAACAGCCAAGCAAAGTGTTTTTTTGGCAATAAATCTGTTTTCTTTATTTTCACATTTTGTGTATTGGCGTTTAAAGTCAACAGAGGATCAATTTAATCATTTTGTTTAGGGGCAGTATCTGGTTACTACTTAGTGACAGCACATTATAAACAATTATATGAATGGGAATGCATTTTTTTTTAATTATAGGTTCTTATATGCCCGTTAAATGATTGTAGATAAGCCATGGCAAAACCAATGCTTCAGATAACATCGTGTTTGGCCAGAATGGTAAATTCCAGGGTAGGAGATGTGCTAAGATACATATCGCAGGTTACAATCAAAGTTATGGGTAGATGATTGATTTTTTTCTTTTTCTTAAAAGAGAGAACGTAAAAAAGACTTAAAATGTTGCCTTAAGCAAGTTGTGCAAACTTTGCCACTCCCTTCTAAAAATCCCCCCATCAGCCAAAACAGCACTTTGAATAGAGGGTGAAATCTGTTCGGCTGCCTGGGAGAACTATTGCCAAATATATGTATTGGGTTTTCCCAGATTGTCAGGAACAATATATTATATGATTGTGTACGGAGAAACGGAATGTGTGCTTACAGTTTAAAAAAAACCATATCCAAATACTGTATATTTCAAGTGGTTGTTTAGTGCTGACATCAGATTGTCAATGCCACCAATTAAATTTGTGTAACCTTAATTTAAACTTTTCAAAAACTGCACACAAGCGCAATAGATTATGACACGTAAAACAAAAACAATTTAGTTTAGCTTGTAAAAAAAGGTTCTATACAATTTATATTAAATTTATTTTGCAATCAGAACATCTATCACCAACAGTTCATGGTCATGGTTCCTCACTTGAGAATGCTTTTCAAATCAAAAGACTATAGATAAAGGTCATGGGCTTTCCAAAAACTTCGGCATGCCGGGCTGTGTGCCGGCATGAAGGAATTGCATGAGAATGTGTTCAATAGCAGTATCCGAGAGTGCATTGAGACGCGAAACAGCCCGTAAAAGCTGTGCACCTCACTCAATTCAATGGTTTTTATTTATTTCTAATACAGCAATAACATTTTAGCTAAATGTATAAATGTACCTGCAATATACTTGCTGGTGCAATTCTTAAACATGGGGTAAGTATTATGTTGTGCCCTCCTCATATTGCAGCTGTTGTGGACTTCCATCGACTACTTTATATGTATGTGCCCCAACTTCAAAGTCCTTCCGATGTGCTTGTAAAATTAACAATATATTCCAGTTGTATTAATTCCACAAAAATGTTATGTGATTTGTGGAAAATAAATTAATCTACATTATGGCTATTTTGTTTTAGATAATGTGTGCAGACCAGATAATTATTAGAAATAATCATGCATTAATTTATTCATTTATGTAATTTTGCTCACAATGCAAACACGTTCTCTTTGTAGGAATATTTTTTTATATATGTATTTGTTGCATATTATTAGGTTACATGTCCTCTGCATCCACGAGCAGTTCTACATAGACCATAGTGGCAGAGAATAATCTTGTGCCCTATAATATGCAACAGTATTACATAGTGTATATATTCATGCCTATGTGTATAGACTTGAGGAATTGTCGGTGAGGGTCTCCGAATAAATACACACAGCCTGGTCTTGTGTGAAACTGCTATGCCCGAGGATTTGAAGGCACTGCCCAAGATTAAGTGCTGAACCACAGGGCTCAGCCTGGTGTCAGTCAAGTCTTAGTCTCGTGTTCTTTATCTCGAACAAGGCACACCATCTGCATGGCTGAAGCTCAGTGTGTGTATGTGACCTCTCATCACCTCACCTTCCAAGATCTGTTTTGCCAACTGATTCTGTATATTACAGTGTGCGTGTATTACTGGAGTACATAACCTCAAGGCTTCTATCCCTTTACATTTCTGACGTGACCAAAGTTTATCATGCATCATTATTTCATATCTAGCATCAGTGTATGGTACGCGTAAATGTAACATGCACGTTAAAAAAAATGACATTTTCAATGTTTGTGTTTAATTATTGCCGTGGTATTCGTCACTGTCATAAGTGGGCAGCAAAGGGCTTGTCTGTCAGACCTGCATGGGCAACGGCTGTTTTGGAAAGTGAGGTTGAAGGTTGGGAGTTGCTGGCGTTTGTGGTTTGTGGTTAAAGGTCTGTAAGTAAAGCAAAGCAAGTTGAGGCAGTACGTGGTTTTGGGCCTGCAGTGCGCTATGTGCATTTGGCATCTTTGCAGTGGGGCACATCTATCAATGCCTGCAGTGTATGTGTGTATTTCATATCTTTTTTGCATTTAAAACATAAATTAGTCGGTTAATCTGCAGTCATTTTGTATGTTTCTGTGAATGCACTTTTCAAATGCAGTCCTGTATAATACATGCTACTGAAAAAATCCTCATGTGCATCTTGCAGTGTGTCATATATGTATGTTGAACTTCTTTTGCACTGTGTGTAGCCAGCTGTGCATATCGGCTGTGATTGCCTCGAAGCAAGATACTATAACTTTCTAGAACACAGGTTGTTTTAATAACTTTGCCACAGTGATTTACAGACAATATCCTCAGGGCAGAGACTGCCGTCTCAAATATATCATGTGGACACTTGATCATTTGAACCCATGACAAGGTAAATACATATCTCATTATCAACATGGCATAATGTAGACATATGCAAAAAATAAGTTTGGCAGCTATAGCCAGATTTCCCAAACAGTATTTGCCCTTGCTTCTTTACTTGCCATTCGGGATTTGCTAAATGTTCACTTTTCTTGTCACTGGGTGACAGTGTCAGCCTTTTCACCTGCTTCCTTGGACATCACAAAAGAAACGAGTGTCATGGTAGAATTACTGTGAGATTAGACGTGATGTATGGAGTGTAGTTCATCACGACTTGCAGTGTGTTATATGATCGCACACTGTCATTTGTAAATGTTTTGTCATGTAAACTTTGTGTTAAATTGTAGCATGTGTCGCAAAGAGAAATCCATTAAGACAGGTGAGTACAAAAGTCGCTGTGGAAGATTGTTGTCAGCACTTTACAAACACTGATAGGCAAAAAAAATCAATGTCAACAAATTAAACGTTATTTGTCTCGTTTACCCTTCAAACTCAGCATTATTCAATAACCTTTGTTCGTTAAGGTGGAATGAAGTCAGTGTTTTTCTATTATTTTTGGTTGTAAATTATATTTTGTACATTTCTCAAGGTAATTCTTGTTTAAACCTACCAAGTCTGATCACAAAGAAATTACAATTTACAGCCCTTTGTCAATCCACGAGGGTCTCCCCACGCTATGTGAGTTTGACAATACTGCACCACGTTGCTCAGTGCAGTAGATGAAGGGATTCATCTTCTTGGTTCTTTCAGTAAAGTCACGTAGAATGGAAATAATAAAATAATACAAATAAAACATAATAAAATAATTCTCACGACGTTTCGGCCACAACGCAAGCAGCCGTCCTCAGGTCTGTCGAGAAGACACCTGAGGACGGCTGCTTGCGTTGTGGCCGAAACGTCGTGAGAATTATTTTATGATGTTTAATTTGTATTATTTTATTATTTCCATTCTACGTGACTTTACCGAAAGAACCAAGAAGATGAATCCCTGCAGTCACGAAAGCTTTAAATCGAAATAGATGAAGGGAGTTCAGATATCACTCTGCACTAATGTTAAACGTGACTGGGAATTTAACTCGTACACCCACGTTCATAGTGCACTGTATTAACCACTGCACCACTGCTCCATCCCACATTTGATCACATTTGCAATGCTAAATTGTTTACGTGATAAAAAAACGAGTTGAAATATTTAATTTTCAGGAGGGTCCTTTATTGGAATGTTCGGTCAATTCATTTTTGAGTGTTGTTTTGCATGGGGGAGCAAACTGAAGTTCTGGAGAAAATCCACATCATAAGAGGGGTTAGTACTCATATGTCCACACAGATCCATTGGTAAACCCTTTGGCTGCTATCTATTGGACACCCTTGCAGGTTTTGGAGTTTAACAAATTTGTGTGGTTCACCAACCCATTGCCTCATGCATCAGATCACTGGCGTGTGCCGCAACGCTTGGATTAATCAAAAGCACATTATTTGTTTGCTTTAACTGTTGCAAAGTAAACAACTAGATATACTGTGCATGTATTTAACAGTGTTATTTGATATACGGTATTCAACAAATGACTTAAATGTAATGTTCAGCACTATTTTTTTATCTCGAATCGGATAAATGTTTGCTCGGCATAAAATTCTAGCATGTCCAGGAACAAACATGCACAATGGCAAACCACACGTGAAAATAAACAGGGGAAATATCTTGCGCAAACTAAGACAGAAAATTGGTTCGCAGAAATAGCATGATGGTTTGTTTGTCTTCGCGTCGATTTTAACAGTTTAATGATGGCCAGTCTCAATCTTCTATGCTCATTAGCCAGCGGGTTCTGCATGTTCTCATGAAATAAACAGAATGGATGCTTCATCGGGATTCTGAGTGCTTTGCGAGTAAAACATAGCTTTGTGCCATGCCCATTGTGTCGTCACAGTGTACTACTGTGACAGGCCGCTGAGCATGGAAACATGATATCTGCTGGGCATTGCGGACAAAGGGAAAAAGCAACAAGCAATTGGGTCGAAATGTGTAGCTAATGGCATACAACGGCAGTGTCCGAGACCAGAGTGAGCAATTTTGTCTTGTTTAACTGTGTCCTTTTAAACCCCCCCCACCACACCAGTCTTTATGATTGTAACAAGTTTAAACTATAGTAATTATTTTCCCATCCCTGATTGTGATAAGTTTCGTTGGAACGTTGCAGCAAGAATGAACTTGTGCTGAATTTGACAGGCGGTATTTATCTTGGTTTGTAGTTAGTGGAAGTTTTGTAATGGAATTGTTCCGACCGATTTAAAGGACATTCATTTAGTGTGTTACAACAGAACCAGCAGCACAAAAGAATACATCTCCTTTTATCTCCGTTACAGTGAGTCACTTTGACATAGATGAGCAGCCGTGTACAAGGACTGATTTGTTTGCAAGAATAAGTTGCATGATTCATTGTGATGATCGTATGTTTTGGCTATGAGGATAAAGTTGAGCCATAAATGTATGCGAATCTTTATTTAAGTTGAAATTTTCATGCGGTGGTTTTTAAAATTAGAATTAAAGCATGATTTAAATTACTCACTCGTTATAACTCTGATGGTACAGTACTATTCTGGTAACATGCCACTAATCAAGAACAACAGTTGTACAATAATTTGCAGACACGTCAGACAGTTGAGCTTTGCCAATATCTTAACAACTGTTTTGTACTCCCCAAGCACACAGACTATGCGGCAGTACCAAGTATAGCCAATGAAATGTTACCGGAGTAAGTTGCTTGCCTGATAGTGTTCCTTGCGCACCAGCACGGGAAATTGAAAGCACATTCTTGCACCCCCCTCCCATCCCTATTACTCGCCTTGGCTCTTGGGCCACCCTCCCCTCCTTTCAATGCCCAAACCCCCAACCCCTGAAATCTCCAGCAAGCCTGATCGAACTCGGCGCCAGACAGGAAGTCACCGTACGTAGCCCCCACTGCTGTGACGCACGTGCTGCCCCAGACAATGCAGAAGTGTTTATCTGCTGATTTCAAGTGTAATTAATACAGTTGTAAGAACGTTCTCACATCATGTATGATGTTTAATCGTTAAAGTACAGGCTAATGGAATGTACGGTGTATTTTATGCACGGGGGCCCTGAGGTTTCGTTTTAGTAGCCGAAATTGGGATTAAAATGGTGTAATTGTTTTTTTTGCTATGCGTAGTTTAAAATTTTCATTCTTTTTTCAGCTGTAATCCATAATAAATGTGGCCTGTTTTTTTCACGAACCCCTAATGGTTTCACTTCTAGTACCACTCATTCGTTTTGGTCATCAGTCGTTATTTGGTGTAGTGTGTTGTTGCCAATACCAGTTGTATTTTAGGCATGCAGTTTGTTGCTGTGAGTGTATCATTTTACTCATTCTAAGCCCTGGCAATCATTTTTGTCTGAGTAATGCCATGCGTGCATGTTTATATGCTGATTAATTTGGGTTCATATACTGTTTGTTAATCATCGACCATATTTCTGATCAAAATTTCATGCTATAAATGTACAAATTGGCCTCAAACACTAAAATTCTATATTTTGACAACTCAGGATATACTAGGTTATAAATGGACTTACATTACAGGCTAACTTGTTATGAAGTGCCTTTGGTTCCATAAATGTTACTTCTAATTGAATATACTACGTATTACAGTTAGAAATCCTTTACCCCAATGTTCATTGTATAGATATGTAACAGTGTCGAATGTACTATGTGTATGAATTCAGATTTCTTAGGATTTAGACACATACATGATCACAGCTATAATTTGCCATTCCCAACCACAGGTTTTCAAACAGACACGACCATCGCAGTTGTGTCGTATATGGACTCATTAAATTATGCTTGGGTTCACACATAGCTTAGAGAAAATGTGCCTCTCCGCGCAGACTGCACCAGATGTTTCCTGTGTGGGCGCATACAGGAAATGTGCTCAATAGACACACAGTATTCCAGCATCTGGAGAAGGTGTACCATAAGGCACTTCCAGGATTTACGTAAATTCCCAGATACGGATGGCACATCCTTTTGTGAGCAGCGAACGTGTCCACTTGAGCATAGTTTAGTGCTCCCAGGACAACAGAGGATTTGGGTCTTACAGAGGCGCTAGACATGGACATTGTCATTGTGGGAGAAGGGGTGGCAACTGTGCTGTTTCAGGCTGATGACAGCAAGGGGTGGCAATGTGCGAAGCTGTAAAAAGAAAAGTAAGTGAAGGTAGCACAGGGTAAGGAACGATCCTTTTTTTTATATAATTTCGTCACCCATCAATTTGTGCTGGCACACTTTTACAACACTGATTTAAAACAGCCCTTTTATTGCTTTTAAATTACAGGGCAATTTTTTTCACAACTTTCCCAGAGGCAATCACATTTTCACGGGACCCAGCATTTTAACGTTTTAGCAGTAAAAATTTAGAAGTTTAAAATCTCAATAACAAAAAGGTCAACAATACTCTATTTGGTAAAAGCAAAACTATGCTTACACATGCTATTATAGTATAGTTAAATATTGATTGCTCCTTAAGTAGTATTGTAAAAGCTGTTAAACGTCAAATATGAAAAACAACAAATGTTGTTATCCCCAAGAAAGAAATGTGTATGCTTATTAATAATCCTACCAAAGTTTAAACTTATTTTTACTCCCAACATTTAAAGATGTTCACAAATAAAGTATATAAAAGCCGATATATTTTTGTAAAACTGTCATTTCTTTGGTAGAGAACATACTGTACTGCAGGAAAATGCAGATGTTTCCGTTTTGAAGACGCTAGGGATGTATTTTACGGTAGTAACGTCAGGCCAGAGAAGTCTTTTGGCCGGCATGTGCCAAGTGTGGTTTACAACTGGGGTGTTTTGTCTTGCAAAAGAGAAAAAAAAATCTCATGTGTAGACTGTTATTGGGAAAAAGTTGGGCAGAAAAAAGACAGCTGTACAATAATGTACGAAATTAAGTTTAAAACTCTTAGTCAAGTTCGTGCTATCATAAATTTCATATTACGGAATAGCTTGTTGAGTAAAAGCAAAACTTTATTTTTAATTTGATGAAATTTGGCGCACATATATCATGCAAACTGTGTACTGCTTAGTTTTGTGGTGATGTTTATAGGCTCAGTAATTATAGTTGTGCCGTGTTGATTTTCTTGTATAGTTTTCTATTTAATATCTTAAGACCGTCCTCTTGCACCATCTGCTTGCAGAACATTTTTCATCCTATCAGATTTCTGCTCGAGATTTCCTGTTTTTTTCCTCGTGAGGAAGAAGGCTCCCTTGTGACTTGCAGAACTGCTTACTCTTGTGTTTTAAGCCCTTGTTTACTATATAAAACATCTCCTCCCCCATTTCTCAGCCTGCTTTTGTTCTAAAACTGCAATTTATTGATGACTAGAGGCAAGGTTTGCCTTTTCCCCGAATGGCGTTACTTGTCAACGTACAATCCCCGTGTCTATGTAACTGAGACTGGTCTCGTGTTTGTGTTTGGTTAGTCGACGCCTGTAGGTTACTGAGAACCTTATCCATTAAAATGTGTCTGCAGACAAACTAGAGGAAGGACAATGCATTTTTTTTAAAGCAAAGTGGACTTTAGGACCGATGCCTTTGTGTTGCTTTGCTTTAAAGCACACTGATGTGAAGACGTGCATTGCACAAGAGCGGAAGCCTATTCGTCATAAAACGTACATCGGATTGTGTAATTTTGTTTTTATATTTGTCATTGAACATTATTGTGTATAAAGTGGTGTATCCACACCTAAAAAAAACACCTTGGTTCTGTTCGATAATAATGTATTAGTGAATGGTAATACATTGATGTAATACATATACTCTGTATTGCATTGCAATCTGCATAAAACACATATCCTTGTCATGATTTCACTTCGAATATGATTATGAATTCCATTAGTTGTGTTTTCAATGAAGATGTAAGGGTTATCTGGAACATATTTCACGTTTAAATAAATGTAGGGATGAACACACACAGAACATAAACTAGCATGAGGCCATTGAAATCATAATAAAGTTATATTTTTGTTTCATTAATTTACTGTACATTCTGAATATGGTATATTATTCTTAATTCTGTCACTTATGGATCGATCAATAATAGGAAGGGTAAGTTAGACCAGGGCCAGTCTGAACTTTTCTACAGACAATTCGCTAAGGGGGAGAAGTTATAGTGTGAAAAAGTTGGAAAATTACCTTGACTTGTTTTGGCAAACATAGGTATTGAGGATGTGATTGTATGTCCAGGGGGGGGGGGGCAGATCTGGCCACAGCTGCAAAATGTTCTAATTTCTTCTTCCAAACACAATAAAGTAATTTTGCTCGACATGGGATTTGTCCGACAAATGCTACACACTTATGCACAGTACACTTTACTCATTTAAAATGTGCAGCCAATATATTATTTGATATTATGATGCGGTCGTTTTTTCAGTTTACATCCACAGAGCAAGATGCAATAATTTCAGCATTAAACGTGGGTCAAAGTCAATCTTGCAGGTGAGTTAAAACGGCATAGCCACGCAGCTCCTTAGCAGATAGGATGGCCAAGTTAGAATGGTGAGCATGTCTTCTTTTCTTTTGTAATTACACAGGCATGCGTGTCTGCCAACACGGTGCAAGACGGCTGAAAGTGGAGACCTTTGTTTGGCTTCAGACAGAGGTAACCGCAGTCCCTGATGAGAGACAGGCCTGTGGCTGGCTGTGAGGCAGGGCCCCATGTCTAGATTTGAGACGCGTGTGTAATTTAGATGAGTATGTCTCGCTTTGCATACCACTTTGTTGGCTTGAAGCTTGTCGGTTTAAAGTTCTGTTATGGACATTTTGACACCGCTTTATGCCATTTTTTTGTGGTACCGCATTCACTTTTTACAACAAAAAAAAACACCTTGTAACTGTGCAGTCGAAATAAGAAAAGGAAACGGTGTTTAAATGCACCTAACGAGCTCATTAAGTTCCCCTTGGTAATTTGTGGCCTTCTGCATACGTGTAAAATGTGAAGATTTTAACGTCTTGAGTAAGTAAAGCAGCAATCTTCACAGTCCGTGTGTGAAGGACACTGCATTGCTTCATGTGCAACATGCATGCAAGGCCGTGGTCTGCAAATATGGTATTCAAGCTAGACGAGAACTGGTCACATTTAAAACATTTTGAAACTTTGAAAATACTGCGAGTTACAGTATCTGACCGTGAGCAATGAGAATGTAAGACCATGATGTTACGAGCTGTGATTGCCGGAGCATTGTGGTTGAAGAGAGTACTTGTGGGGGATGTCTTTTACTGTATGTTAAACGTTTGTTTACATTCTACGTTTGATGTGGTACACAGAAGCAAAGTGCACATTTTATATTGTTTTTTTTCAGTTGACTATAACACCAATAATATTTGTCTACATACATTTATTTCTATCCATATTACACAAATAATCACAACGTGAAATAGTTCGTTCGTGAAGATTAGTTTCATTTAAATGTACTTATTTTGTTCAAAGAAATTATAAAATGTTCAATAGGGGGTCTTCGCAAAATAGACTGCGATCAAAATAACATTATTTGTAAGTGCTGCAGATGTGCCGAAGGTGTGTTGGGACCTGGTTTGGCAGGTTTTTTTGTTTTGGGGGTTTGGAGGAGAAGAGGAGGGAGGGAGGGGAACCGCAAATGCACGCCGCTGTTGCAATGGAGGCTAGAGGGAACCAGCCTCGAGCGTAAACAAGAACTTTATTTTTTGCCCTGCCAAGACTTGTCTGTCTGGCTAAATCCGAAAAGGGTTCATTCATCAGAGGATTACTTAGAGGTTAACCTGTGCTTCAGTTCGACGTTTGTGTCCTTAGTGACTTCAGATTGGGAACAAGGTACACGTGCACAGCTGCGCACTTGGGATACACGTGTGTTTGGCAGCAAGGGCTGCGAAGTTCCTTGTTTTGTTATGGTGCTGTGTAGATTTACACACCGATGCTCAGACATCGTTAGAGGCTTGGGAGATGGCAAGGGCAAAGGAAGTGAAGGCCGAACATTAAATGTGGTAGCAGTTATCCAGGGATATTCCTTGCCCTATGTTTAACAAACCTAAAGAGGTCAAACACTCTCAAAGGACTGCCCAGAGGTTTGGCTGATCCATGCTTCCATTGTCTGCGCTCTCAAACTCTCATCACGGAGTATGATGTAACGATTAATTGGTTTATTAAATAAAATATATTATTACACTCACAATACATCAATACAATCGTGTGTGTAAGAATAAAATACTTTTTTTATTATTATACCCTGTAAAATGTGCTCATGTGACCACTCCTGCTACTAGAGCCTGCTATGTTCAATATAATATTAAAAAAACAATTTTGAATTGCAACCATGAGGGTGTTGAATTGTTATCGTTACATATTAATCCTGCAGCTCCGCAATGTCTCTTAACTTGTTGTGCACCTAGTTTGCCAGCATGTGTATTTTCTCACACACTTCAGGAGTGTACTCTTGCAGTGTTTATAGTTGTAGAAGTAAGGGCGTGCTAAACATGCTGGACTTTACACAGTCGCGGTGTCACTTGAGTTGATCTCTTTTGCTATGAGAGCCAGGCCATGCAGGCATCAGAGCTGGTGACTGCACTGTAGGGGTGGGGATGTGGCTGTCATGCAACATGCCATCACTGTGACACAATTTCATCTGAGCCATCGGCGCTAACCATAAAGAATGCTGAATGACAAACACAGAGCTATTTATTTATATGTTCATTCTTGCTCGCCTGCTTCACAGTATCAAAACAATATGAAGATTATGTCTATCTAGTTATTTTGTTGTTGTTTCAGGACCAATTTTGATTGAGTTTGGGACCTTGCCACAGATCCGAGTAGCAACAACCTTTATATTATTGTGGCTTTGATAGAATATACATATAGGTTTGGACGCTGGTACATGTGTGGCAAGCACACATGGTTTGCTGGATGTCTTAATGTTTTCATGTCAGTGTATTGCCTTTGGTGTTGGATCGAGTAGAGATGAGGTGATTTTTGCCTCTGGCCTTTTCATTTAAGATCAGGTGACTCAACAAAAGTTTTAGATCATTACAGTGACTGCCACTTATTTGCATTCAAGAAAAGTATTATTCCTGTTGGGTGGGGGGGGGGGCTGAGCAGCAGGCATTACATGGGTTGCAAGCAAACATACATACCTTTGGTACAGAGCTACAATTATGAGAGGGAAAAAATACAAACTACACTTCTGGCTAAAGACTATTTACCATTATGAACCAATGGATTACTGCACGTTTATACGTACTGTTATTTTAATCTTTTTTCTTTCCCAATAGCTTATTTAAAGTACCTTGTAATACAGTTGCCTTTATATTTATTGCATGAACCAATGCAAAGGTTGTAAAGTGACTCATTCTCACACCTCGATTTTACCATGAACTTGTACCTATTCTTTGGGTCTTTCGGTAAAGCCACGTAGATAGATCAAATAATAAAAAATAATAATATCACGACGTTTTGATCGCAACACAAGCAATCGTCATAAGGTGAGGTCACCTGATGATGAAAGCTTTAAGTCAAGAAATTGTACCTGTTAGCAATGCAAAAACTACTTTAATTAAACTAACACTGTGGTGATTGCTGTACACTTTACAGGGCTCATTATTGTTCATTGGATCAGGTAAATTTTCAATACCTAAAAAATAAACCTCGCAATTTTTACGTTTTGGAAAATATACATTACTATATTTATTCAAACAAAAATACTGTTTTTGGAACCTTTTGTGGTACATTCAAATTGACTCTGGCACCAATTCTTCTGGCTGCAAAATTAAAACATTTCAACACTGCTCACCATTTCAGGTTATATCCAGCAAAATCTGTTTATTCCTTCTCATGGCAATTATGTTAATGGATATACATTCAGTTTTTTTCAATTGTATACCGTACGTTGTGTACATACACTTCCATACATGTGCACACAATTCAGAACAGAAGCAAACTCAGAGTGTAAAGTTAATTATATTTGATTTGTTTTCGAAATTATGTTTGAGCAGATTATTTTCTTCCAAAACAGCTGTGAGACACATGGTAGGCTTTCCGTTATATAATGAGTGCTGTTGCGAGGCAGTGGGCACTGTGTGTAGGATAGATGGAATTTGTGTGCACTGCAATAGTAAGTGGGAGCATTGTTCCTTCACTGACTGTATAGAATTTACATCATGGGCAAACCAGCTGTATGTCGTGGGGACCCTCATTTTACACACACATTTTTAGGCTGAAAATGAATCTTCACATATGGTGGCCTACGTCACAATTTGAGACTTAATTTTGTCAAAGCATCCACGCCTCCAATGTTTTATTAATCAGTGGGTGGCTTCCCTCGTTATTAGGGCTAGCATGTCATACAAGTCGACAAAATTACTTCCACAAGCTGGACTGAATAATGAGTTGGGCATTTGAGTCCAAAAGTCTCAGATAACTTCGGAGAGCGATTTCCTTTCGGACGTGGCAATGTGTTGCTGTGCACCTGGGTCACTGGGCAGCTGTCATTTATGTTAATGTGAAGTGAGCAAAGATTTGTGTGAGTGCGATTGGACATGGTATTCCAGTACTTAAAATAAATTGTAATATTTCGTGTTACTTTAAAATGCCACTTAGCTAGACATCCAAGTGACATGTCTAACCTGAGTTAAATTGTCTCGGCTAAGTGGAAAAATTCATATTAGTTGACTCAAATACTGTACACGAACAAGCTCTCCTCACCATGGAGATGAGGATGCTCAGATGGAGCCTCGGGCTCACTCGATGGGATCGTGTCAGGAACGAAGACGTTCGGAAGCGACTTGGTGTGGCCCCCATTGCGGACAAGATGCTTGAGGCAAGGCTTCGGTGGTACGGCCATGTGATGCGAAGTGAAGAGTCATCAGTGGCCAAGACTGCCGTGCGTATTGAGCCAGAGGGCCGCCGTCCACGCGGACGTCCGAAGAAGCGATGGATGGACCGAATAAAGGAAGACATGAAGACGGTCAACGCATCCCCTGAAGATGCCCTGGACCGAGCCAAATGGAGAAGACAATGCCGAAAAGCGGACCCTGCGCCACAGCGGGAACAGCGCTAGGAAGAAGAAATACTGGTAGTTTGCTTGTTGACTTGAGTAGCAACTGAAAATGCACATGGAATCCTTCTTGTCATGATCAAACATGATTCTTGCACTGCTGGGATCCATGTGCACTTTTTGTTTCTCAGTAAAATTCCAAGCATGCACCAGTCATTGAGACCTTTTCAGCTTTGTTCGACTTTCATTATCAAGCTCCATGTTTATGATCGACATGTCAGAGCTGGTAATCATCATGGCTTGGCTTCGCGAACGAAGATCTAGGAAGGACATCCACGTCTTCTGCAGGCACGCTGGTGGCTGAAGAGGCCTATGCGGGACAAGCAGGTCCTGCCACAACAGCTGCAAGTATAGGTCTCATCTGGGATGGGTGCTGAGGGATCATATACACTGGTTAAAAACATTCATCTTTAGGCACATTGAATTGTATATTTCATATTAAATTCTTGGTTCTTTCGGTAAAGTCACGTAGAAGGGAAATAATAAAATAATAAAAATAAAACACAATACAATTCTCACGAAGTTTCGGCCACAACACAAGCAGCCGTCCTCAAGTGAAGAACAGCTCTGTTCTGTTTTATTATTATTTTCCTTCTACGTGACTTTACCGAAATAACCAGGAATATGAATCCCTGCAGTCACGAAAGCTTTAAATCGAAATTTATTTCATATTAATTTCATTTTTTCTAAAAGCACCCCAACCTAGCTCTTTCCATCGCTTAACATTAGTTTAAAATATGGTCTGCCTTCAGTAATTGCCCTAGGTATATATACTCTGTGTTTTCCAGTTGTGACCCTCAGATATATTTATTTGTTTCGTGCATTTGTTGTGTGTAACTCTCCCTTTGCTCACTGTCTGTATCCCAACTTTGTGACCACATTCATACTATCAATCAGATTTTGAAAAAAGACTATTGAATATAAAATACCATTGTTCTTAGCCTTTATAGGCAATGCATGGTATTTTAATCATCATCCAAACTCTCGCAAACCAAGGTCTGTTTTTTTTAAATTCAAGATTAAAAGCCATTTACTAACTTTTAACAGCAGCACTGATGTTGCATGAAGAACGTAGACATTTGTATTGTCGTAGAAGAGTCGGACCAACAGGTACACTTTCACAAAAAATATTCCTCGCGACATTGGAAGATGTTTTCAGGATTGTAGAAATACACTAATGAACATACATTAAGAAAATATTATCCTTCAAAGGTTTAGTGATGAAAGTAATTTTTTTATGTAAATACAGCCTTTGTCAATTCACTGCTAGATGAAGGCCTACCCATGCCGTGTCAGTTACAGGGGTTGTTTGACAATGTTTCACCATGCCGGTCATTGCGGGCTGATGAAGGAAAAGCTCCAGACTGGTTCATATGTCGCTTGCCACTGAAGTTTGCCGTTGCCGGGAATCCCATTCCAGTAGATGACTTCATAACACACTGCGTTTAATAATTGCACCGTAGCTCCAGTCCAAGCCATTATAACAGCCATTGGAAATTAATTACGGTATGTGTATGAAGATCTTAACAAAGAAATCTGTAAATGTGTGCTTAAATATAGCTCTGACTTCAATGGCAGTTCTTTACAGTTGCTTTTTACCAAGCTTGTAATTGCAAATGTGCATAGTTAAGCACAGTTTTTAAAACATTCCATGTATTTTCACATCTCTATTGCGTAATGTATTTTTGGGGACACGCTTGTGCTTTAAAATGTAGTAATGACTGCAAACCATTGCAGTTTATAAGACTTGAGCTGTAAAAAACAACAACTAGTATGTTAACAGCATGCACTGGGACAAAAGCACTGATTGTATTGAGGTTTTTCACACTTTTCATCCTTTTGTGTATCTGTTCTCAACCTTTGCATCCAATAAATAACTGGACTTAACGGTCATGTGTATGTTGTAAACATCAGTGACACAGCATACAATACATTACACGGACACCATCATAAGCACTGCGGTATATGCAGTCTGCAGATAAAACATAAATGTTTGTAAATTAATACTTCATTAATTGAGTTATAAATCTCAAGATCGACAGCGAGTGGCTCGCAAGTAACAGTCTAGCACCAAAAGTCTCCAGAAGCTACCCCCCCCCCCCCTCCGTGCAGTACAGTGGAAATACATACATTTTAGATTTCAAATATTAGCACAATTATACAAAGTTAATGTTAGAAATGCAACATCAATTTTAATACATTTATTTCTTTATTACATGCATCTGAGTTCCACTTGACCATCCCACATGATCACCTGCGTACCTGCATCGAATGAGTCTCTTTGTTTTGTTCTGTGACAACTCGCCATTACTCAGGGCTCTCTCGGAGAGATGCATGCTTGTCTGTTGAGTAATATTTTATTCCTATTGTGGACTCACTTCAGCTAGGCATGAGGCCTTCAGTCCTAACCATAGCTCACAGTCCGTTGTAAATGTTGATACTTTGAGTGGTGGAAGCTGAGCCTGTTTTGCTGGTGCTGAAGTTTTGGCAGGAGCAATTTACTCCAAGAAGTGCCTCCGAGACAATTGTTGTGC
This sequence comes from Lethenteron reissneri, assembly GCF_015708825.2. NCBI lineage: Eukaryota > Metazoa > Chordata > Hyperoartia > Petromyzontiformes > Petromyzontidae > Lethenteron > Lethenteron reissneri. The sequence goes on from NC_083803.1 coordinate 5,485,888, forward strand.
ACCACTTCGGGTCTTACATCAACATCAGCAGTGTTACTTGTTCCTGGGAGTTAATCACTATATCGTCCGGAAAACAGCTTGTCCCTGCCTTCGAGAAGTCTCCAGGGATGAACAAAGGTGTGTGGGACTGACACCCAGGGTCCCTCAGCCTATCCAGTTGACTTTGTTGAGGGCCCTGTCTCTTTGCCTTGGTGGACAACCAAGAGGAGGGTGAACTGCACATGACCTGTCAGAGCAGGATCTGTGCCCAGATGTGTACAAAGCAATTCTCCAGCATTGGATTGCGTATTTTAGTTTCTGGATTCTACCGAGGAGGCCCCCAGGAATACGGAAAGCTTGGTTTCAAGCGCGGTTACAAGGACATCGTACCCCAGTTTCACAGACACATGCACGAGGTTGCTGATAAAGCTTTCTCCAAGGCAAGTGCGCAGTGTCTTAAGTCAGGGTGCGACTGCTATCACGGGCAGAAGGACGAGGAGCTAGCCTGTTGCACCATTCCTCAAGCCGAGGTCAAGATAGTGCACAGGGTAGTGTCTTCTAAGATAAATCTGACGATTTTGTTCAATTCTCGAGCTGTGCATTCTGCACTAGTTCATCAGGCCCTACTCGTTCAAGATAGATGTCTGGGACTCTACCATCAGGACAGTCAAACCAGGTGCCTGCTTCATCTCCCTAGACCCTCAGAATGGTTATTTGCATGTCCCAATCCAGCAGGACAACCATTGATTCCTCCACTTCACCATGTCAAACTTGTACATGCAGTTCTCCGTTCTCAGATTTGGGCTGCAATCAGCACTTGGATGTTTATTAAGCACCTTACCATCTCGATTTTCCTGCTTCACTGGCAAAGGGTAAGGATAATGGCTTTCTTGGATGACCTACTGATCAATAACTCACTGACCTGCAGATGGAAGTTCAAGTCGTGCAATAATGACTGCGTCCTGAAGTGGCAATGGTGAAATCTGAATCCGATGCAGTCTATGTAAATCTCGGGATTCATCTTCAGGATGGACCAGGGAGCCAATATGTTGATGGTGGACAAGGATTGAGCCCTCTACTGCCACGCTAAATGCCTGGTTCACCAGATGGTGATCATTGGCAAGGACATCGTTTGTCGGGTAGGATGTGAGCCATGTTGGAGGTGGTACCAAGAGTCCTGTTCCATATGCATCTACTTGATTGGGACCTCTCGTCTTAGTAGTCACTAGTTCCCCAGGACAGAGGCAAGCATGTATCTATCTGTTGATCAACACCAGGGAGCATCTATCTGCCTTGGTTGATGAGTAACATTTTCAAGGTCCACTCTGAGGTTCGTCAATCCATTAATTGTCGTCTCCACTGACAGTTTGTTGAAAATATGTCATAACATACATAGTTTCATCTATGTATTCATATAACAAGAGTTCAGGATTGTGTCCCTACCAACATATTATTGCATGCCACCCAACCAGGTCATTGCATTTAAGGTTCGGTGGTATAGTTTACCATTCTTTCTCATTGTCAAAATAAACCAAGTTTAAATAGTGAGTGGAATGTTGATGCTCCATATTTATGTACACTGCCTCAGTCAGATTTGTGTATTTATCTCACTGCAGTATTCCAAGTTTCTGAAATGCTTCGTGCTTTGTGGCGTTTCCTTTCAGCACACAGTGCCGAAGCTCTCTTACTGTTACTTTTGCTTCATTTCACAGCATTGACTGGTTAGAGATCTGCAAATACTGAATGTGCCAATATAATTTATACAAACTCAGTAAGATGGCCTTGGCGGTTGCATGAACTTTAAGGTTGTGAGATCTGCAAACATGCACTGCTGGGGTACAAACCCTTTTTTTACCGGATTGTAAACACATGTAATCTGACACCACCATTGTTTGGCGCAACTTTGGTCAATGCACTATGCTATGCCTATATGTTTAAGTTCATTGCAACGGTAACTTACAGTATTTTTTTTTATGTCGGGTGCGGACTGTGCTTGTTTTTGTCACGGAATTGTATACAGTGGGAAAAAAATATTTGAGACACCGTGCTAAAAAGAATGTTGTGATACTCCGTATTTATAACGTTACTGCAGTGGTAAATATTTGCACTTTCAAACATTTCCCATCACCGATGTGTTCTGCTGCAAAAATGGCTACCTCAAGACTTTGCAGTGTACCACTTTTATCTCCCCATATCTCTCTTCCCGTTCAGTCTTCTGTGGCACGGTTGAATCCAATTCCTCAGACTGCTAGGATGTTTACTCAGCTGCGAAAGGCTCAAGTTACAATTGTTACCACAGTGACTGGTGGTGCTGTGTGTGCAAAAATGTCTGGCAGAACATGTGGGCATGGAGTCCGCCCGCATGCACCAAAAGAGCTGGGCCACGGGCCTCTGCACAACACTCAACTAGGAATTGATGCACTTTGCCTTAATGGATGTCTGTTGAACAATGCATTAAGTATGAAATATAATTTTGTAATCTCAGTTGTACAATAGTACCTACCTTGAATACCAGCAATTATGAATCAATTTGTATTCTTATGTTTTTTCGGTAAAGTAACGTAGGTAAAACATTTAAATTAATAAAAGTAAAATTAAAATAAAATTAAAATCACGACGTTTCGGAGTCAACACAAGCTTCCGTCTTCAGGTGGAACCGTCACAGCACGATAGCTGTCGTGCTGTGACGGTTCCACCTGAAGACGGAAGCTTGTGTTGCCTTCGAAACGTCGTGATTTTGATTTAATTTTTATTTTACTTTTATTAATTTTTTACCTACGTGACTTTACCTTAAAAACCTAAGAATATGAATCCTTGCAGTCACGAAAGCTTCAAATCTAGAATCAATTTGTAATAAACTATCTTGATTTTAACAGGTAAGGCTCACTCAGCTGCACAGCCCTTTTTCAGAAGTGACGTGGTGTAAATAGCATTGCTTGGCCATCATCAGCCAGCAGCATAAAAGTGGTCGACTGTTATGATACTTGTGGCTGTACTTGACAGATGTAAACCCTGTGAATTTATCCATCTTAATAAAGTGATTAATTTTTATACCCACAGAATTGGCCGTTGTAAGTGCTGCTCTAATTAGTTATCAGGTCATGTTGACCAAAGACGGCATAAAATATAAATTAATCTGCTGGGTATTCCCGTATAGAGGTAATTTAATTTTGATAACCTTAGACCACATAAGCATTGTGCAGGCTGTACCCTGTAAACACAGTGCTAAACAAAATAATTAAATAACGAATTCCTTCAGTTGTTGTGACTAAGTGAATTTACTGAGAATTGTCACATGGGCAGCATGTAGAGAAACAAGCATGCAAGATTGTATCGCCTGTGCACAGTTTCCCTGACCTTAATGGATGATAACAAACATTTTATTAAATGCCCTAAAGAAATAACATGTGTTATGTTTTTTCCATCACTCCTGCTGTTTATGTACATATTACAGTTCTGTTTTTACAAATGTTTAATTTCCATCGTCGTGGGGAATATGCCACTTTCGTGCTTTTATAAACACTTCCAGAATGTGCTGATTTAATGGAAAATAATTAACTTGGGTTGGGCTTTAAATATGCTAAAGATAAGATTTACATCTGTTATAATAACAATAAATGGTGTATTTCAATATTGACTTGCGTTTATAGTGTATAGAGCAAATGCAGAAGTATGTGTTTTTTAGTGGCAAATTGCATCGTAAAAAAAATAACTACAAAAAAGTGAAAAGGAAAGATGTGATTGGATTTGTAGACTTTAATAAATCATTCATTTTGAAAGGCATTGTTTTTTTTGCACATTAACCTTCACACATTCAAGCATGTGTTTATAACGCACATGCAATACTGCTGCTCAGTGATTTCATTATTGGAAAAGAGACGACGTGTCTGCATGTGATCACAGCTGCTTAAGTATAGGTTACGGATCGACCGACTAAGATGCAATTCTTTTCCAGAATACTGAGTTTGTTCAACAACATTTTATTGGACGAAACACTGACCAGTGTACCCTGTCATTAAAAACAAAAATCGTGATAAGCCCTATATGTTCATATTACAATTGACATGTCCTCTTTCACAGGAGGCAGTGTTCATTTGATTCCTTGTGAAGAAACGAGCAGTTTGATTATATTGTCCAACGGAGAAAATGTCAAGTATCTTTGTGGATTGAAACTGATTTTCTATTGACTTAGATTTACACGGTTGCATGCGCATATAAAAATAAACTTGTGGTACCTTGAAAGCCATGGATCATGTGTTGAGAGAATGTTCCTTTTCATCTGATATTTGGTTAAAATGTGCCGATGTCTCCAATAACAAGAATGGGCGAAATCACTCAAGTATTATATTTAGGTTATTTCATCACTCCGTGAATCTGAATTGTATACGTTTACATGCTGCTTACTTCGGCGTCATATTCATGAACAAATCACTTTTGAGCACTGTAACTAGAATGTTTTAAAATAGTAAAATCTAAATGGACGGAAATTATTCTAAGACTACTGTAACTGCCATATGAGGCGTTTTGAGTATTTCACAATTCTTGTGTAATGTTACATTGTCCACATTTGGTTGAAGGCCACACTTTTCTCCCCGTAACTTGACAGGTTGGACACGTGATTCAGCCCTCAGATATCACTGTCAAGTGGGGTTTTGTAGTGACACATTATTACGAAAGAAACTCCAAACCTGCATTCATCTCGACTAACTGAGTCTTAGGTGATCGGCAGATATTTTACAACGGGCTGAAGATGCGTCCTGATGTGAATGACATTGAAAGCAACTAAACCGGGAAAAAGTGACCTCATATTCCATAATATTTAGAGGGCCAGGCAGGCCCAGGCCTTTTTTTGTGTCTCGGCATCTTTGGACAAGCATAGGGTCTAATTCATGCTAGGAAAATGGGTATCTTGTAAAAGTGTAGGATATGGCACACAACGCCCTTAATGAGGAGTGTGTCCTCTTCAATTGGATGTGTTATCTCAATTGGCTCTGTGGTTTCACAGGTGTTCTGCCTGGTCTTAATAATTGCATGTATATTGAGAACATATCTTTGTACCACATTAGCAAGCCTGGATTTTTTACAAGTACCCGTATTATTGCGTAGCTGTTCTGTTTAATCGCATATTTTATCTGAACAAGTGTTGAGTCGGGCTGCCAGCTGGGTGGAGGGGTGCAGGGGGTGGGAAGAGGTGATGAAGAAGTGTTGATAGGTGGACTCTTAGCACCCTTCTCACCCCCCTGACCCCTCTGACCTCTCTTTTGTTCCATATGGCTTAATTGTCTTAGTCCAGGGGTCGGCAACCAAAATAAGAAGAGACGTTTGTTTCGAATTTGGTAACAAACTCAATATTTCAAAAGCCGCGATGCATGTCAATATGAAACGGTGGCCCTTGATGAATAACGTCATGAAAAAGTTCTTCGAGAGCCGCATTCTGCTCCACAGCCACATGTTTGCCAACTCTTGCACATGGTAAATTGGACTCCCATGGTAAACTGGACTTCTGGATTCTCATGGTCCATGGGGTCGGAAACCAAAATAACCAGAGGCATTGTTTTAGAATTCGTAAAAAAAAAAACCCAATATTTCACGAGCCCGCAGTGAAGTCCTGCAGGTTGCCGACCCCTGTCTTCGTCTGATATGCTCGTGGACTCTTTTTTTTTCGCTTGACTTGCAAGTTCCCCCTCTCTCAGGCTTTTACGAAAGACTTTTCTGACAGGTTAATTATTATAGCCATAAATCACAGGAACACTCTTTCCTCAAACATTTGCACCCATCATCATCACGATCCATGGGCAGACAGCCCGTTGGTGTCCTCTGCACGTTTCGTTATTTGTCTCCATTTTTCTCTGCCTTGTGCCAATATACTCGTAGCCATTGAAATATTCACCAGCATGTGATTGTATTGGGATTTGAAACAATTCAATTCCAGAATTAGTTATTTTTTGTCTTGTTTTGTGTCGTCTCCTATTTGTATTAAGAGTCCTGCATTTTTTGTTGTTGTTCAGTCTCAGTTGTTTTGTAAGGATAAAGTTATTTCAGTATAACGTTTGCATATTGTTCATATCAGAGGTGTGGACTCGAGTCATGTGACTTGGACTCGAGTCAGACTCGAGTCATGAATTTGATGACTTCAGACTCGACTTGGACTTGCATAACAATGACTTTGTCCCACCTCTGGTTCATATGTACAGGATAATAATTGATCAGATTATCCTGTAAATGTATGATTTGATGCATCCATCGTGCATGTCCGAAATTATTTTCATTCATGAATCTATTAATTGTTATATACGATCGTAATATTCATTTTGTAGTGGACTATATGTTTAACCTGCGAGGCGTTTTATTTATAAAGCAATATATGAATATTGTAACTTAAGTGATTGCACGTGTCTAACAATAATGGTAAATTGAGACCGCCAAGGCCAAAAGGCGGCGCAGGCCTTTCGGATGAATATCAAAATCAGATCAAGGCAGTGATAAGCTTTCCAGCATGTGGCGTCTCATGCTCGTGGTGCAGTGCATGTTTGGCGTAGTGCCCTGCACATATTTATTCTGCGAGCATCAACACAAACGTTTATATGCAAATACACACATGTTATGTTGCAACCTACGTTGTTGTGTTAATTAAAAAAAAAACCCATACATGCAAATACTTGCCAAAATGCGAATCACTCCAAGTTGTTACATGTGCCCAAAAGCAAGCACAGGAAGAGATGTGATTCATGACTTCTACTTGTGTGCACGAAAACAAGAGAATGTAAACAAGTCTTGGAGTTGGGAGAGTAACTCAGATGAGGTAGGAAATAATTATTTATTTACAGTAGCTAATCCATGCTCTTGAAAATTGTGCAGTGTGTACGTGTGTGAAGGGTTGTTTAAAGGTTTTGTTGACAAAATGCTCAAAAAGTCGAATTGCCCCTAATGCTGTAGAGTATGTATATTGAAACTCCCACTTTTATGTTACTAATCATTAATAGACCGATTACTTTCATGTTAGGAGTGGCTTAAGTTGAAGAAATTAATGAATGCGAGCTTTTCCTTACCTCGATTTTTTTTCCTTATAAAAAACGTTTGACTGCCCTTTGTCAATTTTTTTTATTATACCAGATGTGTGGTGCTGTGATTTCCTATTCACATTCTGTTGTGTTTTTTTATATGAGTCACAAAATTTAGTCATTACGTTGTTAGTCATCGCTATTTTATTTATTATTTCACAGTGCACAAATCACATTGCCCCTGCCAACATAAAACGCCTGAATTTATATGCATACTGTACGACATTTATTTTGTTTATCATGTTGCAATTTGGCCTTTTTGTAGTTGTGTCTTCTGGCAGTCTGCCAACAGTTATATTTTTGTATACTAACCCAAACATACGTTTCTTCCAGTGAACCTAAATTTGGTCAACGCAGGGTTTCTGTTTCGTTAAAGCATCACTGCAAGCTAAACGAAATGCCTCCACTTCCCTGCCCAGGATTTGGTTGAAGTGACCCGTATAAGGGCATAACACGTCCAGCCAATCCTCAAAGTTCTGAGGCTCTTGTGGATTAATCATAAAAAATAATCTCTAATCTCTTTGATGGGTGGATGAATGTGCTTGTTAGGACTGGCTTTGCACGTCCCAATGAATAGACCTCTTGTTCACTAAACTGTGAGGGCCTCTGCCTAATTTATTTTAAGCATTTTTATCAAATAAGCACTGTCAGTCATGAGGAAAATAAGATTCTAATACTATCTGATACCAAAATTGATATGTACTATTAATTGTTTAAAACTTAGACAATTTATGCTGAATATTTCAGGAAAACCATGGCCTATTGGCCTGTAGACTTAATAGAAAATCTGCGTTCACAACGGACTGTTTCCACATTATATAGGCAAGTCATATATAGAGTTGTATAAAGTCGTAAAATTAAGATGAGTATCACTAAGATTGGTTGCTCATTTATGTCTGCGACGGAGTTACTGCCGTGCCCATCACAAACGCCATTTTGTTTTTATGCTGTTTGTCAAACTAATGTTTAAAGAAACCAAGACTATAGGAGCATATTGGCGCGTGCGCTGTCTTTATCCTTGAAATGTATTTTAAAATGTGATTTTATTAATCCACGAAACACTGTTAATGCGTTAAAACATTTGTTTGGTGGTCCATATTTACTTTACAAACGTTTCTGTTAACGTTACCTAAGTCAATGATGTTGTCACTCTCAGTAATTAAATGGGAAATTATTGGAAAATGTTGAGTTTACAACGAACCTTTTTTGCATTGTATAAAAATTCATGGAGAGTTGTATAAAGTCATAAACTTGCTATTTTAAAAAGTTCATATAACCTCACTGGATGTGGAATAATTCATGTGAACGTAGTACTGGCATGCTGATTTATGTAATGCCACGGGTCACCTAATCTAACATTTGTGACATTTGGTGGGGTTGTTGCTGGTACTTAACCGTTTATTTTTATTAGTTATTAATTTGTGTTTAGTTATGCATTGTCTTATTGCCTGGTGCTGAAGGTTGGCTTACCTGACATGATTAAAATATATATCAAGGGCACTTATCAGAACATGCTTTAATTGATGTTCAAGTTAAGAATGTGAACGTTCAAAAAATGGCAAAAACTCCTTTGTCCCCATACTTAATGAGCATTGAGTTGCGCTAATCTCTGTTAGTGGCCTCAGAGTCGATGGTTAAAATTCGCATTCCTTTGTTTGGGACCAAGTTTCTCCATAGAACAACCACTTTTGACTTGTCACAAAGTGGCTTCAAAATTACGAAAGGTGGTAACTGACCAATTTTGGAGCATTTTAGTTATGACAGGACTGTACTTACTTGTGAAGCCCTCACTCACTTTTTACATGTAGAGTGTAGTTTATACAAGTAAGTGTGATAACGCATTGATTAAAAAATATTGAGTTTTAAGCTAATACTCTTTGGTTCTTTCGGTAAAGTCACGTAGGTATAAAATAAAATAAATCACGACGTTTCGGGCACAACACAAGCGTCCGTCATCAGGTGGGAAAGCATGGTCTGCTGCTGATGAGGCAGACTGTTTTAAAAGGTTTGAAATGGGTGTAGCTCAAGGGTCATTAAGAAGTGGCCGGGGCTAGTGATGTTAATGTGAAAAATCAGCATGTAAGATAGGAGGAGAGCGGCCTCCTCGACGAGGGCACGGAAGTGGCTATGTTAATGTGAGAGATTAGCTAATGGTAGATGCTTCAAATCGCATGTGTAAGAATCATCATTTTTCTTTATTCATCTTATTAACCTGACACCTGTAGCCACTAGTTGCCATTATATTCACAAAACAATAAATTCTAATTTCCAGGGATGAAGGTGAATGGTTTCACTTCTCGTGGCTGATGACATGCTGCAGTTTAATCTTGGTACTTAAAGTGGGGTTGTTATCATTAGTATTTTCTAAGTCCACGTGCTTTAATATGTATATTAGACTGACATTAAGTGTTTGTTACAGCCTCTGGAGACTGTGGAGATTTGCACTTCTGGATTTTCCACTGCTCTTATTTTTCTCCTTGAAAGTTTACAAATTATGAGCTTTGAACAGAGCACACAACCACATTATTAAACCCAGCCACCACAGTCGGTTTTGGGGGAGGGATAATTGCACATGCCTTCATGATGTCATACGAGTAGATTAATTTAAAAGGGGGGCATGTTTTGGACGTGCAGAGGAGGACCACTTGTCTGTGCAGTTCGTGTGGTTTCCCTTGAGGCTAGCAGATGCTTGCAACTTTGAAATCAAGTTCTCGTGTAAACGCGTTTTAAAAATGTATGTACACCACAATGTCAGTTAAATGGGAGCGGGGGAGATGGATGGGGCTTTAACAATGCGTCACAACCGTCACAACTTGTAAACACAGCTTTACAATTGAGACGTAAACGTTTAATAGGAAATGTATTATAAAAGTGCCGTTTAAAAGTTGTTTATATCTGTGTCTGTGCACCACACAAAATATTAAGGTAAAAATGTCGGCCTTCATTCTAGACTGCTATACGGTCATTTTATAGCTGGTTTTAGATTTCTGATGGATTGTTCATTCACACGTAACTCTTAGAATTAATAAGTTATGTCAGTCTCGCTGGACAAACACATAATCACAAGCCCAGTCTCGTACAGCCTTCATATTTTGACTTCTCTTCGGAAGAAGAGGCAGTGTTGTATGAAAGGTAGCATTCTTTGTTTTCGTATACAGTATTGTTCATGCTTATGCATATGTGTAGGTGTGCAGCAAACTCTTAGTAGCAATTATTGTACGTGCATATCAACGTTGAGTTCAACTCTGCAAGGTATTTGCTAGTCTAGTGATAAATATTAATATCACTGTTTCCATTTACTTGGTAAAAAGTAATCTTCGAGGCATGGCATGCTGCTGCTAATATGACAAATGCATAGTATGAGTATCAAATTACTCCTTTATGCTAAATGACTTGGCACTTTTTCTCTCGCAGTGATTACTGTTTTCAGTTGTGTAATACATATCCATATCTCAATCTCTTGTGTTGAAAGTCCAGCACGAGCAATAAAGACAATTACACGCACTTTTGACGTCTGGAAATTTGGAATGTTTTTTTTTACTTTTCCTTAATTCTCTAACACGTTATGACCACATCTGGGTCGTACAATTAAAGGATGAGTGGCCAGACTGTCTTGAAGGATTGAAAACCATTTCAAAATGATGGTTGGTGATATTTTCCAAACTCATTATTACCTGGAAGTTAAAAAAAAGTACTGAAAAATATTTTCATTGTGCATGACACTAAAAATATTTTCAATGACAATGAAGCAGTCTCCGTGTTACTACCGCAAACAGTTGCTGTTATTGAACAGTAAACCAATATAAATATGCTTGGTTCTTTCGGTAAAGTCACGTAGAAGGGAAAAACAATAAAATAATACAAATAAAACAATACAATGCTCACGACGTGTCGATTGCAACACAAGCAGTCATCATCAGGTGTGAAAACCACACGTGACTTTACCGAAATAACCAATAATATGAATCCCTGCAGTCACGAAAGCTTTAAATCGAAAACAAAATAAATGTTTACCATTTTTTGCTTTGTTCCTGCATTGCGCTGTGGTAAATCAAGAGATAGGTGCAATCGTGTGCTTCGTGGACATTTTCTAGGGATGACTGGGCACATGCAAACGTTCAGTACGTCAATTCTAGATTTGAAGCTTTCGTGACTGCAAGGATTCATACTCTTAGGTTTTTTCAGTAAAGTCACGAAGCCTGTGTTGGCTCCGAAACGTCGTGATTTATTATTTGATTTCTACTCTTAGGTTTTTTCGGTAAAGTCACGTAGGTAAAAAATTTAAATTAATAAAAGTAAAATAAAACAAATTAAAAAATTCACGACGTTTCGGAATCAACACAAGCCTCCAGTCTTCAGGTGGAACCGTCACAGCCACGACAGCTGTATCAAGTAAATGAGAGATCACAAGAAATACTACCCCGTATATATAATGGTTGAGGGGGGAAGGGCCAGGAACGGCACACTTTTTTATTAATATGGTAAGGTGAGGCTTAAGACCAAGAGTAGACTGCATAACAAAGGACTGAGCCTTTGTTATGATTTCTATTATTTCTTCTATTATTATTTATCTTTTAATATAAAGTTTATTATTTATTTATTTGTTACCTACGTGCCTTTACCGAAAAATCTAACAGTACAATTGAAACTGGGCTCTGCCAGTTCAGTACTGAGTTGTGGCCTAGCTGTGGCCAATTCCATGATGGCCTCTGTATCTCCATTCCAATAGCCATGAGGTTGCAACGGTGGCCCTGGCCCCTTCCGCTCTGTCCCCCTCCGCTCTGTCCCCCTCACCCCCAACTCTCCCTAGTCGACCATTTGCAGATGCGTAGAGCAGCAGGTCTGTAAGTGATTTTAAACATTTTTGAGGATAGGAGAGTCTCAAATGTAAAAAAAAAAACAATCTAGAGTTTTACTCTTAAACATTCCACATGTATTTATACCATTTAACAAAGCCATTGAATTTTGATTTAAAGCTTTCGTGACTGCAGGGATTCATATTCTTGGTTCTTGCTTGTGTTGCAGTCGAAACGTCGTGAGAATTTTATTGTTTTTATATCTTTATTATTTTATTATTTCCTTCTACGTGAACCAAGAATATAAAGTCATTGAAGTTGAACCAACTGGATGCCGTGACGCTCCGTCCCGCCTCTGCGCTGAACCTGTGACATCACGACTAATTCTGTGTTCGTCTCGGCTCTGAACATGCATCACCGATCAGGCAGAGAGCGCTGCGCCCAGAAATTTGAGCGTTCCATGGGATTTATTCGACCAGGCTGGGTTGCGTTGCAACACAAGCTCTTGAAACCAGCCAGGTGCGAGAATCGTTCCACTGCAGTTCCCACTAGCCGTGGAAACGGTGCGAAAGTGGATAAAGCCGAAATCCCACTTTTATTCCCATTTCCTGTTTAGTATTTACTTACAAATGGTGAAAATCCTATTATCTTCACAAGTTATCACCTAGCAGGATGTTATGTCTCCGGAAACATGTTGGGTGGGAACAGTGTTTTGCATGTACTGTAGAACCAGACAGGCCAGTACACCAGTGTTGTGAAAGGCAATAAATTAAAGCTTGTTGCGTGTCATATTCTCTTTTTGTCCTCTTCCGTGATTAACCTGATACTCCACCCTAACACACCATTATTAAACTTAACCCCCCTACCTTTCCATCGTTTAAATTATTACACTTCGCCCTCTCGGTCTGGGTACTCAAAACTATGTTTTTTTCTTTCTAAAATGTACCTGAGTAATCCTCAAGTGAGACTTCACTCTGTGCCTTGGCAGTGAGCCAGTCTAACCTAAATAATGTAGGGCACAATTGTCTAACAATACCTACTTGCCATTTTTTTCCCACCAGCCCCCTCCTCCCTCTTGTTCCAACTGCATCGCCAATTGCTGATCTGTCGATTGTTATGACATTTCCCTTGCTGTAATTGTTCTACAGTGTGTATTGTCCCTCGACTTTGCGTGATAATCATTGTTCAGGATAGTTGTGTGTAATTGTAAATATATGAGGGTCAAAGAGCCATATGATGGCCCTCTCGTGAGATGTGTAAGTAGAGCATGTGTGTTATTTGAGAGGGCATGTTATGATAACACCCTTTTCATCATCTCAAACGCACCTACGCACAGCTGAACCTGTACCACATGAATATGAACATATTATAAACAGACATGAAGATATCAAAATAGTTGTTAAAAACTATCAAAAAGTCAAATGTTTTAAAATTTGCAGTGAAAGAAACTTGTACTTTTAAGGGTGCGTTTAATCAATTTTAAAATGTTAGGTGTTAAGACATATTAGAAAAGCATATTTAAATAACAAAAAGTTCACGCAACTTCCTTATTGCACAATGATACAGATCATCTTTATTAAACAGGTGAAATACAATTAATAACAAATCTCTTGCGAGGAAGTACCAAGTAGAAACAAATCTGTAACAACCAACACAGGAACGTATGTGGTGGTGTCTACAGGATGAGAAGACAAAAATATAGCAATATGATTAGTTTATACAATGGGTTTGTATTCTTGGGTTTTTTCGGTAAAGTTGATACAGCGAGCGTGCTGTGACGGTTCCACCTGAAGACGGAGGCTTGTGTTGCCTCCGAAACGTCGTGATTTTTTTGGTTTTTACCTACGTGACTTTACCGAAAAAACCCAAGAATATGAATCCTTGCAGTCACGAAAGCTTCAAATCTAGAATGGGTCCGTATTTCCTTACGTGGAAGCTTTCATTGGGCTAAGTTTAATCACTGATATGTTGGTGTACTCATAAACGTAGCTCGTGGCACACTTGTACAACTGTCTTATTATAACAATGGTCAGACCTCTTAGTGGCATGCAAATCTATCGGCCACACGTATCAACATAAGACGACTCGCGCGTTATTTTTACACAAACACCTTAGTAAAGTTAGGTGGTGGAAGTTTACATTCCAAGAAACACCAGCCTTCATCAATCAGCATTCACCAATGAGTGGAGATCATCGATCACATTTATTGCTCATTGTACAACATTACAAGAGGCGTTTAAACATTATCGAGTATGTAGTTAGCTTTGGCAGATTTGTACAGTTCGTTAAAAACCTTATACAGTACCTCTTTGACCTATTGGCGTATTGAGTCTGAGCGCGCACTCGAGTTTACTTTCCAGGAGCCTGAAACGAAGCTAACGATGCCATTTTTGGCTTCCGTCTTGACTTTATGAAATTCCTCCATGGTGGCGGAGAGGAGAGTGCAGGATTTTGATGGGAGTAAAAACGCTACGTGTCGATGCTGGTGGTGGTGGTGGGGGGGTTCAGCGAATGGGGAGGTAGGAAGCCCTGTGGCTCTGTAGAGGATGGGTGTGGGTCGCTTTGGGGGGGGGGGTTGACCTTGGATTCTGGGCTGGCTTGCAGAGCACACAAGTGGCTGATAAACAAAGCCACGGTGTTTACACAGCTTCGGGTTTTTCCATTGCCCCCACCTTCGTGCTGTGTGGGTCACCTGCTTGCCTGATGGCAGTTAAGCTTTATGTACCGTATCTCTGCCGCATCTGTGGATTGTGTGCGCGTCAGCGTGTCCTGTGTGCTTGTGTGTGTATACTGTCCAGTGTCGCATGGGATACCCGATTCGTTCAAGACGCTGACAATGCTTCAAATGTTTTTGTAATCGCAAAAAAATAACGTGCACTTTGCCGTACATGTTTTTATTTACTTTTAAAGTCTGCCTGTAAAGTTTCAGTATTATCTCCTTATATGCATGGGTGTTCTTCAAGGGACTGGTTTCCTCCCATAGGAAAAGAAATACTCAAAGGAATTGGCATCAATCACATCGCTAGCACGACCATACTATCAAAGTAAGAGAAAACCCAGGGAATCTATCATTGGTTAAATAATGAAATATATGCATTCTAACCTTTCCTAAATAATTACAATTTTGAGTGGAGGTATGCTATTTATACAACTTATCATCAAAGTGCGATTACACTGTTTATGATTGCGAGTTTGAATTTAAATTCTGAAATTTTGCCTCCAGCTTGTGTAAACATACGATGTGTTGGAATTTATTAAGCAGCAAATGTTACTTGCCATGTTCAAAGCCTCTCATGCTACATGTCTTTTAGTCTTTCACAATTGTTTACGTGTTTTTGCCTTCATGTTTTATGGGGGGGGGGGGGGGAAATAACCTGCATTTTTTATAAGTACATAAAGTGTTTCTGACAATGCACTAAGCAAATGGTATCACCTATTCGTTGTTTTTTTTTTGCAGAGGTTTAAAACAAGCTTCAACGTTTATAGCTGCAGCTGAAAGGGCGAAACTTTAACTAGGCCTAATTGCATGACAAGATGACGAGGACAAAGTTTGATATTGTGGTATCAATCCTCTCCTGTAATCATTGACATTTTGGGTTATTTTTATTTTAAAACTCAGCATTCTCAAGCGGATTGAGAAACTTACGAGCATCAGCATGCTATAAACTTGTTCTTCACAATGGTGCTTTCAGCGCCTGCTATCTCACAGTAACATATTTATCATCTTGCAGCTCGATGTTTTGACCCGCTGGTCTGTGGCTGGATAACAGGCCTCAAATGGTATTATCTACAGCTTCAGTTTCTGCTGACTGACAGGACCAACACCGTGATTTGCCCTCATTTGTGTACCCACAGGATGTGGATTACAACTGTCCTGCTAAAATACGTAAACATATTGGGAGTGGAGATTGAGCGAAGTAATTTTGCTCGACAAATAGCTACCTGCTGTGTATGCACAGGGCTTGTATTTTAGATAACAATTGCAATCTGAGTTTACTTCAGTAATCTACAACCCCATGGTAAGGTTTGAAGAAGTCTTTGTTCCTCCTATTATGCTTTTCTGACTGACCAGAACTGCCCTTTGTCCCCCAGGTGGTGCTCACCAATCAGATTACAACGCGGTTCAAAGGTCGATCTGGCTCTCATGCAGTGAATGAAGGTAAAACACGTAAAGAAAATAAAGGCAACGTGAAACCCTCCTGATTATATTATTAAACGCAGAGTCATTTAATTCACCCGCAGTGCATATATTTGTTTACATTTGCTTGCCAAGTGAATGTTTTGTGTTGTTTTCACGGGGACCCGAGGAGGTTTTTGCGTCACAGTTGGGTTTCCTGCAGGGGCTCGGAAGGGTTTTCTCTGGCACTTGCTTGCGTTTCCGACTATTATCCCCTCACACGCGAACTTTCAGCTACGGGAAGCGTGCCGGTTTGCGCTTGGCATTTCCCAAACGTACACGCAGGCAACACGGATGCACTGAAACACAGTGAAACAAACACATGCACTCAATTCAAACAGACTTGTGACTATACATGTACTGTATACACATTCATGCTGACACCCTTTAAAATTGGAAATGCTGACATTGCATGTATAGTTTCTAAAAATAACTACAAGCTAAAGGCATATGGTATTTGTACATATAATTATATTTAGACAAATATTTCTAAATACACTCAGAAAACTCACAGTGACTGTGGTAATAAGGTGAGGCAACACGTGTCAATAAAATGAAGCGGCAAATGTGTGTGTGTACATTCAAGGGGGTTTGGGGCCGTGGTGGCGAGATGTTAACTACCTTCGCCTGGTATACAGGTGGTTGTGGGTTCGATCCCGATCCTGACGCCTGTATATTTGGAATTTGCATGCTCTCCCCGTGGTCGCGTGGAGTTTTATCCGGGTCCTCCGGTTTTTCCCTCCACATTCAGAAACATGCTTTTAGAGTATTTGGCTGTTATACATTTCAACGTGATAAGCCACTTTTGTTGAGCTATCATTTGTGGCCAGATCGCTTCTGAAAAAGAGCTTTTTAGCTCAGTGGGCCTTACCTGGTAAGATAAAACATAATTTTAAGAGTTTAGTTTAGGTTGGAGGTCTTTGAGACCTCAAGTTTCCTTTGCTCTGGTGACTAGGGTGGCAATGTATGCCCATATAGTCATGTGCAGTTGGATAAAATAACATTACGAAAAAGCATACTTATTTTTTGAGCTTAGACACTGTACAACTACATTTCACTGGTCTGGCCAGCTAATGTACCTCGTGAGCCAACCAGGCAGTCAAAATATATTGTCTTCTTCCCCCGATCAAAAATAAGTATGATGCCAATACAGTTGAACACAATTTGATGGATTTAAGTAAAATGCATTAATCTCACTTGTGAATGTGCACGTCAATCATATAGCTGCGGTTACCTCTGTCGGGATGCATCGCAGCCTGCGTTTTGCAGGATTTGACCCACAATCTTTGACCAAAGGGCCTGTTGACTCACGGAGCAGACACAATATGGAGGGGCAGCCCCAAAACAAACACTCTGGCACAACTGACGATAACGAGCGCCTTCAATGTAGTTGGTTCAGATTGTGTATTGGCACCTGTGTTATAAACTTTGCTTGTTAAGTTGTTTACCAAATGCCCAAAGATATCTAATGCGAACTTGTTTGAACTGAACTAAGTCCTTGCCTAAAACCTCAATGTATTTCACGGGAAGAAACCTCTCTTTCCACAGTGACAAAGGGAATTAGCCGAGAAAAACCCCTTCGTCTTTTTGATTTGTCACTGTGTGACATTTGCATAGTCTGGGCTGCGGACTGTCAACAAAGACAAATCCAACGTGGGAATGAACCACGAAACAGAAATAATATGAATCCTGTATATTATCATGCCCCAGAGGCAGTCCTGTATTTCACGGAGATGCAATCAACCATCTATGACACGTAACATGGCATCTTGTCCGTGTAGCTGGCGAGAAGGAGATGTCTGGCGACGGCTATGTGACTGCAGCCCTGGGCAACACGTGGAGTCACTGTGTGAACACTCGACTCATCCTGCAATACCTGGACACGCGGCGCAGGCAGGTGATGACAACCGTGACGTCGCAGGCCTTCCTAGCTGCTGTGTGTCAAACGGCTTGTGAACACCAAAACATGAAATCGAACACAAAGTATTCAATGAAGAAAGTGAAACGGCCTCACTGTGTAATGGGGTGCAGCGAAAACTGTTATGGAGTACAGCACACTTGCCACCTCTTAAGCCAATCTGTAATCTTAATAAACTAGCCAACCGTAAGACTAACCACACTAGCCAACCAGCCCCTACCACTCGCCATATCTCTGGCCCTAACCTGAATCCTGGTATCACCTCATCACCTCACTTTTCACTTTTGGTGTTCACCTTCCATCTATTATTCTGCATAAAATACTGTCCATGTGTTTATTATGTACATAACCAGAGGGCATAATGAATTATTGTAAATCTCAAGAGATGTTTATTCATAACTCAGAATGAGGAGTTAAGGTTTTGCATAGTCATACCTTATTTTAACAATATTAAACAGCTCATTGGATCATCATGTTTTAGTTCTTGCAGCTTTGCCCAACCCCTACATCCCATTCAATTGGTTTACTGCATCACCTCCACTGCGGGGCATATAACACCACGTCTTATTATAATATTGTTATAATACATATTAATGACACACACACACACGTATTTAAATCCACTGCTGAACTAATGTATTTTATCTTGTATGCTTGAGCATACATACATTTTTAATGGTAATTATTGTCAAAGAGAAAAACATGTTTTTTTAAATTATTTGTTGATGCTGCATTGGCAGTGGTGCACAAATACAATTAACGTATGTATTGTTGGTAGTATATATATACTAGTATACGACATTAGGTCATCGACTCCTTTGATACCGTAATAATTTAATTTAACGGTGATATATTGCATAGTCCATGAATAGTATGTTTCCAGCTTCATATTTCATTAAAATGTTAATCAAATTACATATTACCATTTGGATTTCTTGAAACCTGGGCATAAAGCTTAGGGTTAGTGATGTTATTGTGCATATGGCTGCTGTGTGCATACATCTTCACAGCGCGTGTTCTGAAGCAGAATTAAGTAGCATTCACTACTGGGCGAAACAGTTCTTATGCAGCTTACATGGCCGCCTTTTTAAAAAACCATTTTCCAATAAAAAATAGTCTCCTTTAATAACAAGACATCCTGAGCTGGCTTCTGCAGTTTCAGCTGATGTGGATCAGGCTTGCTGTGTGATTGTTATTGTTTTTACTGACTAAAAGGAGAGACTTTCAGACAGAAAAACATTTTTCCACTCTTCTCACTCCTTGCCCCCCTCAAGGCTGACAACTGAATAAACACACTGATGAGAACCACCTGTGTTGCTGGTAGGCATGGGTGCAACATCTTCCAGTGTTACATTGGTGAAATATTTGTCTTTTAAAAGCGTTTGTGAAGCCCACTGGGGTGATAGTCGCACAGTCGTAAGGGTATTGTTTATGACGAAAAGTAAAACTACTGTAGCCACCTTTTAAAGGTAAAGCAGAATCGATGCAGGATTTCATGGCCTTGCTTCATTTACAATTTTTTCAAGAAACAAGTCACATGACCAAAGCTTATTCATGTATTGAATTTGTGACTCATTGTACCTGGCTTGGGCACGAGTCATTCCTGAATTTATTTCAAGCAACGCTGTGGTACGGGGGTGCACTGATGGCCAGCTTAACATTTTTGCGAATGAAAAATATTTCCGCAAATATTTGCACGTAAAGATCCAATAAAAATTCACGTTTTCTGTCATGGTGCAATGTGGCACAAGGATGCTGACACACGTCCAAAAATGGTGCCCCTAAGGTATGTGGTATAAATACAGCGGAGAGGGGACAATGTTTCACAGGTTGATGGTCTGTGTTGACACATCACGGGATTAGGGAAAAATGGAGTAAAACAATGATTACAAGGTGCGAGTGCGGGGCATGGTTAGAGGGTGTTGTACGGATGTCCCAGGCAACGTAGGAAAGTGCAGTCCACCACCAATGGTATTCATGTTCTGACTCTCTTAATCAGTGTGTCCTTAACGGCGGTAGTGTTTTAGTTGTTTCCGGGAAATTGTTGAATTAAGTTAAATTGTGTGCGTACTGTACACACGTTTCACTTTTGGTAACCTGAGAAATTTATATTTTTTGGAAGGGTAATGTTTCTGCATATAAATAAACATAGGCTTGTGTTACATTGCGCGCAAGAGTTGGTATACTTTTCAGCAATTTATGGACCATGATAGACTCCATTGTATACATTACTGCTAATTCGACGTGCAAAATGTGCATTCGTAACAAGGGAAGACGGCAATAAAGCAATACCGCGCTTAGATAACCTTATCAAACAAGGTAATGGGTAACAGCCTTGACTTGTATACAAGACTTTGTCACCCTATACCCCCTCGCAACGCGCACACCGCGCTCGCAAGAGAAGAACGTGGCTGACTTTCGGCCATCCCTTTTTATTAACGGAGAGAAATAATGCCGTGGACACGTTGCGTAATCACCGAATAATATTAAAAGCAACCTGCCATCTGCGGGCACACACGATCGGAGAGGCGGGTTTATTCTCCCGAATGGGCCCGGCTCCAGAGCTCGGCCGTTGAGAGCAGTTGGGCCGCCTGGAGCCACATGGGCTCAACAACAATGGGTTGCTTCCCCATCCCCCTCCTAACCAGCCTCCACCACCCACCCCCATCCGCAGGTCTCCACCCACACGTGGTTTTTTTTAATCCACTTTCCCGCCAATTTCCAGCTCCGGCTCGTGTGAATTTTGACCCCCCGATTGTCAGTTATCCTTGACCCAGAATTTGCATGAATTCTCAAAGGCTGTCAACTGCAAACATCTCCCGGTTTTGTTTGAGAGCAGATGAGCAAGTAGGTATTATTCGTGCCGGTAATCATTTTAAAACAACTGGAAATTTAACACCCGTTATTAGTTACAATGAATAGCCGATTACAATTGTTTGAAGAGTATTAAGTGTTAATGCAATTATTCTTTTTGCCTATGTACGTGTCTGTGTTTGTGATAAAAACAAGACATTGTTAGCCCAATAGATGCTTTTGTAGCCTGGTATGGGGAAGAAGAAAAAAAAAACCCTATCCACGCGATGACATTGAACACACAAGTGATAGCAAGCTTAGTGAAAAGGTTGTGGTGTTAAAACATTTGAGTGTTTCTTATTGCATTAAATCAACATTCATAGCTCAACTCATACAGCTCTCAGGCTGTGAACGTTGACACATTTAGAAACAGCCCCTGCGTGTTTGCCAGGGCGACCACACGCAATGTTTCCTGCCCAAGGACACCCAGCGGGGGGTGATGAACCACCCTCTATAGCTTCACTCATGACTACTGGCACCATTCTTTACCCCCCCCCCCCCCCCCCCCCCAGTGACATGAATTGGGAGCCAAACATCCCATGCTACCCCTGTCTTGGGAATTCAGCATTGACCGCAGTAGAGCGCTAAGTTTAATACCTTTTAAAAAAATACTATTACTTTGCTTTCAAAAAGCTTTTTTTAAACTCCCTGTTCCAATCTAATATGCACCCTGAATAGCAGTCCAGTTGCTTCATGAAGATTGTGCTTTACGTGGGATTAACACTGCATATTTTTTTTTCTTCCATACCAATGCAATTCAGTGTCCTATTGCAGTGTAGTATTTACTCTAAAAATATCTGAGGTTAAAATTACGTACGTTATATTTTTTTTATTTTCGTAATTGACCATAAATCGTTTTGGTTTGTTACGTATGGGGTAGGGTTTTTTTTAAGCTTTTCACCTGTGGTATTAGCAATGTCCGTTTGGGATTCTTTTCTGTGAAATCTCGAGTCTGGCTTGACCAGGAATCTACATGAGTTAACCCCAAAAAATAAATGTTGTGCACTATTGACCAAAATATATTTGGCATATCACTAAAATACATGCAAAACGGTTTTTGAACATTCTGAAGCCATTGTGCCATACTGATTTGTGCAATAATTCTCTCCACTGTTATTATTGAGATATCGCCCAAGTTTGTTACACGTACAATGATAAAGAATTATTTATAATTGTATAAAACATGTGTGATATCTGGGTCAAACCCAAGGCGGTTGGTCAGCAGTTGTTGACGTATGTCGTATATTTTTGTCCATCTGGCCCCTCTAATCATTCCCAACTGATCGCCAGTTGGCGGTCGTGGCCTGTCTGTCCCGCACCCCTCCCTGGAGACTGCCGTTTAAATGCCCTTCACCAACTTTCGAGCATGATCCCTCCAACCCTCTTTTCATGTCACACTCATCGGTGATGCCATATACACGCATCGGTAACTTTGTTTTGTATTTATGTCCGGTGAAATTTATATTAGAAGCAAGAGCATTCGGTGCAGTAATTCACAGGGTGCATTGTTTGGGGCATCCGTTTGTTATATTCATGTGTCCACGGTGACACGTGTTGCAGAATCGGATGTAGAAAGCCAGTCGAGGATGCAATAAAGATGCATTTATCACTTTTCAAATTAAACTACTTTTTAGGAGGCTCAGCTAAGATGCGTCATCTTATTTATGGATTATTTATATTGTGGCTTATTTATATATATATTTTTTAAAGTTATCTTTATGACATTGTCTTATACATTAAAACGAAATGCAAGTTAGGACAGCCTTAATCTACTAAGCTGATGATACAATGTGTATTTTGTATCATCGGCTTCTCAACTCTGTAATGCCATACCAGCATTCTTTAAGTCAGAATAACAAAAAAAAGAACTGCACTTAAGTCAGCCAAATAAAAGTGGGTCCAGTAAAAGAATCTGCAGGATACAAGTTCTTTGCTGTGCCCGGCTCTCATAGTTATGTCTATTTGTGCCCTCTCATTGGCAATGAAGCATCGTGGCCAAATCCTTAATACTTCATCAGATTGATTTAGAGAACAAATGTTGTCCCATGGTGTTGTGATTACAGTAAAATGTTCACTTCCTAATATACAGTATATCTTATGACGAGATATAATGTCTCTATTTTTGTTAATAGATTATGGGGTTTAAGCAGGCAACTATTCATTAGCATGCAAAGTGTTCTAGGAAACCCTTAATCCAAGTACTGAAATATAAATTGCTAATGAGTACACACATGCACCTGGGAATAATTTACCATTACTTGTGCTTTCATTTTATGTAAAATCAGTGCTATCAGTGTCAGCATTCCACGTTTTTAAAAATCGTTTATTGTGATTATCTGAAGTTTGTGAAATGTATGACGGCACCCTGTGGCCGCAGAAGTTGCCAGCGTTTAGAATATATGAATCAACATTCCCCAACGGTTGCATTCAATCACGGCAGCTTCGGCAGAAGCATAAAACTGGGGGGAGGAATGTTGGCAGTAAGTAAGCATGTGTGAAAGTTTAGCGCGGACCAAAAGATTCCAGATCTTCAGCTGGTTTACATTACTCGATAGACCACACCCTTTTGAAATTACCACATGGAATTTTATTTACGCAAAAGACTTGATACGTGTTGTCGTGTTATCCAAAATACATTCAAATGTGCCTGCTATAGTGTAATGCTTTCCAGCGCTGCAAAATTATATTACATTAAAAGTATCAATTCTGTAACGTTTAAGCTATACACACTTAGTTTTGCATGTCTATCAGAACTGCTTCACATTCGTTGTGCAATATAGCTTTGACAATAACATGTTCTGATCATCTTATTGCAGCACATTAACATTTGTAAAAGAAATCCAGCGAAGTCCATTAATATAAGAATATGTTGAGTGTGCTTGTATTCTCTCGTTTACACCCCCCCCCCCCCCCAGATTTTGATAGCGAAATCACCATTGGCTTCCTTTTCTGGATTTGTTTACTCCATTCAAGGCTCGGGACTTGTGTTGGAAGGTAAGATATTTTTGTTACTCGGACCACAATGTTCAAGTGTGTACTGAACAAACCTTGTTCTGTTTGTTCACTTTACAATGAGATTATTGAAATTGCCTTCTCATGGTTTTGCATTTCATATTGATTGGCCATCATCCTCTGTCAGTTCTTTCTTTGTTCGGGATATTTCTAAGTTGAGTTCATGTTATCTTCCATCACTATCATTCTCCAATCGTTATCTAAAACCCTTCCCCCACATCCTCATCAAGTTCCGGCACTCCCCCTCTTGTGCCGCTTTAGTTTTGGGCTTTGCGGCCCTCGCCGAAGAGCTCCGTTTTTGCCTCTCCGCGCTCTGCCGTGCAGGTCAAGCGGTGGTATTCAAATGAGGTTGGGATAGAGCCTCTTGTGCAGTTTTCCCCTTATTTAAATTGCCTGGCTTTGTCACTGGTCAGCGGAATAGCCTGTTGAATAAACAAAGAAAGAGCCCCCCCCTCCCCCCTTGATGGCGGAGGAACGCCGGATCAGCGGACACAAAAGGAACCCCAAAATGACACTTTAACAAACTTCACAATGGGGGGGGGGGGTGACCTTTATTAACCCTTTCAATGCCAGGAAGCAAACATTTTAAGCAGGGTAGTTTGGGATAAGTCTGCCTCAGTCACAATACCACCGTAAATTGTGTAATAAAAATGAGAACTTTATAGCCTTTTCCTTTTCTGGTTTTGTTAATATACTAGCCTCCGTAGGGGGAAGAGGCTTTGACCAATTCATCCCATTGTTTGTCAAGGCCAGCCACTGAATCCAGAGGCCTGCGCATTACACAGTGCTAAGTAATTTAGCAGAAAATTCATTTTTTTGAAAGGTTGAAGAAAAATAACCATACACAATTCAGCATAAAGCAACATTAGATGCCAATGCAGGAGTAAGTAGCTGCTCGGTTGACGTTGATTGGTATGCTTTACATTTTTGTTGAAGCTGCACCTTCATTATTTTTATTAAGCAAGGCCAAAAGTGCGGCGAGTTGCCATACTATTTTGTTGCGTAAGTTGATTTAAACACGTTTTTTTGTATCCCCATATTATTAGGTAAAAATAAAACATGGTCATCTAAAGGGTGCTCTAACATGGTCGTCCATCGGTTGTGGTGCATTTGCCAAGCTTAACATAGTTCAACGTCGTTATGAAATCTGTTTACAGATATTTGGTTAATTTTCTGCAGCTGTGTTGAAACTTGATCATTTCGAACGTTGAATTTATACGCATAACTAAATATGAATTTCTAGTCTGTGCACCAACATTCACGCATGTGTTCATGTTAGGTGCAGCATATTTAATGGATTTTAAAAATATATATGACTATTCATCACCAGAAATATGTTTGTAATATGATCATTTAATTCACCCTTACTGCCAACAAATGGAGATTTAACAAAAAAAAAACCTCCTTTCTACCTCTTTGATTTTCCTGTCTTTGTGTGGCTTGTATTCTGTTCAAATCATTTAGCTCTTGCCGGCTGAATGAAATTTCCATTTTTTCATTCAGTTGCACTTCCAGAATTCCACTCCACTTGCTGAGGCGGCTCAACACACAATGTAGCCCCTGCATGGCCTTTCTTAACTCCCAGCAAGGATTC
Source organism: Lethenteron reissneri (assembly GCF_015708825.2). Classification (NCBI taxonomy): domain Eukaryota; kingdom Metazoa; phylum Chordata; class Hyperoartia; order Petromyzontiformes; family Petromyzontidae; genus Lethenteron; species Lethenteron reissneri. The sequence continues at coordinate 5,511,278 of NC_083803.1, forward strand.
TGTGCAATCACAGCAGATCCCGGATTTCTTGTTATATAAAAAAATATATATGTTATACACGCATACTAGTGCTGTATGCACAAAGACATACACAGGGTAAAATTAATGTTAAGTTCAATGCGTACCCTTTCTCATTACATGACAAAAAAAAAACCGGTGCAGCATACTGTGTCATACAATGACTCGCCTTTATTACAATATAATTAACATTTTTTGAAAAGTTCCAAACTCACCTTATAGTGGTGCCAAGACCCAAGCGGGGGATGCAGTTGCCAAACACTTTTAATGGGGCCTGTGAGCAGTGCCTGGGAGAGTGGAACGCATGACCCACCCACCCAGAGCAGACATTCACACCACAAGGCCACAGGGTTGGCCTCACGTGTGTCCACGCGGTTTGTTATTCAGTCTCAGCCAAAAAACATCCGAGCCTCAATTTAATTGCCAGTTCCGGCCTGGATGCTTTAACAGACGTGCTTTTGTGCACAATTCTTGGGATCAATTGAAGTCTGCGTAAAGAGGGCTCATTCTGCTCATTATTGCAGTTTGCATTGGCTTTTTATGCTGGTAAAAATCTAGATCATTACCTCTCTTGGATTATGCTAATTAGACAACTCTCCTTGCATCATTCAGGATGTCATATACACAAGTTCTAAAATTCACAATTGAACAACACTGTACTTTGGTGCCAAAATTGTTTACGAAACATTCTTCTGCTTTCACGGTATCCCTGCAAGTTTTCGTTGTAAAATGTTTTCAGATTATGTCGTTAAGAAATCTGCTTTTCTTGTGGAGATCAGCTTGAAGGACAAGTTTTTTTGTTTGTTGGAATTGTATTGTTAAAGCTCCATTAATCCCTCCTTAAGGGTCCTGAGGAAGCATTTTATTGAGTTTGCTGGACTTAGTTCAGAGTAAAAGGACTTGTGGGTTTGTATTGACATGAAAATCCCTTTCCACTCTCCCATCTGTGCATGGAATTGAACTATGTTTGGCCTGATTTACCAGGCTTTTGTACAGAAATACCTGCACTCCTTATCACATGTCCAACTTCAACATTAAAGCTTCCTATTTGTTTTGTATGCATGCTGGATTATATGGCTATTTAGTTTTTTGCTTTTTCACGTAATCTTGTGATTCTCATCACACTACTTCCTTTTCATCCTTTTTTATGTACTTTTTGTGAGCAGTACATAAAACAAAGTTGGATGTAATCCTAGATGAATTGGCACTGCTGTTAAGGCAGATCTGATTTCTTTTAAAAGCCAGTGGCTTGTATTTTTAATCCACAAGTGTTTTCAGTATTCAAGTACACAGAGTGGTGTTTAAAGGGTCGGAATGTTGTTTATTGGTAAAAACTATAAACTAAAAATATCCATTCAGATGACCTTTTATAAACTACGCTCATGAGTAGAAACAATTGTAAAGAAATATATTTTTTCCCCAATTTTTTAAATCTCTTCTGAAACTGTATTTCATATTTCAACAATGCTATTGATTTCCATCTTCTTTTGCACGGTGTTCACTTGGCTTTTGAGACTCATATTTACAGCTTTAAGTTATGTTAAGCATCTAGTTAATAAGCAGGTACATTATTCGGCGATTAAGTCCAACGCTGAAATCTGCAACAAGCAATATAACTGACCCTCGCTCTGCACTGGGGCGGGATACTTTCTCAGACAAGGCCATGCGGACGGAATCCGTGCAGAGGGAACCCAGTTTGACAGAATAAACGGGGGGGGGGGGGGGAGGGTTATGTTCCAAACCCCTTCAAGCCCCCTTCCCCATACCCAATATTTTCACTCCTTACATTCAAAACTCAAACAGGGAATTATAAAATGCTGTATAATTCTGCAACGTAAAACTCTACATGAGTATTATACTCACCAATAGAGTACGATACTCACTAAAATATGGTGAAATACACTGTACCAGTGGCTAGGGCAGAGTCTGGACTACAAATTTAGTTCAAGTAGAGTTTCGTAAACAGAAATGTTTTTCTAGATAAAGGAGGGAGAAACGAGGCGGCAGCCCTCCGAGGCGCATCGTGCGCGAGTGCACGTGTCATTGTCTTCCGAACTCAACGGCTCCCCGTCCACAGCCAATCAGCGCGCGGCTGTTGCAGAATCCACGTGGATAGGAGTGGTCTGTTGCAGCGTGTGGAGTCTGGGCACGGCCTGGTGAGCACATCGTGCTTTTGCAATCCCCGTGTGCAGCTGCGAACCGCACTCCCATGCTTTCTGAATTTTGGTCGTGACAAAAAATACCGTGCTGCTGCGGATCTGTGCAGAGTAAGGGTCATATGTACTTCGCCTCGAAATGAGAGGGCGTCTTTACTAGTCTTGTCGCAAGTATTTGAAATTATCAGTCGAAAACCCTGGCGAATGTCTGTATTGTTTGTCTGCATATATTTTTGTGTTCCTCTACTCGTGCTTCCATGCGTTTTTCTTGCTTGTTCATGTTTTGTTTTGTGTGTACCGAAACCAGTAAGACTATTTCAGGCCCAGCTTTGTGGTTAGATGGGTTGGATGGATGAGACAGCTGAGATTCCATCTTAACTGCCCTTCCAGTCTTATTACGCGCATTTGCATGTGCCGAGGGTATGCAAGCGAGGCATGCGAATGTGCCGCTTGCGTCTCGGCAGCATGGTCACACTTCTTCGACCATGTGCGTGCCAGTGCAGCGCGCCAGCCTTCATCTTCTGTCCTGCGAGGCAGAAACGAGCCGTCAAAGAAACACAAATGCTCCTCTGTTTTAATAACAGCTGCGGAATTCAAGTTTTTGCTGCCAGTTTCATTGGCTGTCATCTGCTGAGCCCTCTCCTTGCTGTCAATCGTGTCGCCGCTGCTCATGAGCAACACATTTCACAGGCCTTCATATTGCACGTAAACACATGGGATACTTTCACATGTGCACGCACACAAGGTTATGCGGCGCACGCTTTTATAAAGTCTCTCAAGCGCCGTCACATGCGCCTATGAGCGGGGTACGCATGCTCAGCACAGCGCTGCCTTTGTCTCGTGCATTGTTGCCGCAGTTGCTTTACTTAGTGGTACGTAAAGTGCTTCAGTGGTTCAGCCACGTATGCTTACATTAATGCATTTGGATTGTTACTACGCAGCTAATCCCTGGCTGACCATGTGCGCCGGGGTCAAACTTAACCCACTGCAGGCCACGCCATTGGCAGGGTAGCGCGTCAGTCAGCCTAGCGGCCCTCATTCTGCACCCCCCCCCACCGCCCTCTCTCAGCATCAATTATTCTTTGTTTTTTCCTGGCTTTGCAAAACAACCAGGCAGCCAACTGTTGGTGATCCATCTGATGTTCCTGCTGGAGCGTAGTAGAGAAAGGAAGGCATGGCACGACTGTGCCAGTGCCATTTTTTCCACAGATGCTGTGTCATGTGCTTTTAGCTCTGAGTGCATGTGCTCACACCAGCATTAGTTCTCTGGCACTCAACACGGAGGGGCTTGATGAATGCCACAGCAGTGCACAGTGGCAGTCTTTCTTAACTCCTTAATTTAATTAGTCAACCCCCCAGTGATGATTGGGGTATGACCTATGCTCTCTGACTTGTGCTCTTGCCCATCTGTACCCAGCAGGCTTTGCCAATAAGAGATGTATCACGCCTCACCGGCTCCCGCCCCACTTCGCTTCACACGCATGGCAAATCAAAAGTGAATTAAAAGTTCTGCATTAAGAATGCATTCCGTGTCTTAGTCTACCCTTTCTTCGTCCTTTTCCCTCGGTCCAATCTATTTTTTCACGATTGGGGGATGACCGCTAGTTGAGCCACTTTCTGTTGTTTTGGGATTTAAAAAAAATATTTTAATGTATACTTGTTTGCTTTAAATTATTTACTTTCCTGACCACAAAAAGTTAATTTTAGAGAAGTGAAACTTGTGTAGGCATATTTTCCATGGATAAACGAGTTCATGTGGAAGACGAATTTTACTTTCTAAATATTTTATTTCCTGAGATTTAAACCACAAAATATTAGTTTACCTCCACATAAACGTTTACTCCATTTTCTTGTTCGAGTAACATTGTTGTTGTCCACTTAATGTAGTGTTTAATTTTGGTCCTGTATTTTTCATCGTGGTACACAGCAATGACAATATATTTCTTAATTTTCATTGAAATTGCTTTCCCAAAAGTAGAAACATCCTGCCATCCAGCCATTTCATGTTATTGAGCACGGAAAAAAATGCTCACCATGATTTCCAAACCCCCGAAAGGGAGTTCCAACTCATAAGTTACTAACCACACTTGCAAATAGCGTGGATCTGTGCCAGCCAACACATTTGAGATGAGATGCAAGCGCGAGCCAGCCAGGCTGACCTCTTTGTTACATGTGCTGTACTAGTACGGCGAGGACAATCTGGAAATGTAACAGGTGCTTATCAATTTGTGCTGTGCCAAATGAACGCTTGCAGCCTGCTCCCCAGTGTGCAGACTATTCTCATCCACTTAAGTTTTAGATTTATTTTAATTGTGGATATCATTCCATCCTCTGGCAACTGAAAAGCCAGACACTTTCTGTGTGTGCATACAATTAGGAGCATGCATACTAAATGCATTCATTTTCCTTCACTGTGGATTGAAAAAAACAAATAGCCTTCATAATCTGTTGATGGATTACCAGAATGTATATTCATAGCACAATGAATTACAGAGGTTCGGTTGTGTGTTGCATTCTGCTCCTTGCTGTCTTCGGTGACTCCACTTATAACTGAGACGGGCCCACTGGCTGTTGCAGCGTAGGGTTGAAAAATGTTTGTGTTTTAAAATAAAGATCTGCCCTCGGTGACTGAGTGTGAAGGACGTGCTCCGCTGGTTTTGGATTTCTCAGAACATGCCATTGTCAGTGTGTCATCCGGTACAGTTACTTTGCTGCTTCTGTGTACAAGTGTGTGTTGGTATGCATTTGTTTGTATATGGTGTCTTTGTTTCCCTGGATTTTCACGGGGCTTCAATTCAGACATGCCGAGTGTTTCTCGTTGTCTGTGCTTGTGCACGCCAGTGTTCACACGCGCCCGCATGTGTCAGCAGAGTTTGTGTTGAAGGCAACCAAAAACAAAGTTACTGTAGCTGCCGTCTTGGCGACAGGCTGATTTGCTGTGCCCGGCACTGCCCGGCATTAAGTTAAAAACTTTGTTCTTGTAACTTGAAAGTATTTTTTTCGTTAATGATGCTTTGAATATGTTTGACAACCCAAGACAAAGCACAGGCGTACATCTACAAGAGTTTTTTGTGTGTGACACGGTCTTTTAAGTTACTGAAAATGGAGTGCAACTCCGATTTTCAGCCCATATAATTGTGTTCTTGTGTGCGAGTTAAGTGTGGGTTATGGTGTCACGTCAACCAGGCTGCCTTGTGCTTTTTCTTACGTATGTACGCCTGTATCTATTGTAGTTCATTCGTAATTACATCGTGGTCTGCGACCACCTGAAACCCAGGCTCTCATTGAAGAAGTCCCAGCATTTTTATGAAAAACAAACACTCGCCTGGGCTGAACAAAATGATGCAGTCAAGCTACGGGGCAGATCTTTAAAGTAGATTCTACCACCCCCCCCCTCCAGTGCCAGAGCCCTTTGTACGGCTCCACATTGGCATCGTTCTTGCGTTGCTGGTGTGTTTTATGTGCACCACCGAGTGACCCGCATTCTGACAGGCTTGAGGCCTGGATTTTCCAGGAACTCGCTGGGGATAGACTATTCCTGTCCCCGGAAACCTGACACTTTTTGGCCCTCAGCGGGTGTGAAGCACATGGCCGGGTCGTGATGCCGGGAGCCTGTTTCATGTTGTTTCAATTAAATCTTTGCAGCCCCCCACCCACCCCCTCCTCCTCCTTGTGAAGTCTGTCTATTTTTTTCTCATCTCCCAGTCTAAACATGAGACAGAAATCAATTAACTAGCAATAAAGCTGTCTGAGAAGGGAACTCGCTGGAGGTTTTGAAAAACTGTGGTTTGAGCATCTTTTGGCACGAAGTAAGACGCGTCACGTGCAAATTAAATACTCCGGTGCATCATCACGGAGATCGTAATCTACAATCTTTTGTAGTGATAGGTTTTTACCCTTTCAACTGGTACAAAAACTGACACTTTATACAAAGCATCATGTTTGCAATAACCACAACACAAGCAGTCAAAATGCAAACAAAAAGAAACAACTCTGATAATGATATGCACTGTCCTTGAAGTTGATTGGTCCACACCCGAGACAGCTTTTCTTAGAGCCTAGTCTCCATTGGTGTTGGACCAAATGACGCCAAAAAGGCGTACAACTCAAAAACAGTGCACTATCAGAGTATTGAGATCTCGGGGTAAGCATTTACAGAGACATCTCCTTTACCAGTGGCAAAATATAGTGATAGGTTTTTACCCTTTCAACTGGTACAAAAACTGACACCTTTATACAAGGCATCATGTTTAAAATAACCACAACACAAGCAGTCAAAATGCAAACAAAAAGAAACAACTCTGATAATGATATGCACTGTCCTTTTCTAAGAGCCTAGTCTCCGTCTCCATTGTTTGCATTTTGACTGCTTGTGTTGTGGTTATTGCAAACATGATGCCTTGTATAAAGGTGTCAGTTTTTGTACCAGTTGAAAGGGTAGAAACCTATCACTATATTTTGCCACTGGTAAAGGAGATGTCTCATAGTGTAAATGCTTACCCCGAGCTCTCAATACTCTGATAGTGCACTGTTTTTGAGATGTACGCTTTTGGCGTCATCTGGTCCAACACCAATGGAGACTAGGCTCTAAGAAAAGCTGTCTCGGGTGTGGACCAATCAACTTCAATGACAGTGCATATGATTATCAGAGTTGTTTCTTTTTGTTTGCATTTTGACTGCTTGTGTTGTGGTTATTGCAAACATGATGCCTTGTATAAAGGTGTCAGTTTTTGTACCAGTTGAAAGGGTAAAAACCTATCACTATATTTTGCCACTGGTAAAGGAGATGTATCATAGTGTAAATGCTTACCCCGAGCTCTCAATACTCTGATAGTGCACTGTTTTTGAGATGTACGCTTTTGGCGTCATCTGGTCCAACACCAATGGAGACTAGGCTCTAAGAAAAGCTGTCTCGGGTGTGGACCAATCAACTTCAAAGACAGTGCATATGATTATCAGAGTTCTTTCTTTTTGTTTGCATTTTGACTGCTTGTGTTGTGGTTATTGCAAACATGATGCCTTGTATAAAGGTGTCAGTTTTTGTACCAGTTTAAAGGGTAAAAACCTATCACTATATTTTGCCACTGGTAAAGGAGATGTCTCATAGTGTAAATGCTTACCCCGAGCTCTCAATACTCTGATAGTGCACTGTTTTTGAGATGTACGCTTTTGGCGTCATCTGGTCCAACACCAATGGAGACTAGGCTCTAAGAAAAGCTGTCTCGGGTGTGGACCAATCAACTTCAAAGACAGTGCATATGATTATCAGAGTTCTTTCTTTTTGTTTGCATTTTGACTGCTTGTGTTGTGGTTATTGCAAACATGATGCCTTGTATAAAGGTGTCAGTTTTTGTACCAGTTTAAAGGGTAAAAACCTATCACTATATTTTGCCACTGGTAAAGGAGATGTCTCATAGTGTAAATGCTTACCCCGAGCTCTCAATACTCTGATAGTGCACTGTTTTTGAGATGTACGCTTTTGGCGTCATCTGGTCCAACACCAATGGAGACTAGGCTTTAAGAAAAGCTGTCTCGGGTGTGGACCAATCAACTTCAAAGACAGTGCATATGATTATCAGAGTTCTTTCTTTTTGTTTGCATTTTGACTGCTTGTGTTGTGGTTATTGCAAACATGATGCCTTGTATAAAGGTGTCAGTTTTTGTACCAGTTTAAAGGGTAAAAACCTATCACTATATTTTGCCACTGGTAAAGGAGATGTCTCATAGTCTACAATATTTAATCACAGTGCTCGTCATGGCTTCTCATATTGCATTCCGTATTTGACTTGAAACTGTTTTGAGTCATCGGAGTCTACCACCGAATAGTTTCCGCCAACCCCTTCCAAAGGAGATACGATCTCTGTTGATGCCAGCATCTTGACAGTGATTAGTGCCTATACGTAAGTGTGCAGTTGACTACCTTTTTAGAGTTGTGTGTTGGGCTGCTATCCTCTCGGCTGGGGGGGTGGGGTGCTGCGTGGGAGGTGTGCAGGGCCTCGGGGAGATCAGATCTCAGGTCTGGAAAATCTTGTAAACAGGAAAGGGTTGGGCTCGTCTCTGGAGCATCCATTCCTTCAAACAAATTCATCAGTAACCTCTCATTAGGCAACTTCCGCTCAGATTAACACGCTAATTTAGTACTGTGTCCCACTATTTTGTACAGTATAACCATGGTGTGCATCTAATACCCCACCCCACCTCACTACGGAGGATGTGCCTGTGTTAAGCAAGGGCCCTTTAAAAGTGACTGTATTGTGTTTGTTGTTGAAGCATAGGAATGTAAAAATATCACATTACACGTGTATGCCCGCTGCCAGTATATTTAGCCTTTGCATTGTGCCGCGCTCTGCAGGAGCAAGAGGAGTTAAACAAGTCGTGGTTGTTTTAAACAAATGGCTGCTGAGCTTATCACTACGATGACTTGCCAGTCTGCGCTGTGTGCTCCGTGAAGATGCAGTGCCAATCGAGTTATTTAAAAAAGCAGTCGTACGTGTTGTCGGTGAACAATACATTTGGGTGGTAATGGATGGGACGCATCGGCCGGGCACATGTAAGGACGTCTGTGTTAACAGTTTGGCAGTCAAGGAGATTGGTGGCCCTGTAGGAAAAATGGAGGGAGAGTTTTGGATCTCTTTAACAGGATGCGCCAAATTGCAGGCTGAAAGGGCCTTTTTCTTCTTCCAAAGCAATTTTGTTATTAATTTATTTGCATACATTATAATATGTACGGCATGTTATGCGGGTGGGCAGTTGGGTTGTGGTTTTACTTACTGCTTGTAAAAGTTAACACATGATGTTGCGTTTAGTGGAAACCACTGATTACCATCACCCTGGAGCTTTATTGTAATTAAAACCTAAGGAACAGAACAATGGTGATCTGCCTGAAAGGCATTTTAAGTCTCTAAAGCTGCTGCCTTTCTGTTGGCATTTCAGATTGAGGCTTAATTGCTGTACCTTGCCTCATTACCAAGGCAATACAATCCCTCCACAAAGCGCCCGTTCTGCTGATGGGGCTTCGTATCTCTGCGCACATGTCGCCTTGTGAAAGCGTGTTTTGTTTTGAACTTTCAGATGCTGCGGATGCCCCAACGGATGCTTTGGAAGGAACCGATCCAGGTCTCCAGCCAATAAGAGTTCGCACTTCACTGGACTGTTGCTTTGACATCTGACTAGCTTGAGGGTGGGTCGTGAAAACAGCCCACGGTGCACCACTAGCCAACCGAACTTAGGCCAAACCTGGACATATTTACGTCGAAAGGACAAACTACTTGGAAGTCCAGAATTCCCAAGTCGCTCTTCTTTACCAAACAATTGTGGCTTCAACACAAGTCCGCTCTCAAACGGAGCAAGCCACACCCGTGTGTGTGTGTGATCCTTTTACATCAACACTCGGAACTCTGTGGTCAGGCACTTGCGCAGAAGTGCATTTCGTACAGGAAGACGCTAAGATTGTCCCGCATGGTGATGTATCTCGTGAAGTTTAAATGAAAAAAAATTGGCACATAAAGCCCCTAAATTAGCATTTTTTTTTCAACAAACACCACTGCTGGACCTCGTGAGAAGCTTTTGTGAAGAGCCTCGAGAACGGAGCCAGCGCCACTTGTTGTTACTTCTCGTGGCCGGCGGTTGTTTTATTTTCTAGCCAGAGTTCATGGTCTAGGAAATTGTTTATTTTTCCTTTTGCACTTTGTTTATGGAATGGTGGAACTCTATTAAAGAAACAGCTAGGGCACAATAACATGTGTTCTTCATCTTTGTTAATTGCTCATTCCTACCCCCCTGAACCCCCCCCCCCCCACCAAAAAAACTTTCCTTTGGCTCTCAAGGTTGACGAGTTGTTTTTACAGAGATAATTTATGCATGGGTTTTGGCAAAGTGTGCACGCGCGCACATATTTCGTGGTTCTGCCATTGCGCGTATTAACAGCTTGACGTTATGGTGGACCCACAACGAAAATCAGTCACTGTGGACTTTAGTTGAAGAGAAACACATGTTGCGAATAACAGTGCGAAGGCGACCAAGCAAATATCCATGTGCCGTGATCGTGACGGTTAAAGTTGAAACTCGATATAGCCGGGGGAGCCATCACACCCGGGTCACCCAACGCCAGAACCGATGTGGCCAATGTATCGCGTTCACAAACTTCGTGAAAGTTCACTTCATCAAAACTTTTAATTTAAAGTTGGCTTCGCACACTGGCACCGGTGCAGTGTGCCGCACCACACAATATGTTAAGTGACCCCGAGGCTTGTGAGCTTTACACGTGAGGTTTAATTACGCACAAGCCATGCGCAGAGGGACCCCCACCACCACCACCACCGCGAAATAGGCGGCGGCCCCCCCCCCCTGCAGAGTTCTCTCCCCCCCCCCCAACATCTCCATTCTCCAGCCCAGCGCCACGTCAGCCGGCGCGCTCACAAGCCTCGCCCCCCCCCCCCCCCCCCCAAGGCTTCAACGTGATTGATTGCGTCCTTCTCAGGCCCCCGAATGCGTCACCCGGTCTCTTCCCAGACTCGCTCAGAACACGCTCCAAATAAAACACATCCCACTCGCTTCGCGTGGAGGGATTAATTTTTGTTTTACGTTTATTACAAGATACAACATGGTGGCTATATCAAACTGTAGTGAACAGCGCAATCACAACTCTCACCCCCCCTCCTCCAAAATTATACAAGAACTAAACATGCCTTGCATAGTTTTTGTTAGGCTTGAAAATGATACAATTATTTCAACGACCGTATAAAACGTATTCGTAACTATTGGTATTTTATATTATGTAAGGCAACGCTCTGGAATGTACCAAAAGTGACGGAAGCATGGGGGTATGGGGGGGCTGGAGGGGGATGGGGGGGCACGCTGGAGGGGGATGGGGGGGGGATGGGGGGGCTCGCTGGAGGGGGGTGTGGGGGGGGCTGGAGGTATCCATCCCCTGCGCGGTGGGTACGGTCGACCCCGGCAGGGTCGGACCCGCACAGTATTTGTTCATTTGGCATGGTTGTCATTACAAGGGGGGGGGGGGTAAATCCACACACACCACCGACTATCACCAAAGGCAAAAAAAGAGAGCTAACCATGCAATCTTGTTCGATTATCGTAAACAAAATGAACGAAAAATAAATATTACTTTTAAATTAACTTTTCATTCACAATAAAATAACCAGGTGAACGTTACAAAAAGCACAAAACTCAGCGTTATTTTAATATATATTACCTGTGCGCAGGGCATTAAACACCCCGCAACTAAATTGCGGGAAAAGAATCGATTTAGGCTGGCGAGTATAATTTAACATAAAAGAATATACATCTGTCGCGTCATCATACCTGATAAATAGAAAATTTATACCAACAGAGATACGTTTTGTATAATAAATAAGTTAAATAGGGATCTCCACAACTTCTCATTTACGCTGACAAGCGAAAAAGGTTCATTAACTCTAAACGTTAAAAACAAATAAATCAATGCTCAGCATATCGGTTGGAAGAACGACTCAATAAAGCGAGTGCATATTTTTTTTTCCCGTCAGCAAAGAAAAAGTTTGTGTGTGTGTGTGTGAGAAAGAGAAACAACGTTAGATTCACAACATTTTCGTGTGTACAATCAACGTAGTATTCGTGAACCCACCACGGCTGCGACGTGAGGCCACTTTGTTCTGCAGAGGGCGCCACCAGCGCCACCCAACCCACCACCCACCCGATTTTCGAAAAAACATCGGCCTCGAAAGTTGGAAAAAACAACAACTTGCGAGCAAGATTTGCCCACGCAGCGAGATCGCCTTTGGCTGTTGCCGCTGCAAACAGTATCTATATTAACTGCATCGGGCGAAATGTTATGGCACTCACCCCACCACCACCACCTTTCTCAGCTCGGGGTCGTGACCGGTTAAATATTAAATTGGCCGATGGAGGCAAACTTTGGTGGTGGGGGGGGGCACGGGCAAAAACAACTTGCAACCACCACCACCACGTGGGCAACACACAGGGCTCACGTGGTACTCAACTTGTACAAAAAAATTAACTGCTCGTCTATCGTCATTATTGCTATAAAGAAACAGTGATCTAGCAACTGCATGCAATGTTAAGTCTTATATCCCCGACACCAATTACACCGACTCCGACTCCTGTTTTAGGCACATACGGTGATAGGATCGTGGCCTCGCCCATACGCTAAAATGTATACATACAGTATATACGTTATAGGCAGTTTAATGCTGTTTAACCTTTAATGCAAGTAATTATTGAGGGACAAATACGTACTAATAAAAAGTTGCGTGTTTGTCACGAGGCCACGATGTGCGCGCTATAAGGCAATCTCGCTTATAAAACTCCTTACACACTTCGCCCTGGACTAACCATTTTACTCGGGATCAACAAAACCCATCCTTTTAAAACGAATGCGTCGAATGGTATCCCCCGTCACCCAGAGAATGTGCCTCGTCGGCTTTTGGCCCGGGTCTTATCACAAAGGGAGCCTTGGTAGTAGTGGTTTGGGGGGTATGAAGGGGGCAGAGACGAACACAAGGCAGCGATGTGGTTGCAGTGTGGGGGGGGGGGGGTGGGGGGCTATTAGCACCCCCCCCCCCCCGGACAACACCGCTCGCTTCACTCATCGGAGATGGACAGGCGGCTGAAGATGGGCAGCCTGCGGTTGGGATCAAGCAGGGGCGACTCGGAGCCACTCGAGGCCCCCGAACTGGAGTAGCCATCCCCCGGGTCGGACAGCGAGTCGAGGGACGCCTCAAACACAGGCGACCCCGACAGGCCACGAGCAGCTCCGGGCGTGCCCAGGGGCCCCAAGCCGCCACCACCACCACCGCCACCACCACAACCGAGGCCAATATTTGCGCCACCACCGCCACCACCACCAGTGTGGAGAGGCAGCCCCGTGCCCGCGCCGGACATGGCCGCACTGAAGAACAGCTCCTGGCTGAATGAGAACGGCGTGTTGTTGGTGCACATTGGCGACGACAACATCATGTAGTCGTCTCCGAAGAAGCCGGCCGTGGACATGGGCGGAGGCGTGAGCGACAGCGAGTTGTCGAGAGGGCCCCCCCCCATCGGCGGCGGCGAGTCGAGGCGTCGTGCCATCGCGGCGCTGGGGAAGCCGGCGAAACTCACGCTGTGGTTGAGTCGTGGACGAGGCCCCCTGGTGCGCTGCTGATGGGGGCCGCTCCCTGCCAGCGACGGGGACAGCGGCGGCTGCTGAGCGGTGGGCGAGCGCTGCTCGTCGGCGTTGTGGATGAAGTGGCAACGTGGCCCGTAGGGACAGAAGCCGATGGTGTGGAAAGTGCGGCACAATTCGGTCTTGTACTTGGGGTGCCGTACCAGACTGCGCAGCTCGTGGCCGCCGTGCGCGAATTGGCATTTGTCGCCGTACTTGCAGACGCCGTTCTCTTCGAAGGGCCGGCACAACTCGGTTTTGTAGCGACTCGAGTTGACCATGCCCACGCCGCCGCCTGTCTGAGCCGTCTGCTGCTGCTGCTGGTGCTGCTGCTTGCCGCTGGGAGCCAAGATCATGGCAGAGTGGTCGCCGCCCTCGCTCAGAGAGCGGTCTCGGAAGCGATTCTCTCTGTTCATGAGCGCCGTGCTGTCTTTGAGCGCGGACATGGAGAACTTGTTGTTGTTGCCGCCTCCTCCTCCTCCGTTGCCTCCGACACCGACGCCGCCGATGTTGTTGGCGCAGAGAGACGCGTGCGCCGAGTTTGCGAGGGCGAGCATGTTGTTGGAGGAATGGCGGCGTGGGAGCGTGGCCGTCGTCGGTGTGCCCACCGCTCTCCTGTCGAGCGCGTTTAAGTTCAAGCCCTTGTTGTCGTTCTCCTGCAAAGAAAGTTTAAAGTTGCTTGTTTTAAAAACGAAATAGAGAGAGCGCGCCCCGTGAGAGGTGGCAACGCGACTTTTCAAAAAGTTGTCCGGGTTTCGCAGACTTGGGGAGGGAGCGACACGCGCTGTGGGGCATCGTGGTGCGGGTTGAGTGAAAGCGGCTGCAAAGAGGGGGGGTGGGAGAGCAAGTTTGACTTTGGTTGACAAGCCCAGGCGTGGAGGGAGAGAGCGATGGGAAAGAACAGAAAAGCGAGTTTGCGTTCTTACCTTGTAGAATATGTCCCCGACGTCCATGTACGAGGGCGACAGGAGCGCCGTAGACATGGCGGAGTTGTTGTTTAAACACGCGCGCTCGTCGCTAATTCCCCAATACAGTGACGGCGCGTTGGTGGGGATAGGGGTGTCAAACACGGTGACAATTTTGCGTGCGTGCGTTAAATAAAATAAGAAACTAGTGCAACTTGTTTGAGCCGGGCTGAATCGCGAAGTTTAACTTCGCGGCCGATAAATAGCCTCTCTACCGGGTGGGGTGCGGTGAGGGCGGGCGGGCGGGCGGGCGACAAGGGCCGGCCCTCTGGGTTGTGGTTGGAGTGGCTGATGGCACGGGGGGGATGGTTGGTTTTGGGTTGAGATGGGCGTCACTCGAGGTGTTCGTGGGCGGACTAGCGAATGCGTGGTGAGAACACCGCCCCACGCCGGTCACCCATCGTTCTCCACGATTCAAATCACCATAACTTTGGCTCGCTATTGGTTAAAAGAAAAAGCGTGGCCGCCGCCCAAAGTCGGCCACGCACAAATCGGCCAACTCGTTTTGAGTTTACGGTGCCCGGGGACTCTGCCCCCTTTGCCTTGTTTCCTGAAGCTTGTGTGTCATTCCCTCCCCAACTCCTCCTCCTCTTCGTCGTTCACCCCCCCCCCACCAAACAAAACTCTTAAAACACACGGGCGGGTTCCACCACCCTTTAGAGAGCATTCGCCCTGAGAGATGCTGATCGTCGCTTAAAAAGTTTCGGCGACTCCACGTTTGTGGCTTGTTGTTGTTTGTGTTGTGTGTGTGAATCGCGTCCATTGCAAGATTGTGGACAGTTGTTTTTCTCTTTCCACGAAGGCAATGAACGAGCGTGTCAATGTGTGTGCGGTGTGTGACACCACTATTTGGATGGATGCACAGCCTACTGTGTTGTGCTTGTTAGGCTGTTTGCACACGCGTTGTTGTGGCTTGCGTCTACACAAATTACCGTGGGTGCCCCGGATTAGTTGTAGCATTGTCCACGAGGGTGTTCGATTTCGAGTTACAATAATTCGGGTCTCGTACTTGGTCGTGTACAGGTGTTATGACGTTCACTGAAACCAGAGTTCTGCTGCTTACTTGATCGTAGAATACAGTGCTGTTGTAAGTCGTGGCTTGGGTGTGTGCACACACACGAGTCTAGAGCTTGTCGTAGTCTGCGTTGTTGTACATCGCTCTGGTTTCTACGCCTCGCTGCGCGTCCCTCTTATCGGTGCCCCGCGCACGCCAGCAGCGGTTTTCCGTCCACGTGTTTTTGTTGCTGTGAGCAGATTATGATGTTAACAACACATTTGGTGCGGGCGAGACGGCAAACAGGGCCCCCCTCCTGACCCGCACATGGATTCTGGTGTGTTCTGGCCCCACCGTGACACTCACTTTTGGAAGCGGAACTTCCCAAAGTCAAAGCTGGCCGTCTTTACAGATGTTAGAGGATGTTAGCGAGGAGCTCTCACACAGCAGCACCGAGGCCCAAAACACACTCCCGTGTCCCGTGGCAAAGAGACACGTCCAGCCGCATTTGTCGCCTCCACGCCGATACACACGGCAGCAGCAAATGCCTTGTGCAAGGCTGAACCCACCTCCTGGGAGGCGTAGGGACAGGTTTGTGCAGTAAAATCTCCCCATAGTTGGGAATCGAACCCAGGTGGTCCGGATCGTAAACACATTTCCTGAACTTGCGGCGTGGCAGCCGAGTGAAAGGGGCTCCTCCTCCTGCCTGAACTGTTCAAGATTCGCGACTGCGATTTTTTTATGAAGGGGGCGGGCGGAACGAATGGAGATGGGGGGTGGGGAGACGGCTGGATTTATGAGTGGGGGAGGGAGGGAGGCAATGTGGTCGGGAAAGTGGGAGTGGGTCTTGAGCCTTTGTCCCAAAAGCGAATTGGCAGGCCAGCAGAGCCCATGATTATTGCTTTGCTAGCTCAAGTACTGTACCGGTGGCCGCTTGTGTGTGTATATATATTAAACTACACTTAAGGGAACTTTTCCCAAAGTTTCCAATCGAGAGAAATATGTTGGTAATCACGGACTGCATTGCTACACGTATGATGGCGGGTTTTGAAAGTTGTACTAGAAGCAAACGCGTCTTGGGGGGAAGTGCGTGTCGTGATGTGCCTTGCAGAGTTTTGCGCGTGCGTTGCGCTACGCCGTTTCGTGCATTCACATCCTGGATGAGTTTCACGTGTTTGGCAAAAAGTAAAAACATTTTTTACGGAAACGTGGCCCCAACCCCACGTGTCTCCACGACCAGGTTGGTCAAATCGGCAAAGCGATGAGTTTCTCAGCCGTTTCGCAAATGTGTTAATCTTGCCCCCTATTATGATGTAACACTGTTGATCTTAGCGCCTAAATGTGTAAGCAGAAAACTTGCGCAAAGCGTGCGATTACAGTCGTAGTCTGTGGAGCCTATGGCTCGTGGCGCGTGTGCTCACTGGGATGTCTGTCGCTGCTGCAGTTGCTGCACATCGACGATGTGGGGGGGGGGGGGACAGACGGAAAAAGCGATGACCCATTTCTAATGCGTGCGTAGATGGTTGTTTACGGTATAACGTAGTACAGTCCGTAACTTGGAAGCGGTAACTCAACGTGGCCAAAATAGTTTCAATTTAACACGTCCGTGTTGACCCCCCCCTCTCTTCCACCCTGGGTACAGTAGTTGTACTACTGCGTAAAACTGCGGCTCGTGAATGGTGTTATTGTCGGGCGTATACATGAGATTAAGGTCGTGTTTAATTTGTCGCTAATTCCCCGTATTGGAGTTCAACTTCGCGGCCTAAAACCTCGCGAATTCCACTTGATTATAGGGAGTTGTATTTCCTTCCGGGCAGGGCCCGTATATATTCGGCGTTTTCTTACCCCTAGTGTGATAGTGCGCACATTTAAACAATACACGGAACACAGGATTGATTAGGGAACACACGCAAATGGAACATCCTGACTTTAAAAAAAAAACTTAGCTCGGGCAAGACGATATCGCGAGATGGTATGGACGATGGGTTAAAACTCGTTGCGGCTTATGGAAATAATTCGTCGGAGTGGACGGAGAATGAGCTTGGCGATCAGTTCGCGTGCAAGAAATTAGGTTGATTGTGACATCGCCGTGACCTTGAGGGGTGGGCAACAGTAGTTCATCTCACGACGATGATGTGTACACAGTCTGGACCGCGAGTTCCATCGCGTTAAGTTCCGTGAACGGTGGTGCGTGGGACGATGGGATGAAGGTAAAACGTCTCTTAACCGGGAGTATTAACCGCCCAATATCTGTCAAGTTTGCACCGTGCCCTTGTTAATGATTGTTTGGCGACCCTGCCCGTGGATAAAGTGCTTCGTTAATGAGTTACCCTCCCCCCTCCCTTCGCTGTTTGAGCACTGATTGATGCGATACGCGAGCACAACTTTCCGTTGTGACCTCTGTCACCCCAGTGGCGAGTCGAAGGAAAACGCGGAGAGGCTTGGGTAGAGTGGGGGGGTGGGGGGTCAAGCTCCCCTAATGAACGCCAGTGCCCCCCCCCCCAAACCCAGCCACTGTCAGTCACCTTCAATGCAGAGTCGGCTACTGGGACTGGTGAGGAAGGCACTGGGGTTCAAATTGACGACATCAGACGCGGACAATGTCAACCGCAGGATTGTTACGATGATGATTTTGATGGGTACCCACCACCCCTAATATGACAGGGCGACGTCTCATTCGCGAAAGGGTTTCCCCTCGTTTACGGTGTTCTTGCTTCAATCCTCATTACTCGGAATTCCGGCAAGCTGCTCAAAGGCGAAAATGCGAGAGAGAGAGAAAAGCTGCGAAGAATATACTAATTATACATCGACCGCGAATTTCACCAAATATTCACTAAGCTAGATTTGAAGCTTTCGTGACTGCAAGGATTCATACTCTTGGATTTTTCGGTAAAGTCACGTAGGTAAAAAATAATATAAATAATATAAATAAAATAATAAATGATTATTTCTATTTTATTATTATTACGTGGCTTTACCGAAAAACCTAAGAGTATTCACGAAGCTCTTAAAATGAACCCAAAACGTACAGCACCTTTGCAAGTTTACGATGCGGCCAGAGGTGACGCTGCACTCAAGAAAACACCTCCACCTCGCTGCCGAACGCGTGCGAGTTCAAATCCCTTTTGTTAAATCGAGTCTCGCCATCCGGTCCCGAGACGATCATGTTAACCACAGTTTTGTTGGGAAATTAAGCGGTCTCGATGTATGGCTTCTACCCCCCCCCCCCCCTGCCATGTGTTATGTGGAATCTCTGTCGCTTGGTTCAGGACCGCCGACGGATATTATTATCAGCGTCGGGCGTTAATTTGAGTTTAAAACGAGACAAAACTAAACGTGAAAACGCCATCGAAATGCCTTGAAGTGCATTGAGGCCCTATTGCCTGAGTTCACCATGGAAGTAACGGTTGTCCATGACTGCGTCAATGCTGTTGTCAGTCGGTCACATTTACTAAAGTCATTTTGATGGTAACCAAAAGCCAGAAGAGAATCACAATGTGCATCTGCAGGAATTGTTGATGTTTTTTTGCATAGTGCGCAAAGGCTGTGTGCTGCTTGTACACGTTGCTGTGTGTTGTTTGAAACCTCCATCTCCATGATGTGTTGTTTGAAACGTGGGTTTCAAACAACACATGATGGAGGTTTTTTCATCGTTTAAAGATTTATAATTTGTGTTGAGTCTACTTAACTAGATGCAATGTAATCAAATTAATTGTCAAATAGTAGATATATTATAACATGCCAAAATACCAGTACAGTAGTTTTATAATTAATCTATATTTACAAACTAAATACTTGTACATTTCAGTCGAGTTCCTTTTTTTAGATTCATCAGCGCCCCCCCCCCCACAATACAGTGCTGGTTAGAGTAGTTGTAAAATAACACTGGTCAACAAAAAAAAAATGTTTCTGGCCTGGACTTTTGCAGCTGCTTTAGGCTAATTTCAGGGTGCTGATTCCAAATCTGAACTCAGATTTGCTCTATCACATCTCATTTTTATGCTATCGGCATACCCCATTTTCATTGATTTTACCCAAAATTAACTCTGTCACTTATGATTGCAAGTTGTTGCGAGTCAGTGACTGCTTTAGTGTTAAAATATGATGCTGTATTTTTAGGATAGTGTGTTTATAATATTTTATGTATATATCCACATTTATTTAATATTTTTCTTCTGCAGTTTTTATTGAAAATGCAATATTTGATATCTCAAAAACCTGATGTGATAGACAAAAACCGATGCCAGATTTGGAATCGGCACCCCAAAATTACCCTAACACCGTTGGAATACCTTATGCCAGAAAAAGTGTGTTGACCAGTGTAATCAATGAAATGCCAAATAAATTACGAAAACATTTTTTAACCCGTGGCACCTCACGGGAGGAGGAGTAGAGTCAATGATATGATGCATGGAAAAGGAACTGGAAAAGGGAAGAAATGCTGGAGCGTGTTTCCCCGAAACAAACGAAGAGGGCACGACTGAAGATGAGCAGCTGGTCGAATGAGGGAGAGCAGGGCAGGGAACGGGAGTGGGAGAAAGTATTACAGGACGAAGATGTCGGTGACGAGAGGGGGAGGGTAAGAGCAGGAGCGAGCAGAAATAAGCTGCACAGAGCAGCGTCTGTTTTCAAAGGGGGCGGGGAGAGGCGAGGGTGGCCGTACAAACGTCACGTGATTTACGGGGAGGTTTGAGCTGAGTTACATATATACAAGCAGGGAACCGTGAGAACAGTTTACAGATTATGCAAATTCGTGGATGAAGCGATGGGTTCGTGGTGGCGTCGCAGTCCACGCGCTGTGTACTATGAACCCGGGCACGGCTAACGTGATAAGTGTTATCTGAACTGGTCGCCCAAAAACCATACCAACCGGCACTGACCAGCGTTGCTTAAGCATGGGGATGCCTTTGTTTAGATGTGGATTTAAGACGAGCTATAATCTATGTTATATGCTGATCCAATTCATCTCGACTTGGAGGAATGGTGCAAAGGAGTTGGTTACAACGAAGACAATACAAGCGACACAGTCAAGCATTTATTCAATAATGGGAACCTCGAATCGTGAGAATCGAACCGCGAGGGGTTAGCAATTCGTGGCTTCATTCTCATATTCTTAGGTTTTTTCGGTAAAGTCACGTAGGTAAAAACATTAAAATTAATAAAGCTGTCGTGGCTGTGACGGTTCCACCTGAAGACGGAAGCTTGTGTTGCCTCCGAAACGTCGTGATTTTTATTTTACTTTTATTAATTTTAATGTTTTTACCTACGTGACTTTACCGAAAAAACCAAAGAATATGAATCCTTGCAGTCACGAAAGCTTCAAATCTAGAATTAATTCTCATACCTGTCAATCCATCGTGTTACCCGTATTCTTGTACAGGGAAACTGAGTAATACATCTCGCCTGTGATGGGGCTTTGTAGGATGAACGTTGAGATGTGTAAGAGTACGGCGTGACCAATGAGGTCTAAATTGGCCCGTAATAAGGTAGGGCACTGATAAGGGGTTGACAGGTATGACAATTCTATTACCGAGTGCCTAAACATTATTTGCGATTGTGTGTGCGTGCGCGTAAAAAAACGCAGACTCGTTTCAAGGCGCGGACTAACGCGACGCAGCTGTCCGGCGCGCCTTCATTAACACAGCAACGCGCCGTGGTGGAACGCGAACCGGAATCTCAATTACAAAGCTAAGCGCCTTGCAGATTGGTCTGCAGGCGCGCACGTGGGAGCGATTATCTTAATCGCGCCTCTCGTTAAGGCGCGTGTTGAACGGCGCGGATTGGGCCCCGTGTGCGCCAATGGGACCGTCTGCGCCGGCCTTAATTGGTAATAAGCAATTACCCTGGGCACTCGATCCCAATGAGACGGACTTGTTTGCTCGCGCAACTCGAGTGATTTTGTGTTGATGCTGTAGCCTGTTTGGGCTAGTCACTAGTGTGTCTGAGTGGAATTGCTGACTGGTACCAGCGGTGTCAAGATCGGCCTCTGTGGAGGAGGCTCGTGAAGGACGCTACTGGGCAGTTGGAGGTAGTCGCCCTCCAACAACAACGGAGGGCGGAGGAGCGACGCTCACAACAATGAGCGGAGCGCCGGGTGGCTAAAGCACAGCAAGTTGGCACAGTAGGGGGCACAGGTGGTGCATCAGCCACTCATCTCGGTCATCTCAGTCAGTCGACCTGTGGCACCTGGGTCTGCCCCGTGACCTCCTGCCAGCGGGCGTTCGACACTTCACGTGGCCTCAAGGTGCACATGGCCTGGCACAAGCGTCGTGGTGACGTCACCGCCACTTAGTGGCGAATGGCGATTGTTGAGTGTTGTTGAGTGTGTTTATTCTTTGTGGGGAGCGGTATTGTAGCGGTTAGCGCGCTATGCTACGAATCCTGGCGACCCGAGTTCGATTCCCGCTCACGGCCAACACCGGTGACGATTTATCTGAACCGGTCCTGGGCCTTCCCCTCAGTTCACTCGTCCTCATGAGCACCTGGTGTAGCGGTGTGTAGACATTGCCACTGGGGAGACAAAGGCAGCCGGGCGTGGTGTAGGTCACCCACCCCCCCCCCCCAGTGTGCCGTGCCGGCCTTCATAGGCGTTCGCTAACAGTCCTTGCCCCAATAGTTCTGTTAAGGCTATACTGGGGATCTTTGTCCTTGTATATACTTTATGGAGAACCATGACGCATTAGTCGACACATCACGCTATGCACCCAACCACCTGGTTTCGATTGCCGGCCATGGATAACATTGGTGGCAAGTGGTATTTGTGTCTATACAACCTTTAAAGTCGATATAGATTTCAGTAAGTATTTTAGAGCGCTTTGTGAACGTCAGCATTTATGAGACGGACGACAGGGCGTGGGTGCGTGCCACGTTGGCTTTAATAGGTGCTCGCTAACTGCACTTGAACCTTACTGTATGAGGTGACACGAGTTGGAAGTGTTCTGTCATCCTACGCTTGCATACCTTTACAATGGAAACATTCCCCATTTAGCCTTCAGAGGTTTAGCTCCAAGTCTTGCTACACAGCCCGGCCGCCTTTGTCTCACCACTGCTGATATCGGCACGGCACAAGGATACGGTACGGACTACCCTCAAGGCTCGGGCGACGGCCACTGCAAGATGCGTCACGGCCACGAATGGAACGTGGGTTGCCCGGAATCGAAGCGCCGTCCGCTTTAAAACTGGGAGTGGACTTGAAACGGCGGCATATTCGGTAAACGCAATGCTTCAAGTGTGTTATCACTACAGTGTGTGCGGTACAGCTCACTGGTATGTCTCGCTAAAGTACAAATGATGGCGAAATCCTGTGATCCAGTGCTTTTGGAGAATAGGGGGAGGTAAGCGATTC
Organism: Lethenteron reissneri; assembly: GCF_015708825.2. Lineage (NCBI taxonomy): Eukaryota > Metazoa > Chordata > Hyperoartia > Petromyzontiformes > Petromyzontidae > Lethenteron > Lethenteron reissneri. Next base: position 5,533,914 of record NC_083803.1, read on the forward strand.
GTGAAACTCGTATTGTCATATCTAGATCTGAAGTTTTCGTGACTGCAGGGATCCATACTCTTTGGTTCTTTCGGTAAAGTCACGTAGGTTAAAAATAAAATAAAAATTATATTTTTAAAAAGTTACTTTTTTAAAATAAAATTTATATATTTTTTTATTTTATACCTACGTGACTTTACCAAAAAAATCAAACAGTTCGTATTGTCATCGTTTTGTAGAGTGGCCAAGACACGATGGCAGTACGGCAAGTGGGTTCGCCGGCCTATTTCGAGCCTCCCCCGGCTGGACTTGGGCTTTTTTTACGAGTCGGACATTCCTTCCCGAGACTCTCAGTCAAAATCTGGCCCAACTCAACTTCTCAAAATAAAAAAGGGCCATGCAGTGCAGAGACCCCCCCTCCCCATTCCATTAACGCGACCTTTACAGAGCATTAAAAGGGGGCATGGGAACAATTAAATAGTCGCTAAACTATTACGCCGATACAATCCATAAGGTTTTGTTCGGGGGGACAGATCGCGTAAATATAAATGTGTCGTTAAACCTGCCACCACCCGACACAGCCAATGAGTTAGGTTTGTTACGTAAACAAAATTTGGCATATTCGTAACTAGTTCGGCACACCGGCGTTTTGGGGAGTAAACCCCACGACATTTACAACTCGAATTTCGCCGGTAATTAACACCAAGCGACAGCCAGAATTGTGGAGAAAATCCTCCGGTTTCGGTCTTAAATAGAGGGATGTGATGTCGTCGTCACTGTGATCCAATCAGGTGCAAAGACCAGACAGGGTGGAAGGGGGGGTTAATGTATTCATATAAAATACATTGATATACAACAATAATAATAATAGGGGTTTTCCCCTTTTTTCTGGCACCAAAACTGAAACCTTATTACAAGGATTCATGTCTGCATTAACCACAATACTTGCAGTCAAAATGCAAACAAAAAACACACTCTGATAATATATGCATTGTCCTTTAAACTGATAATATATGCATTGTCCTTGAAACTGATTGGTCCACACCAGAGACAGCTTTCTTTTGAGCCTCGACCCAATTGGTGCTCGACCAGAGGACGCCAAAAGGCGTACAGCTCAAAGACGATGCACTATCAGAGTAATGAGGGCTCGGGGTGAGCATCTACATCATTAGACCCCTACATTGATATAAAAAATGTCCTCCTATCCCATAGCCTTATCAGTCCTGCAAACGACACTCCCTCCCCCAATGTGCACTGCGTATTAAACTGTCAATGCAGCATACACTACAGCATTGGTAACAACACATATTGGACGTCGAACATAGTTGAAGCTTTTACATTGGGGGCCGTCCATAAATGACGTCACGCACCTAGGGGGGAGGGGGGTCAGACATTTGTGACGATGTGTGACGGGGGGGGGGGGGGTGAGAAATGTGACGTCACATCAAAATGCGCAACTTTAAATATAGACAACACGTTCTACTTAATTAAATAGACTTTTTAATAAATGTGTTCTCCTACAACATCAGAGTGCAGCGCCACATTAAATACGCACTACATTGACAATAGTTTAAAGCGATTTGAAGCTTGTTTTATTTTTTGGGGGGAGGGGGCAGAGCTTTGTGACGTCATATTTGAGGGGGGGGGGGGGTCTGACTTTTTGTGACGCCGTGTGACGAGGAAGGGGGCGGTCAAAAATCGTCCGAAATCGCGTGACGTCATTTATGGACGGCCCTTTGTTATCGAGTTACGAGTTTACTCAATTTAGTTTCAAAATGTATATTTGCCGCTCGTAGTAAAGTTTGATGCCTAAACACAATACTGTACATGTATCGTGTAAGTTAGTGTTGGAGGCGATTTATTTAACGCGGACTGATTACCACATCCGGTAGAAGTGAGCATTATTCTCTGACTAACGCAGGCGTGCTATCGCCACGAGCCAGGGTACTACTACTACTAACCCTTTCACGACATCACCACAGTCGTCACCGTCCACCGTTACTAACTCCTACCACCATGCCATCGTCAACGTCATCATCACTGATTCCACTCGCAAACCATCGTCAACGTCATCACTAACTCCACCACCAATACCGTCATCATCATCACCATCATCACCAACTCCACCACCAATACCATCATCATCACCACCAACTCCAACCACCAATACCATCGTCATCACCATCACTAACTCCACCACCACTACCATCATCATCATCACCATCGTCATCACCAATACCATCGTCAACGTCATCACCATCACCAACTCCACCACCAATACCATCGTCATCACTACCATCACCAACTCCACCACCAATATCACCATCACCATCATCACCAACTCCACCACCAATATCACCGTCACCATCATCACCAACTCCACCACCAATATCATTACCATCATCACCACCAATACCATCGTCATCACCAACTCCACTACCAATACCACCGTCACCATCATCACCAACTCCACCACCAATATCACCGTCACCATCATCACCATCACCAACTCCACCACCATTATCATCATCACCATCATCACCACAAATACCATCGTCATCACCAACTCCACCACCAATACCATCGTCATCATCACCAACACCAACTCCACCACCAATACCATCATCACCAACTCCACCACCAATACCACCGTCACCATCATCACTAACTCCATCACCAATACCACCGTCACCATCATCACCAACTCCACCAATACCACCGTCACCATCATCACTAACTCCACCACCAATACCATCATCACCATCATCACCAACTCCACCAATACCACCGTCACCATCATCACTAACTCCACCACCGTCACCATCATCACCATCATCACCCGCCGTATTCTTCTCTACCACCCCCAACCATCGCCCACCACGTGTTGTTGCCGTCACACCACCTGCCCCGTTCCCTGCGGTTCGCTCCCTCGGCCAGGGCAACAGCGCGAGCGCTAATGAATGAGCGGCGGCGGTGCCCAGGAAACGTCTCGTTAGCGGCACCGCGCGCACGATGTTTGCGTTCCGGGAACTTTGTTCTGCCCAAATTTTGAGGCGCGTTGCCCTCCCGTCAACCCCACCTCGGGGGGGGGGGGGGGGGGGGTGAGTCCACATGTGGCAGAAGGCACGACCGATACACGTCGCAGTCGTTTGTCGTTTGTGAGCGGACGCAATGATGCGTCCCCACGCCGATTGACAATCGTGATTCTGATTCGAGCATTGCTTTGTGCTCTCTGGTCTCTCGTTTTGTCTTCTCGCGTGTGTAGTTTGACTCCTTTGTCTTTCATATTGGAACAGTTTTGCTCGTCTCACTATCCACAATGTAACATTGGCATTTAATTTGTGTATAAATTTGCATACACCGTAGATAATCTCTAACGATCAGTTCTTACGCGCGCACGGTCCAAGCGTCATGCATCGCGACGATAATCGATTTTTAAGCAACGAATCGTGACATGTTAATACGTGGCGTGTTGTGTGGGGATGGGAGGGGGGTGGAGGAGGCTGAACTGCTCGTGTCGAGGAGGATTGAAACTTGTGGCCGTTGCGGAAGGAACAATACCACACGACACGCCGAGATGGGTGCAGTTTATTTTAACTTTTTTTTTAATTCGGTAAGGTCACGTAGGTAGAAAAAAAAACATCATTATATTTATTATTTTCTACCTACGTGACTTTACCGATAGAACCAAAGAGTATCGATTCCTGCAGTCACGAAAGCTTCAAATCTTAAGATTTTTTTTTATTTTAACCGAAAAAAAAGTTCGCGTCTCCCCGCTCGAGGAATGCGTCGCCGCTCAACTCCATTCGCGGACCTGATCCAGTGGTGTCCGTTCCACATTCATGTGACAGGGCTATTGTTGAAAACGATTCGTGCCGACTCGACTTTCCACCCAGTTGTTACTCAATACATAGACCCCTGGGTGATATGCTGAGTCAACCCAAGTGGTGTGTCCGCGTGGCGAAATATTTGTCAACGCGTCAGTGAGTGAACTTCTGTTGTAAACCCGTCTCCTTGTGAAGCCGCAATAAACGTGCTCGACAATGGTTTGAGTCAGCCTTTAGACCAATACCCGCCGTTCGCCACGGCGCCTGTGCACTTTGAGGCCACGTGAAGTGTCGGGAAGGCTCGCTGATAGGTCTCGGGACAGACCCCAGCAGGTGCCGTGGTGGGTTGGTTGATTGAGATGACTTGGTACCCAGGCAACCCACCAATATTTGTGAATCGTGCCACGCCTTGATTGGACTCAAAAGTCGAAACGAATCCAGGTTTTACTGCTTAAACAAACGCTGCTGAAAGGCATTGGTCTGAAAAGGGCCACTGTGTTGATGAACTACAATGTTTTATTTTCACACGGAGACACAGAGCCCTCTCCTCTGTTTATTTGTTTCTTTGAAGTCGTGTGGCCTCGCTCAGAAGCCCTGCTGCGTAAGGCAGTTTGGGGTTCATCGGGGCACCCATCACCTGCCAGCCACGGGTTCTCACGCATCGCGCGGTGCTCGTAAATTAACGCATCTCTCATCCTCCAGTTGACTCTGGCCCCCCTGGCAAGCTGTATGCGGTAGTGTTGTGTAACTTTAGGTGAAGCACCTATGCACGTAAAACTTGTTTTTCACCCAGACAGGGTCTCAAACCGGCCACGTGAATGACGATCGCTGAAAGACAAAATATGGATAATTGATTTTCATTTTTCGATTTAAAGCTTTCGTGACTGCAGGGATTCATCTTCTTGGTTCTTTTGGTAAAGTCACGTAAAAGGAAGTAATAAAATAATAAAACTAAATAAAATATTATAATAAATACATTATTTTATTATGTTTTATTTTTATTATTTTATTACTTCCCTTCTACGTGACTTTACCGAAAGAACCAAGAAGAATTGATTTTCATTCGCTTACCCGTTTTGGGATTACACAAAGTAATCAGCCTCCTACCGGTAAACGTATGTCTGTTTGCAGGCCAGCAGCTGAGTCGCATTGGTCTCAATCGGGACATCTACCGCCCGGTGTGCCCTTTCAAATGTCTGAGACGCCCTAGCAATTTTAAAAATACAAATTTTCTTACAGATTTTCGCGGCATACACGGCCGGGGTGGAGAAGCGTGACGTCAGCACGCACGAACCCGGTTCAACGCCGTGGGATGAATGTGACGCTCACTGACGCGCCCTCGTCTGCGTGCGAGCTGGCCAGCAAAAACTTGCAAAATAGACAGCACTGCCTGAGATGACGTGAAAATGACAATTAAGGATGTTCACGCAACTGCACACGCTCAACTTTTGACAAGTCGTAAGCAGCCAAACTGACGTCAGAGACAGCGCAGCTGTAAACTATTTTATCTCAAGTGTTTTAAAAAGCATATAAACATGTCCAAGTTCGTCACACATTACAAACGTAGCGTTTAAACACGTGGTTTGTTCCTGTGGTGGCTGATTGTTCATTTTCAGTTTCATCTCGATTCCACTCCCATCTCCGCATAACTGGCAATATACGGGCATCTGCGTCATCAGCATTTGTTTTGGGAGTATCGAGACTGGGTCCAAAATTAGTACGGTTTAAACAATAAAGTCAGTGTCTCCTCACTCGAGAGCAATGAAGTGGAGCTCAACTCCATTGGGGAGTGTTGCTAATTCCACGTTCCGTTGGCGAGGGCCAGTCTCTCCAGAGGATGACTTCTGTCGAGATCCCAAAAAGTGACTTGTCATTGTATTGATCTCAGGTGTGATGGTACGTGAACCAAAGATTTGAACTGCAACCTTGCAATTTGAGTCACGAGAAAACTTTGGAAGTTCCTACTTTGGATGTCTGGCGATTGTCTGCATTGGGCAGAAAACTGTCGTACCTGGAAAACCTAACACAGGATCTCCAAAGCCAAGGTTCAGCACAAGTCCTCAGCAACAACATATCCTTCCTTGATGTTTTTGCTCAGCATTTAACGTCACCTTCACAGTGAATATTCAGCAGCAACTCCCAAGCTGCAAGTCCTCCCCAGTGCCAATCTGGCTTCCACAATGTCACCCACGTGAACTGCACTCCCTCCTCGTCAGCTTCTACAAACTCTTTGGTTCTTTCGGTAAAGTCACGTAGGTATGGAATAAAATAAATCACGACGTTTCGGGCGCAACATAAGCGTCCATCATCAGGTGGGAAAGCATGGTCTGCTGCTGCTGAGGCAGACTGTTTTAAAAGGTTTGAAATGGGTGTAGCTCAAGGGTCATTAATTGGCCGGGGCTAGTGATGTTAACGTGAGAAATTAGCATGTAACTGTAAGATAGGAGATCGATGTTCATCGATCAACATGTGTGCACGGTGTGCGTTACCTATGTGTGTGTAGCAGAGCGATGGACACTGATGGAGATGGCTTGGAGCATCGAGTTCAATTTGATCAATTCTCATCCTGGCTGGCAACTATGTGAGGTGTCTGTCCCTAAATAATATCACAAGTGAAAGTCATTTTTATTAGTAAGGAGTAAATTAGCATCTGAAATGATGTATGGTCATGGTGAAATATTGCTTTGTTAGTATAGCTGTTTGGGGGCTGTATTGCAGCGCTTATTCAAATACCATACTAATAGCTAATAGTATACATTATGAACAATTATGCATTGTGATGGTGTGGCCTTATTGGGCCAACTGTGAATGCCCCTTGCTGGTACTTGACTTAAAATAACACCTTTACAGAAATAGCACAATCAAAGTTTTCTTTGTAATTATGGAACATACGCGAGAGATATCGTCTCAATTGACTGCTGTTTAGACACCAAGTGCCTCTGTTTACTCTCCACTCCCGCACGATGTCCCCCCCCCCCACCCCCCCGTGTGAAAACTGATTGGGACACTGTTTTTGTAAAAAATAACTTTTATATTAAAAAGAGGACGTTTGTCAGATGTTCACAGTGGATGTGTCACTTCTGAGTAGCTCAGGAGTAGCGTCACGATTTGAAATTGTTACAACATATTCAACGGATTCAACATTACATCGTCCCAAGCCTGTCGTAAGCGGGCAGCAATCAAGGGGACAAAATTAACCAAAATATGACTAACTGTTGCCGCACACAACATGTGCACAAGGTCAGACGTGCTGGCACCTCTTGATTGCCCCACTGTGGATGTGACCTTTCACGATTCCGTAAGCCTGCCTTTGGAAACCACATTCCCATAGCAACAAAATCAGCGTGCACATTCCCGTAAGCTGGCCCGCCGAAAGATCGGGAGCTGTCAGTTTCAAGTAAATGATAACTCGATACTTGAGAATTACGGGAACGAGTTGTCAAGTCCCTCTGCAGCTCTCACAAGCGTGGACTCTTCCCTAGAAGCCATCGTCTCGTGCCGTTCAGGGCTGTCAATCGTTCTCACTCCAAATATAGTTAATTGCAAACGCGGGTCTTAGCTCACGTCAGTGACGTCTTTGTTAAAATAACACCCTTTGGCAAGTGTGACTGTTGCGGATGCCAATGCATGTGCTACCCTGAATTTTAATTCCAGCTCAGTCGGGCATGCGATCTTATAACGCAAGCCTGGTCCATGTCCGCATGAGATGATGACCAGTTCTGAAACACCTATGCCTTGGTTTCCATGTAGACGTTTCTTGCCTCTGCGGACTCGCGGGAGGAGAATGACTTCACACTAGCGCTGCACATGACTAACCGTGACCTGGCACGCCCGACGCTTATGAGAATGGTAGGCGCGAGGTGCGAACAGAATACAGGTGTGAAATAACACCCTTATGAACATTTGTCCTCTCAAGGTATGCAATGGCACAGAGCACCATGCGATGCATATTCATTGTTCAACTATAGAAACTGCAAGGCACTTAGATAAAAGCATTTTATGACCCGATAATAGAATATCAGGGCTGCTGATGTTTGAATAAAATTGTCACCGAATTTTTTTGTTCACGTACGCCGAGCAGCGTCCACTTACTGCTACCAGTTGTCAGCGAGGCGCACTTCCTTTCCAGAGCCCCCCTCACCGCCTCCAGACTTCTCTCTCATTTCACCGAAGTTCTAACGTGAAGCGCCGCACCCCCTGTTTCTCTTCACCAAGCTCCTCCACCCAATTATTTAAAATGGGGCAAAAAAAAACAAACCCCCGAGTCGTATATTTTCGTTGTGCTAAAAATATGACTGCTGGAGAGCCTGGCGCCGCCCCCCTGTTGAAAATGTATTACCCCTCGGAAGCCCCCCTCCCTCCCCCCAAGATTGAAAACCATTGGCTTAGGCGCTGCTGTGAAGTCGACTGCGAGTGAGGGCGGGGGGTGGCGTGTCGTGCGGCTCCGGGATTTTGAGTCGTGGCGCTGAGAGCTAGACAAGCTATATGGCCCTTTCTCTCGTGTTCCCCAATTTCCTGTGCCCATGCCGAGGCGAGGCGAGGTTCTGGGGCCTGGTGTGCCTTGCGCAGAGTCAATTTGGGTGACAAGGCGAGCAGACTCGACTGGTAAGACGAGTGTAGAAAACAAACGGAGAGAAGTGTGAAAAGTGCCGCAAATTGAACATGCTGACGTTTGCGTTCGAGTCTGGCTGTAGAGATCACCCACAGCGGGTGGCACCCACTTGACATAATCTGTGCGAACGTTTGAGCGTGTGAAGTGGCGACGCCGACATGTGCACAGCGACACGACTCCAGTAGCTTTGGTTTGAGTTGTACTAAAAACAAAGCTGATCTAGTCGTTGTGTCTGATTTGTTAGGCCCTGTTCTCAATCCGAGTGGAAGACTTTTTTCTGTCAGCAGACCGATTTCGGACACTTTCCTTCTGGGCAAACGCATTCTTCTCAGACTGTCTATCCCATCGCGGCCAAATGCCGTTCAATTGAGACCGTAACAGCATTAAATCATACATTTTGTAAACCGCATCTGTGCAATTAAGTACGCTGCAAATTCATTTTAAAGGCTTGCGCATGCTAAGAGCAGCTGCGTTCAGGGTTCAATGCGCAACCCTGATGGATCCCAGCTGTGCATGCCAAGAAGACGTGAGTCAGCCCTGTGCCACTGCACGCTCGCTCCAACGCCCGTGCCTCCTGCAGACCGGCCTGCACGGCGGCCCGCAGCACAGACGCCGGCTCTGAAGGCGCAACGGCGAGGAGCAGCACTCGCAGGGTCAGCAGGCAGCGCGCCGCTCGCTCCGCCAGTGCCGTGTAGCGTGGAGCCTCCTGGAGACTTGGCCACAGCGAGCGCCGCAGCTGGAGCAGGTCACGGGTAGCCTTCCGCGAGCTGGCGGCCAACGTATCCGCCGTGGCCACTAGTCGCTCGGCTGTGTCGGGGTTTGGTGGTGGTGCTGGCTGGTGCACTGAGAGATGTCGCAGGTGCCCTTCAAGATGCGTGGAAAGAAGCCGGGCGAAGAGTAGCCTCTCGGCAAACAGGTTGGCTTCACCTTTGTCGAAGAGAAACTCGTTTTCATTCTGGAAAATACGAAGGTGTTTTATGAATGGATGATTAACCATCACAACCCTCGCATTATTATATTATAACTGTTAAATATAGATGTATATGACAAACCTCTATATACGTCTAATGAACACTCACATTTGCTGAATAGCTTACTATCATCAATTAAAGATGTGTCTTATCCACCAAAATCCTGTATAGCACCTGCAGGTAAATTTTTATTCAATGCAACATATTACTAATCCGTGTTGTAATGAAGCCCACATGGCCGCCGCACTTCTATCAAAGTTCTCAAGTGCTTGGCGTTGTGGGATTTTTGCCAAGCTATGTGATATCTCACCTCCCTCTCTTCTCCAGCCCCCATCAAAAGTTCTGCCGGGTGCCCCAGCCCTCCTTGCTCATCATCCTCAGTTGTCCCTACCACTCGTGGCTCATCGTCTTCCAGCAGCCAGAGCAGCAGGGTGGGCAAGGCCTCCCAGAAAAGACCCCAGGCTCCAAGCAGGTCCAGGAGGGCTCTGAGTCCCAGGTCCAGGGCATGGTTTGGCATCACCTCCTCGAGTGCAGCTCCTAAATGAATGTCAGCGACGTCAATACAAAGAATACTTACTCCATCACAGAAAACAATTATACATCACCCTAACAATTTGTTACCATAACTAGCTACCGCATGGTGCAGCCTTGAGCTATAACTTTATTCAGACACTGTATAAATCCACATGGGTACGCATACCGACTGTAACACACACTGTTTTTCAAATGTTTTTCCCTTTAGGTACAAAAAAGGCAAATAAATTAGAGGGGGCTATTTAGTTGTTAGCTTTACTCCTGGTCTTGTTATTTAGGGGCTTTGCCCCACATTAAAGCATGCCAGAGTTACGGCATCACGCCGCCATGCATGCATTGCAGCTGTATATATGGAATTTCTCGAGACAAAAACCAGATGCAAAAATTAAACACTTTTTAAAGCTCAAAGGCCCGTTAGCTCGCGGGCCCAGCAGTCGGCTCGCTCTCGGCGGGGAGCGGTTCCCGCTCACTCCCTCCGCTTGCATGCCACCCGCTGTGCATGGCCTCCAACTCAAACTGGCGCTCTTAGCCAGGAAGGATGGAAAAAAAAGGGAAAATAAGGGAGAGAAAAAAAAGACCAAAAATTTTCTTGGCAAGCCAAGCGTGCCTTTATAAACACTTCCAGGCTGCCCGAGCAGGGCTCTGAGCTACAGGGTGAGGATGGAGTGTAGCAGGAAGGGCCGGGGGGCGGGCGCTGGGGCGGTGGAGGAGGCTCAACGGGGCAGACGGGAAGAGGGGTTTTTGTCCGTGTGTGTGTGTGTGTACGTGCGTTTGGAGCGAGGCCATAGGTGGGGGAGGGGACGGTTGGGTACTTCCCCGATGTGGATAAGAGGCAGGCCAACAAGGTCGTTTGGAAACTCTCCTTAGCCACAGCAGACCTATCTTTGGGCCCTGCTATTACAAATGTGCCTGGTTGATGTTTATTTTAATCTGTTTATTGCTTTAGGGGGAAGTAAAAATGGCACTTTCATTTGAAAATACAGCCGTACCTCACCGATGGATCTATGTCAAGACGTCGTGCTCAAATTGTCAGTGTGAGTTTACTCTCCTCACGGGTGTGCTGAATTTACTAATTGGTACGTTCTGTTGACGCGACAAAACTTACCAATTGGCCGTGTCGGGTGGTGGTGGTTTATATTTACGCGATCTAACCCAACAAAAAACTTTATTGTGAATGTCAAGACAGTTATTGTTTGGAGGGGAAGTGAATGTATGTGATGTAAGCTCGAGTCGAAATTTTGTACAGTTGTGATGATCTGTATTTGATGAGCACCATCAGGCAGAATCGACAGAATGTGTTGCATCCGTAACACCTTTTCTCAGCAACCAGTGGCTGACCCGTTTGGCGTATGGAGGCAGCACACGGATCAGTAGGCAAACAGTGTTTTTTTACCACATTTTAGTCTTCTCCATATCCCAAAGAAGTCACCAAAATATTTGATTGGTGTAAAGTAATCCACCTGCAACACTAATGCGAGTTTATGCTCTTCACGAATAGGGAAGTTTGCCAAACCAAATTTGTCCACTGCTCAAGCATGCGGTATCGTGCCATTTTGCCTGGTTTTGTGGGGAGAGGGGGGGGGGACACTTTGTTGAAGTCATCCCCGGTGAGAGCAGTCGTACAAAACTTGGGAGGTGATAAATATTGTGGCAGACAGACATGGCAGACAAAGGGGTCATTTCCCCAGGTGCAGTAAGATGAGGCGTGAAGGTGGTGGCAATTAAGTCCTTTTAACGGGAAGAGAAACGCTCTCAGCTGAAAGCCATAAACTATTTGCATATAGATCCTCAACTCGAGTGACCACAGACAAAGCAGACTGCAGGGGGTGAGTCGTTGGGACTCAACAAGCATTTTACATCTTTGAGATGTTACAAACTGATTGGGTCTGACCACATGTTTTTTTTTTATAAAAGTGTGATGATCTATTGGGCTGGGTACCGAATGCTTTTATTTAAATGAACATCTTGTCATTTTATGCCTGGTTTCCATCTCGTTTGAAAACGCAGTGAGTGATAATGCTTAAATAAAAATAACAGGAATCTTTTTAAATGAAATATTCTCCAAAGAAAATGTTTAAATGTGGGAAAAAAAGCAGAATTTTTGATTTAAAAGTGCAACCTTTTGACAAATGGCCTCGTGTTAAGTGTTTAACTTGAACACATAGCCATACGTAGTAGCAGCCTATTGGTTGAGGTTAGGCCACAGTTTTATCACTCTTTGTGCTTTTCTTTACACTTTCATTACTCACATCATTTAAATGAAGAAAACAAGGAGCTGTTACAGGCACCCATGGATGATTGCGTCCAAATGTGTGACTGCAGCCATTACTGCCAGCCCTGAGGCATTGTGGGAGGTCATATTTCAGTCTTTTGGTTCTTTCAAGCTTGTTGCATGGAAAACATGTGCGCAACGCTGTTGTTTTTCAACAGTTTGCAGGTCTCTCCACCACCCTGGTCAGATATGCTCGGCCTGGCCTTGAAGGTAGCTTGGTTTACTTTTAAATAAGCCAGAGGGATCGGCAGATTATTTTTGTTTGTTTGTTGAGGCGTGTTTATAGAGCTCATTTTGCCATGCCTCCCCCCCCCCCCTAGGCTGCGTGTTTGCTGCACGTTGTGCATATATCCCAAGAGTTAAGAAAAGTATTCGTGCTATGTACAATCGATTACACACTACAGTCGCATTACTTGTGTCTCTAAAAACTGTAATCATCTCTACGTTGTTTCGTTAACTTCCTGTAAAATGGAGAAGAATGTTGACCGAATCCTCCCATGCTTGTGGTCACCATTGCCCACAGAAGGCTTCGCAGAAATCACGTCACACTCACCTCCACAGTCCAGTTATCACTAAGTGTACCTACGTCACGTTTAATTCATCGGCAATAACTGCTAACACCGATTTAAACGCTCTTTTTTTTTTCTTTGGAACCAGGGTGAAATAATTCACCAATCCCTGGCAAAGATAACATCGACTTTGACCTACTGTGACACCCATGCCCAGGAAAGTGTTTTTGTTAAAACGCAGTGAAAAATGTTCTCGCTGACGTGCAAGTCATGACTTCACCCTCATCCGCGTCTCTCACTCCTTCCTCACTCCCGTTATCGTTATGCGGGGCGGTCAGATGGAATGAGCGAGCGAGCGACCGAGTTCCGTGCACTCGCTGCTCTCGCTTGAGTTGCTCCCTTTAAGGCCCTGCACTCCCACAGCGCCTTTTGTCCCGAATGCCGGCTTCGCTGGTAAACTTTAATTTCATCCCTTTACGTAGTTTCTCTCATTAAGCCTCCGCCGGCCGCGAAGTAATCCGCAGCGACAGCGGTGAGCGCATGGTGCCACACGAGGCCTTCGTTGCGGTAATAAGGAAACGGCTGAGACTAATTGCGTGTAATTTAAGTCGGCGGGCAAGCACAGCCAGGCCCCGGCTTGCCGGTGCGGGTCGCCGGACATGGTCCGACCGCTGGCCCGCACGCCCCACGCCCCCCCCCCCCCCCCGCCACCACCACCACCCGCTGGTTCCCCTCACCGTCCCATGTGGGGCTCCGGGGCGCGAGGCCGCCCAGCGCAGTCGTGGCCCGTGCCCGCACCCCCACATCGTCGTCCTGCAGCAGTCCCAGGAGGGCCCCCCACAGATTCAGACAGCCCCCCAGGCCTGGAGTGGCACGGCATGTGACGCCATGTGTGTGGGGTGGAGAAAAACAACAAGAAATGGTTTAGACGAGTGGACGATACAGGGGGGCGATGCGGGAAGAGAGAAATGTAGCATCAATGATCTCCACACAAGTTCACGCGTGCAACTATCCAAAATAAGAGATGAGACATTGTTTAGGAATTACTGGCCGAGTCTGGCATAGTCATCTAGCACAACTCATTCCTGCCCTGGTAACACGGTGTATGGCAGTGGGTGATCATCAGGGTTTGCCATGGGAGATGTTGATATCTGATGCACAAGTGGCGATGGTTCAATGACAATCCCCACTGCAGCTGCAGCGAACTTCATGGAACACATTGTGAACAGTTTCCCTTTATATTCACTTCCTGGTGGGATGACAATAGTTAATTCCGCATTCGATGATATTCTCGACTGGATTTCTCAACTCGATCTCCCCTTGTAAATGTTGCTATTTCCATACGAGTGAAGAAAAAGTACAGCAGTTGCCAAACAACAAGTAGTCACATCCAAATTTACACTCCTGCCCCCCCTCATTCCCAGAATTCTCTCCTTTGCTGCGCAAGCTCTGACTGCTCAGTTTACCATTGATGTTTACACATTTGTTTATTATTAAATATGTTTATGTGCAGCTGTTGCACTCAGCTGCTTGTTTACAAGTGGGTCCAGCTCTACCCCCACGGTGGGCAATTTGGAAACCGCACGGGGAAAAGAAAACTAAATTTGTACAAACATGGCCAATGACCGGGACACAGGACAAGCAGCCAGCTACTGCTGCCAAGTTCCACGTGGGGTCATCGCCGTCTGTGGGGAGGCAGACAATGGGTGGTGTTGGCGAGAATGAATAAAATGGGGGCATTTGTACGAACAGAGAAGGGGGGGGGGGGGGACGCAGCCCGGCCGACCCCCACAATCGTCAAGCACAAGCAGCTCCCCATAGTTGTGCGTCCATGTGCGCCGTGGTACACCGAGTGATGGGGGACAAGACAAGTCCTCGCTGTCCCCCCCCCCACCACCACCAGCACCACCCGAGTAAATGAACAACGGCGCGATAATGGGCTGCTTGTTAAGCATCGCGATCCGTGTGCGCGTAAATAAATTAATAAATGGAGCCGGCTGAGCGGGCGAGGGGAGGAAGGATCAGGGCTTGTGCCGGCGTGGGGCGACCCTCCGCCTGGTACTGCGATCCCTCCCCGCCAAGCCCACAGCAAGGGTGTGCGTGTGGGGTGTTGCAAATTATATATATATATTTTTTTAAAGCAGATGTTACAAAAACCACTCAAGTAAATAAATAATAAACCACATTCCAAAGCTAGCACGAATCGCGAGAAATGTTTCGGCACCAAGGCACATGAACAATTGCAAAAGCCATTTGTTGGAGAAATAATAGAAGCTCACACTCAGTCATGTTTATGAGTAAGTGCCTTTTCACTTCGGTGCCACCTCGGTGCAAACAAAACAGATTTTTTTTTCCGGAATTCCATAAAACCAACAATACTATGGCAGATTTGCGCATGTGAAGGAAACGTTCCTTGTGCACGTGTTGTGGTACAGCGCACCAGGCTGGGGTCCACCCAGCACCCTGCGGTGCTTCTGGCTCACAGGTGTGTGCGGCGAGTCCGGCTCGCACGCACTGCACTTTTTACCCACGGGAAGTCGGTCATTGGTCAGGAGCGAAGCGGCGACCTCGCCAATGACCTCCGCGCTCACGACCCTGACCTCCGACCAGGTGTCAGCGTTGCCACCCGCGACAACCAATCGGATCCACCGCTCCACGCAGCAGGCCCAAGCCGGCGGCACTTGCTGGGCGGAAGAAGTCAGGCAGCGGAGAAAGGGGACGAGGGCACATTGTCTCGGCAAAATGTCACAGCGCGGAAGGAGGCAGCGAGCAAGGAGGGTGGGGGGGGTGTTGTTGTGAACGATCCCTGTTGTGCTCATGCCCACATGCGATGGGCGACGAAGCGGCAACCAAATAGGGAACTGCTGTCCTCTTGAGCCGAGTTCACAAGAGCTGCTTGTATGGGTGCGACGACTTCCGTTGGAATGTTAGGCAATGCTGTGGCGGATTATCTCGCCGTGGGCTACGTGAGCAAGCATAGGCAGCACATCGACTTAATAATTACGTAAAATTGAATGTCTCTTCAACACAAACGAGGAAGGGCAAGATCAACGTACCTGCATCGGGCTGCGATTCAGCAAGTGCCGGACCACGCGGGCACCGAATTCCAAGCCGGCACATCGGAGGTCGACGCTGCGGTGAACGACAAGGGGTCAAACGTTTACCCGTCGGATGATCGCTCCCCCGCACGGTGGTGCGTTGGCGCAAGCGCGACTGTCGTGCTCGCGCAACGCCAGCGACGCTCTGCGCCGTCTCACTTGTGCAGGTTGGCCTCGATCAGGGCGACGATCCAGTCGAGGAGTCCGTCGGCAGCCAGGCACCCGACCCCTTGGGGCCATGGCACCAAATTCTCCACCGGCCAGCGACAGAGTGCCCTGAATGCCTGCCATAGCAAGTGCGCAGTGAATTGGAGGAAATAGCTGCATGAGTAAGATGTTTTCTGACACGATTCTGAAGCCTTGAGAGAGAGAAAGAAAGACTTTAATCTCCAGGCATGCTGCCGTGATCCAGTGACTTGGATGCATTGTCACTCGTGTACATTGTAACACGACATCAATGCGGTGCCATCACTTGATCACTCTACAGTGGCACACCTGCAAGTTTGTGTTTGTTACTTTTTAACGAAGTTTCTCATTCATGTCAGTCATCCTGGGCCACAGTTTAGGTGTGAAACGACAAGATATGAGTCTTGCATTCTTTGAGTTGCATAACCTATGAGTGTCATGTCATGAGACAAAGCATCCATTCGGCCCACTGAAGTGGACACCACAGAGCTGCCTCCGAGGTCCCTTCAAGTGACCTCTGATCTACACAGGAGAGGGCAACACGTTCCCACCGGCACCGCGTATAAAAGGAATGTTTGTCTCGCAGAATCTTCTTTGAATGAAACACGATTTTCAAACGGGCAGCATATATCGATTCCTGAGTGACTCGCGTCTGGCTTCAACCCAAGCGCTCGCAAATGTGAGGCGAGGTACGGCACACGACTGTATGTGAAGCTGCACCGGAAACTTTTAAACGGAAGAAGCCAATGCTAGCAGGACCCTGACCTCGGTGCGGCACTGCGGGTGCATCTCCTGGACGGCCAAACCCCGCACGGCCTCCACGACCTCCGTGCCGCTCGGCTGGGTGCCGCCTTGCGTTTGACCTGGGCGGTGCTCGCTGGCACGGGCGGACACGAGCCAGCGCAAGGCCGCCGAGTGGACCTCGCACGCCGGGGACGACAGCAAACGGCGCAGCAGCCCCCGCTCATCCCCAGCAGCGTCGTCCACGGCCGGACTGTCCGTGGCGCTCGCACCTTGCCGCTGGTAGCGCGGCCGCGCATGGAGCATCGCGAGGGCCAGGTGAGCGGAGCTGGCCTCCCACAGCGCGTGGCCCGGCTCGAGCACCTGCCCATCGGGAGGCGCCTGTAGCCACGCCGAGACCAATGCGTGCGTGCGGAGCACGAGCGCAGCGTAGACCGCGCCTGCGGGAGAACAACGGAGTACATTATGGCACTTAAATGCGACCGCACCTTGAGTCGGTTTACAAAAGCAGTGGGCATAGCTATTTTGTAGATGTTGGAGATGGTAAGGGTAATTCTGAGACCGATCCAAAATTGGATTGGCAGCCGGTTTTGATGGATTATTGGGATGATGTGGACCCTCAGGCGTTTGGGTGCGAAGTCTAGTGGCGGTATTTAGAATTAAGGCGGCAGTGGAAATCTGAAAATTGGATAAGTCCGCTCTTATCTCCGTGGCCTCTCTAGTGACGTGCTGTCACCGAATGTATACTTCTCCTCTTACGGCAGCGTTATTGATGAATGTGACGAATTTTGTTGTTTATGCGAGTGCACTACTGCCACAACAGGATCATGAAATATATTATTTTTAATCGGATCACATGCAGTATAATGACTGCTTATCAACAGGCCAAGGAGCTCATTAGGATATACGATTGGTATTACCCTTCTCAAAGGACAACCAGTTATGCGATTATATAAACGTGCCCAAACAATTTATTCACATGCTAGTGTAAATATAAAACAGGTGTAATTAAAACTGTACACGTTTTTGCAAGCAGTATGTCAAACAACTACACCGAATACATTATTACAAACATCACACCGATGGGCTGGATGACATCGTATCCAATTGCTCCATAGACCTGATGTCGAATGGTATCACTGGGGACTTTGTTCAGCAATACGACATATAAATCCCCTGCCTGGGACACATGCCCCATTTCCCATCCCAAGCGCTTAATCTGTTGTCTACCCCGCGAATGGGGATCGCACGTTCAGTCCCCGGGGTCAGAGGCACATGATGTCCGTGCCGTCTCCCTGCACCCAGATCCGTCCGTGACCCATCGCTCATGTCACCTTCCTTGTGAGTCACCCTTCTCACAGAACTGCGATGTGTAACGTTTTAAGTGGCCGTGCACAGCGGACACTTGGCCGTGGGAGCCGGGGGAGTTGGGAAGAGTGGGCGCTTGTGTGCGAGCGGGCACCCGGGAAGTCGTCACAGAGATGCAAGCCAGGCACATTCCGATCCCGGCCACACTTGTCAGGTGAGCAATAAGGAACACATCAGCCGATCGTGAAACAATAATACACAATCACTTGACTCTTCGGTCCACGTGCTTTCAAAATAATCAAGACCACTACAGATTTACTAAGTGACACCATGCCTGTGCGCCGCAAAGGAATGCTTCGGGTAGAAAGAAAAAAAAATACGGAATGAAAAAGCGGCAATTGAATTAAGATGAGAATAAGGGGAGGTTTGTGAGAAACGGCCCCGGCTGCAATTCAGCGTGGGTGATTTTTTTTCATGCGTGGGGTCACCCTGTCAAATTCCACACACCCAGCCCCCCAACCCCCCCCCCGCCCCTGACCGTGTCGTGGGGAGCGGAAGGTTTAAGGGTCGATTTGGGCCATCAGTGGCTCCCTGCTGTTGTCCCTAGGGGCGCTGAATTCATCAGCTGCACAGGTACTCACAGCACCCATCTTCCAGGTGTGACCTCCCTTTGTTGCCGACCCTGCATCTGATGGTGCGGCAGAGCGTGCAGTTATTGCGCGGTGAGAGAGGAGCACCGCCTTTACGGTTATCGCGCCGTCAGAGCGCTGCGCACGCACGGTGCATGCCGGTGCGTGTTTGGACAATGTAAAGCCGACACCGTGGCCCCGGCCACTCCTGTCCATCACGCAAATCCTTCCAGATCTCGCCGTGGTGGGCGGTGCGTACCCACCCTTGCGACCGCTCCTCTCCCCGTGGGTGATGGTGAGGGACAGCACGTCTAGGTAAGCGGCACGGGTGACGGCGCAGGGGTTCATCCTGAAAGGGACAGGAGGTGGTGGGGGGGGGGATAAGGAAATGGGGGGGGGGGGAACGAGTTCAGGGTGAGACAGACGGGAAGGGAGTATTGAAATTCAATGAGAGAATGAATAGCTGCAAAAAATATATACAAGAACTCAAATTGTGAAATACGAGTATGTGGTTGTTGCCTGGGTATAACAGTCGTCAATAATTCCAAGCCATTTCCCTCCCTCTCCCACCACCGAGGCGCAACCGGCGCTCAGAAACGGCGGTCGATTTCCCAAAATAATTCTGGGCAAACACACACGGGGCGCACTGTACACCGTGAAAAACAACAGAAATCGTTGTTACAGGTGTTACAAAATTGCCGGCAATGCGCGCCGCGCACAGCACCAGCGAGGCCGCCGTGAGGCCGCGTGTTTGGCCAGGTGCTGGTGCAAGCGAAGCGCTTGCTGCCCAATGACCTCAGAGCTCTGGTTCCTGGGAGGGAACCTGGGGCTCCTCCCTGTGCCCCCCCCCCTCCAACGTATGCCCCCCACCCCCCCTACGTATGTTCCCCCACGTATGCCAACCCCCCCCCCCTCAACTACCATCTTTTCAAAATCGCCTGCGTTCCATCAGGTCTATTTAACGAGGTGTGGCATTTATTACACTATTTTATTGTATTATTATTATTCTATCACGAGGTATAAAAGAATTATGTTTAAGTGAATAGGCCGACTAATTAGCAGCGTGCCGCAGCCATTAACTCCTATCCCCTGAGGCCTCCCCTCTCTTGCGTGCACCGCGTGTGTGCTCACAAGGCGCTGCCAGCGTGGACTTGTTTGGGCGTTCCCCTGCAGCAACTTCTGGGAAAATAGCATTGTTCATGTGCTCGCTTTCAGCAGCTTAAATCTAAAGTGGCGGCGAATCACTGCTGGTGACATCTGGAGCGTGAGGGGTGAGTGTCAGGGTGTTGGACTGGTGGTGGTGGGGGGGGGGTGGGAATTGGTGTGGGGCATGGGCAGGGGAATGGGGGCCCACCCAAAGCCATCGTCAAAACAGGACGACTGCGAGAGCAGCAGCAGCAGCTCTGGGTGACACAGAGCCGGCAGCTGTTTTCGCTCCGCAGTCGACGCGGGCGCGAGGCACACATCGATGCGCAGCCCAAGCGGTCACCGCCGCCCGCGCGGTCAAAAAATTTGGCGTGGAAGGCTCCCACCGGTGTCCCCAAGCGCAGCTGCCGCTGGTTATCCTACCCAGGGCTGCGGCTGGAGATTTTGGCGGCTGGGAGAGCTGCATTCCTCCGCATCCTCCAGCCCCTCCATCACAGAGACGACTCGAGCTGCGGTGAAACCGCCGTGGCGTGGACCACGAGGGCAAGCCTCGGCAGTGATTCCAGAAGGCAGTCAAATGTTGCTACCTCCTCCGGCTTCCGTGTGGGTGGGACGAGTGGAGGGGAGTGGGCAAGCGTTTGTAAGCGGCGGTGGCATTGTTTAGGGCCACGTTCTTTATGGGTCTGTTTGGGATTGTAAATCGTAAACATTCGCCACGACCGTACAAACTGAACACTTGCGGAGAGCATTGAACCACCATGCATGCTGCTTGATAAAAGCAGTTTTTTTTACGTGGATAAAAAGTTCAACGAACTCTTTCTGCTTTTGGTGGGGTGATCTTCCGGGAAGCGTACGCCGTGTGAAAGCTTTTGAAAAGTAACAAAAAATGTCTAAAGATCCCTTAGGCCGCCCGGCCTTGGGTGTGGCAGCGCGCAAAGTGTCGGTTGTTACCGAGTGGCGAGCCACACGCAGTCGAGGAGCCGTTCGTAGACCCGCTCGCCGGGGGATCCGCTCGGAGGGACAAAGTCGGGGCTGCTCCCCCAACTCTCGCCCTGCGCATGCACCAGGTGCTGCACCTGTTGGGGGGGGGAGGGGAGTTAAAGGGGGCGGGGGGGGAGGGTTAGGTGTCTTGTCAGAGAGCGACGTCGCATCAAAACACATCTCACGGTTCCGTGCCCCCCCCCCCCCGATCGCCGCGTCCACATTCCACAAACGGTCAACCGAACTGTCATCGAGCGCAGCCAACCCGCGCTGTCACAAACCATCTGGATACGTTTTATCTTCATTACAAAAAAATAAACCCCTTTGCGTGCCCGTGGAAGGCAAAGCACAAATCCACATTTCAGACCGTGTTCCATTTTGCAACTTTGCAGGGGCCTGTGGGCTGATTTAGCCCCCGTTGCATACATTTTTAAATAAAGGAAAAACAAGCGGTGACTTTTTATTTAAAAAAATGGACTGATGATGAAAAGCGTATGGCTTGCGTGCCACTATTTAATAGGGCACGGGGGGGGAGGAGGCGGGGGTCTGTAGTGAGGGGGGGGGGGGCTGTATCTAGCGCTGCGGTTGTAGATGGTGAGGGGCGACTGTCACCACGAGCGGGGCCACATCAGCACGGAAAATTGCGACTGCCGGAATGAGCGGTGAGACTGCTCACCACCACGGGCCGAGGCTCCACGCTCCCACAACCGCCGCCGCCGCTGTGCCCAGAACTTTTCCACGACTTTTTTGTGCGCGAATTTTTAGGTGCACTCAAGGTGTACTTTTGCAAGATGAGGAACTGTCAGGTAGCCCTGTGAAGGGTCAGCGAGCACCTCCGTAATCTCGGGGGTTGCAGGGTGGCGGGCGGGCGGGGGGTGAGTTGGTGGGGTGTGTGGGGAGACTTGGGGCTGCGGTGCTGACAACATTTGTCAGCGGCTCGGAGGAGGTGTCCACAGACGCGCACTCATCCCTGCCGCTCGCCTGTGCGGGCCAGATCGCTTGCACGCAAGCTTCGTGGCCGTACGTTGCCCAACTCCAGTCCTCGCGACCCACCCACGCCACGTCTTTCCCCGTTCACCAATTTACTAACCCACCACCACCACACCCCGTTCACCAATTCACTAACCCACCACCACCACCACCCCACTCCACCACCACCCCACCCCACCACCACCACACCCCGTTCACCAATTCACAAACCCACCACCACACCCCGTTCACCAATTCACAAACCCACCACCACCACCCCACCCCACCACCACCGCACCCCGTTCACCAATTAACTCTTTCCACGCCGCACGGGCCCGATGATTGTTAGACGTCCCACGTGAGGCGCTAAGTAATGAACGCAGTCTGCGTTAACAGAGCCGATGTGAGTTGAGAACTCGGCGTGTGTGCGTATGGACACGTGCGCGTTCATCGCCGTGCGCGTGGGACACGTTTTGACAATCATCAGGCGCGTGCAGGGTGGATGGAGTCAATTCGCATTTGGAGGGGGAAGTCAATTGGTGGAGGGGG
Source organism: Lethenteron reissneri (assembly GCF_015708825.2). Lineage (NCBI taxonomy): Eukaryota > Metazoa > Chordata > Hyperoartia > Petromyzontiformes > Petromyzontidae > Lethenteron > Lethenteron reissneri. The sequence continues at coordinate 5,556,225 of NC_083803.1, forward strand.
GAGTCAATTGGTAAACGCGGAGAGTCGACGGAGCGCGGTGGGGTCACGAGGAGGCTTTTGTCACAGGCTCTGTGCAGAGCGTGAGCCAGCCAGCCAGCGAGCACGCAAACGCAATGCGAATGGAGCGAACGAACGAGCGAGACTGAGTGAGATCGTGGGGTGGGTGGGTGGGGAAGCGTTGATCGAGCTTTGGTGCCAGCGTGCCCACGAGTTTGAAGAAGTCGAGCGATGGGTTGCAGTGTGTGGCCAGGTCAAGTCACAAAATGAAATCGTGCACGCGGTGGGCAAGGGCCGTGCGTCGAGCGAGCGGTTAAAAGCCCCCGCACTCTTGAGACATTTCGTTACGGCCGCAGCATAAAATACAAAAGAGTTTATTGAAGGCGAAGGCCACTCACAGTACAGTGCGAGTACAGTGATCGTGCACCCATGTCCTGCAAGGCGCAGGCTTGCCTCTGCCAGATGCGCCCCTGGAGGCTTTTTAAGTGAATTTATTTTGGCTCGCTCGGGCGCCCGTGACATCACGGAAAATATTTGTAACTTCCCTGGCTTGGGGCTTGGCAGGGAATGGAGACGGTGGTGGTGGGAGGTGGTGGTGGTGGGGGGAGGTGGGGGGAAGTGGTGCGGGGTGGTGGTGGGGGGTGGTGGTGGGTGGAGTGTGGGGGTGGTAGGGGGTGGTGGTGGGAGGTGCGGGGAGTGGTGGTGGTGGGGGGAGTTGGTGGGGGGTGGTGGTGATGGGGGGAGTTGGTGGGGGGTGGTGGTGATGGGGGGAGTTGGTGGGGGGAGTTGGTGAGGGGAGGTGGTGGGGAGGTGGTGGTGGGGTAATGGTGGGGGGAGGTGGTGGGGACGCTGAAGGAGATGGTGGTGATGTGGGGGGGGGGTTGAAATTGGACGTTAACTCGCTCTTCTGTCAGGTTATTTGGGGACGTCCCAGAAAAAACGAAAACGTTAAAAACGAAAGATGTGGTTTTTTGTTCTTCTAATGAAGGAAACGTAGCCTCGGAAACAGCCAAGGAGACATCGGCACGAGCAGCGGATTTACAAAGAAAGTGAAGGCCTAGCGAAAACACTACAACGTTATTGACGGAGAACTGAATACTATTCCGAAAGCGTACACGCTAACAAACGTCAATACCATTTACGCGTGGGACATTAGCGTAGATATCATATGCGTGTACGAGAGTGGCCAATCGGTTTTCTTTTTTAATGAGGCAACAACAACTAAAAAGTGAGCCCAGATTTGCACGAGGCCCTCTTTTCAAGTGACATCTTTATACCTTCATCGTTTACCGTAATAGAATAAGTGCACAGATGGTGCAAGTGACTTAAAAAATAATAAAGCCCCGAGTGTATTACTGTTAACGTCATGTCCTCAAACTTTCTGACCAACCCTTGCACATGTCCAGCCACGGTCCAGTGCGCCCATGCTGCCGATTCGAGATTTTTAAATAGAAACCACCCATAATGTTTACAACCATGATTTTTTACGTGACGATCACTTAATTTCTGTTGGCAAGCCTTGAACATTGGTTTTTTACCCTTTTATCTGGCAACAAAACTGACATCTTTTTTTACAAGGAGTCATATTTGCATAGACCACAATACCTGGAGTCATAATGCAAAAAAAAACATAACTCTGATAATGTATGCACTGTCCTTGAAGTTGATTGGTCCACACCCCAGACAGCTTTCCTTAGAGCCTAGTCTCACATGGTGTTGGACCAGATGACGCCAAAAGGCGCACTCACAACTCAAAGACAATACACCATCAGAGTATTGGTGCGCCTTTTGGCCTCATCTGGTCCAACACCATGTGAGACTAGGCTCTAAGGAAAGCTGTCTCAGGTGTGGACAAATCAACTTCAAGGACAGTGCATACATTATCAGAGTTATGTTTTTTGTTTGCATTATGACTGCAGGTATTGTGGTCTATGCAAACATGACTCCTTGTAAAAAAGGTGTCAGTTTTGTTGCCAGATAAAAGGGTAAAAAACAATTATATTTTTTACTGGCAAATGAGGTTCCAATGGTGGAAGCCTTGAACAATTGCATCCGTCCGTAGCCCACAACAACGGCCGCCATTCTCCACAGCGTGGTGGTGACATCGCCACGGCGCTTGTGCCAGGCCACGTACACTGAGGCCACGTGAAGTGTCGAAGGCTCGCTGCTGATATGAGGACACGAGACAGCTTTGCCCCCTACTGTGCCAACTTTCTGTATTTTAGCCGCCTGGCGCCCCACTCGTTGTGAGCGTCACTCCTCTGGCCTCCGTTGTTGGAGGGCGACTGCCTCCAACTGCCCCAGAGCATCCTTCACGAGCCTTTTCCATAGAGGCCGATATTGACGCCGCTGGTACCAGTCTTCGGCAAGTTCACACGGCTCCACATCCTCCTGAACAGCATCACGCCATCTCTTTTCCAGCCCATATAGCGCCCGTTTAGCCTCCTCTATCCGGCCAAACAGAAGCTGCTTGGGCATGCAATGCCTGGGCATGCGGGCAACATGACCCAGCCAACGCAGCCTTACCTGCTGGAAGAGCTCACTAATGGGAATGTGTTCATATCTTTAAAGGATTTGTGAGCTCACACAATCCAGCCTGATTAAGCCCAGGATGAATCACAGGCAGGCGAGCCTGAATGTTTCTAACCAACACAGATGTTCCACATTTCCAAAGCAGAGAGAAGGGAGGGCATGACTGACCCTGAAGGCCTGAAGCTTTGTGTGGAGCGACAGACCAGGGAGCTTCTACACAGCGTTATTAACGCAGCCATTGAAAATATGCCACCCGACTGATTCAGAGTAAGAACTCTGCTGTCAAGCAGACTAAGCGTACGCATACTGCCCAGGTATGGCAAACTCTCAACTCTCTCCACATCTCCATCACCAATAGGGAGTTGAGGGGTGGAGTGTTTGATGATACAAAATACCCAGGCAGGTGCTTAGTTTTGGAGGAGCTGATAGTAAGGCCCCACCTCTCTTAGTGGGACGCTCCAGGTTCAGCAGCAGGACCTCCAACTCCTCTGAGTGAGCAGCTTTAGCCGACAGTATAGCAAGCACGAACATGTTGCACTCTCAGAGGGGGTTCATTGGCGAAATGTGGCCAGCCATGCCATGCCCAGTGTGATTATGGGCAGGGGCACCGTGGCTTGCTGATGAGCCCGAGAGGTGACGAATCATGGGACTGCCTTTCGTAAGCTCAGTTGGCCGATGGCTGCAGTTGAGCGTCAGTAAAACCAAAATGTCCCTTTGAACTTTGTACGTTTCATATATGTACAGTAAAATACAAACACACGATTGAAAAATATAGCGATAAGGCAAGTAGAAAAATAAGTGACTCATATGTTGAGTGTACACATTAAAACAAAAAAAGATTGGCCTGTAAATAACAGCGATGTTGAGAAACAGCCCCCGGTGCAGGTCAGGGAGAGGCCAGGGCCGAGCAGTGAGCAGCACTCACTCTTCAGCCGCCAGTCCCCACAGCATGGCCGCATGCCACCAGTCGCTAGGGTACTTTATTAATACAGTTCGGTGTAATGCATCTATTTTCTGCTTTCACAGAATGGAATAAAACCTTTCGCGCAGAGGATAAAACGTGAAATGGCCTCTTGCGGTCTGGGAGCCTCTTTAACAATGCCACCATATGGCCTCTTAAAACTGTAGAAAAAACGTTTTGCTCATGTCTCAGAAAATAGAAAACTCGCGGCACGCTCCGTCACCACTCACACGTGGTCACCCAGAGCAGCACGCCGGGGGGGGCTCATCCCAGAATCATAGCTTCTTTTATTTTCTAATTAGCCCACGTCACTGCCTTATAGAAGCTGGCTTTGCAGACGCACATGACCCCTCCAGAGACCCCCCTTTGGTCCCCCCCCCCCCAGTCTTGTTCCCCTTTTTAATCCCCCCCCCCCTCGCTCCCTCTCTAGCGCCCAGCCCTGTCACAGCTGTGTTGCCACTTTGCTGCACCTGCTCATTATAATTTACTCCCGTTTGCTGCGGAACTGCCTCTTGACAGAAAGTCGTGCGAGAGACAAAAGGCTGTTGATCATTATAGAGGTTACACTCGGCTTAATGGGGGATTTATGCCGTGCGTAATTTTTGCTCGGCTAAGCCACTCTCTGTTGCACTCTTGATTGGCATCCACGGGCCAGGAATGCCAAAGGCAACCATCGCAGATACTTGGCGCACAGAGAACACCGTCGATGATGATGACGGTGGTGGTGGTGATGACGACGGCGGTGATGATGTATACGTTGTAGATGGGCTTCAGTGCCGGGTGTTGACACGACATTACCCTGGTGTTGGTCTAACCGCGTAACAGCGCCGTCGACGGCGACTGCTGCTGTTTACTCAACACTCGGCCGTCGAGCCATTACGAGCGCTGCCTTCGGCTAAAGTGGAGCTGGCACTCGTGCCCGCTACACAAACAGTGCCCACCCCAGCCAAACACAGCAGTGGAGCTGGGCACAGGCGGTGGGGCATGGCACCACTGCAAGGGCAAGGGGAGGGGACGAACCATCCTCCCTGCGACACGACCCCCAAACAGATGTGCGACGTCCGCCTCCCCCCTCCTCCTTCCATCCCCGGCAAGCGCCTGCAGCCCCCGCTGGTGACACCGTGACCAGCGGCGGCGGCGGCGGTGTTTACTGCCGCCGGGTGGGAAGGGACAGGGGCTGCCGTTGCCTGGCTACGCGCGGATCTGCCGTTCGACGTCACGCGCGATGTGCGCCGACGGTAGGAAGATACTTATTGTGGGGTTGTCTGGAAATTGGCTGCCCTTTCCTCTTCCAGAGCTGATATATTATAATCCTGCTGAGCAGCACGGCCGTGCCCGGGACTTAATAGGGCATAGATCACAACTTCAAGGTTGGGGAGTTCAAATTCTGGTCGGGGCCGCGAACCTCATCCATCCCTTTCATCGCCCTGCTGCACAAACCTGCAGCAGGGTGCCGTGCGTGCGGTTGCTCGCGCCGTCTGCCTGCCGCAGGCCCCGGGGCAGCGAGTCCAGCAGCTCGCACAGAACTCGCGTCGCCGCCGCCGCCGGGATGAAGGCGACCAGCGCGTGGGCGGCCATGACGCGGGCGCGCCACACGGGCGACCCCCCGCACCTGGAAGCGTCCGCGCGCACAGAAGACAGCGGCGGAGAAAACATTTCGTGGAGCCGACGTGGATGGTGCCATTAGCGAGCGCCTATTAAGTCCCGGCACGGCACACCAGGGGGAGCGGCGTGGCCAGCGCCACTTCTGGCCACCTTTGTCTCTCCGGTGCCGTTGTTTACACACCGCACTAAGTAATTATTTAAGACTGAGTGGACACAGAGGAGGCACAGGACTGTTTCGGATATTACTTGTCGCTGATGTTGGCCATGGTTGGCAATGGAACCCAGGCAGCTGGGTTCTTTGCGCAGTGGGCTAACAGCCATTCCAGAACTCATGCACACAAGCACAAACAACACATCCCCCATTTAGCCTTACATACCGTAATGTCGGGGCAAGGGATGGTAGCAAGCAGCTAGGACGATTGACGAGGCAAAACGAGGCCAGAGCCATGCCCGACCGTCTTTGTCTTTCCCAGTGCAGATGTTTACACCAGGTACATCATTTAAGATTGTTGACCTGAAGGAGGTCTGGTACTAGTTCAAATACTAATTGGCACTTACGTTGAACCCAGGTGTGACCAGGGTTATAGCGAAGTGCGTAATCGACTACACCACTTCCTCACGCACATTCACAAGCACACACGGCAAAGACAAAGATCCCCCGTATAGCCTTAACAGACTGTAGGGGCAAGTGCTGTTAGCGAGCACCTATGAAGGCCGGAACAGTACACGAGGGGGTTGGGTGGCCAGCACCACGCCCGGCCGCCTTTGTCTTTCCAGTGGCGATGTTTACACACCACACCAGGTATTCATATTAGGCTGAGTCGACCTAGGGGAGGCCCATGACCGGTTCAGATAATCGTCACTGGTGTTGGCCGTGAGCGGGAATCGAACCCGGGTCGCCAGGTTCATATCGCAGCGCGCTAACCGCTACACTACCGCTCCCCACACGCACACACACAGACACCGATCCACAGCTCAAAATAGGATTGTCCTACCTGTGACTCACAGGCCCAACATTGTGTAATGGCCATCAGCATTTTCACGGTCAGGAACTTCGTCGAGCATGGACCACAGATGTGAATGTGGGATAGATGAGAAATAATGAGCTAGGCAAGGGAGAACAGGAACTAGAGACTGGAGTGTGGGCTAAACTGGTCTGCGATCACTTTAACATGCCTTCACACGCACAGCCAAAATTGGTCGAGTGTTTCAATGCTTTTCCTTATTTGCTGGATGCTTGCAGACAAAAAAAAAAGTAACAACGGCGGTGGTGCCACAAAGCCAAGCGTGATGAAACTTGACATTTAAAATCTGTTCACTCCCCCCCCCACCTTCTTAGAATAGTCCCAAGGTTGCATTACTTGTGGCTCACTCGAAGGAGGTCTTACACTCTCCGGCCCCTGGACGCGCTCTTCGCTTCGTGTTAACGTAAAGGGGCAAAGTTTGGTCCGGAGATGTCTCCGCCGTTGCGTGACCGCGTCTGCCACGCTCGGTCTAAATCTATCCCTGGGCCTGGCAGCAACGGCATGAAATTGCATTTTAATTTTAACAGGCAAAGCATGCGGCGGTGGTTACAGTTACAACGAGGATGGTGCGGACGGGGGAGGGGCAGCAGGGGGAGGGATGCGGGGACAGGGGGTGGGGGGCTGGACGAAGGAAATGAACTCATTAAACAAATAAACACGAAGATGCTCGCTTGCCACGAGCGATAGGCTGCGGTTGCAGCGCTGGCAAGACGCGATCAGGGGCATGCGAAACGTTTGGACTCATCGAGTGATCGTGTTATAAACACAAACACATGCTGACTAACAAAAAAGGAAAAACGCAAGCGCACATGCCTTGTGCACATGCGCGCGCACAGAGATCCCCCATATAGCCTGAACGGACTGTTGGGTCAAGTGCTGTTAGCGAGCACCTATGAAGGCTTTGTCTCTCCGGTGGCGACGTTTACACACCGCATCGGGACCGGTTCAGATAATCGTCGATGGTGTTGGCCGTGAGCGGGAATCGAACTCGGGGTCGGCGGGTTCGGAGCGCAGCGCAATAACCACTGCACACCACTGCACTACCGCGTGTGTGTGCGTGTGCACGCACACACGAGCGCATGCACACGCACACACACACACCAACACGCACGCATACTTTCCACATGCGCAGGCGAGTCCAGCAGCGCAAATGCAACTAAAACGCAAAAAAATTGCAGCTATTAGTTATTACCCCCAGTAAAGAAAACAGTGCGATGATTAAAAACCAGCCCCGTAGCAATTAGTGTCTAAGTTTGACTTAGCGAGGGGCGATTCATTAACTGTGATGGCTGTTCCCTCTGCGTACGCACACTCGTGCGCTTTCACACGCACGCCGGGCCCATGTCGCCCCCGCCCCCTCCTGCCATTCCTCAAGAAAAAAATGTAGACCGATTTCTAAAAACAAAACAAAAATCTTGATTTGTGAAACGCTGCTTTTGTGATTTGCGCGTGAAAGAGCGTCTGAGGTTTTCCCTCCTCCTCCTCACTACTGCACCCCTTCCCTCCCTCTCCGCCGGAGTCGAGTTTTATACTCTCTGCCTCGTCTGCCCGCGGGGCTGGAGGGGTGGGGGGGGGTCTCCGTGGCCTCCTCGGCGAGCGGGGTCCGAGCGAGGAATGCGGAGTGCGGCCCCCACGCGGTGGGGCTGGCGCTGCGGTAATCTGCGTTGCGTTTAGGCTGCCCCGGCCTTGAAGGCCAGGCCTGGAGGTCGAGCCTTTCCATATGGGGGGTGGGGGCAGGGGGGGGGGGAACCTTTATAATGGAAGAGCATTCCTGAAAGCCGGGCAAACTTTAAACACATGCACGCTCGCACACCTAGCTACAAGGACACGCGCACACGCGCGCACGCACGGACGCGCGCACGCACGCATCGTAAAACCGAGTCCACCCCAGCAACAGCGGCCACCGACACAAGATTCGTTCCTACGTATAAGATGCGTATCTTTTTCAAGTCAATGTCGTCACCGCTGTGATCTGGGTGCTCACGGAGAGAGAGGGAGAGGCGGCTGTGTCGTGGATATTTTTGTTCTCTGTTTTTCCCGCATCTCGTGTGCCAGGCAAGTCAACTTGGGTGAATGAAAGAAGACGGAACGTGGATGCTGGCACAGAGCGGATAGAAGAAACGCTCTGACCGTTTGGGCACCCATTGGCTTCGGTTTAGATGGCACACCGGTCAAATACGTAGTTGGAGGCGACAAGATACGCGCCTGTATGTAACGGTGGCTGAACCAGCCACCCCAGAAACACCGCGTGTGGGAGCAGACCCTTTGAGATACACTAGGCGACCGCAACAATACTTCCGCTAAACGGTTTTCACCGTGCAACATACGCAGCTTTGCGTCCTGCGTTGAGCGACACGTCTCGCACGAGGTCACGGTGAAGAGTTCTTCACGGCCAAGGTCACCACGCTTGTCCGTTGCGTCTGCTGCTAAAGCCCCGTAGATTGCCATGGTCCACTCGAAATAATATCGCTCAGTCTTACTCTTGGTCACCAACCTCTGGGTGTCATTCCAGTGCCTGTCTCTGTAATCACGATTGGATCATCATCATTATATCAGCATCTCCAAGCCATCACTACCTGTGACAGTCTTACTATGCAACAATCGATCTCGCTCCTGTACTCGGATGACTGGATACAGCTCGGCAAAGTGAGGGGAGGGGGGGGTGAGTTGCGGTGGACGCTGGGCCTTGGTGTGGCGGTGGTACCGGACGAGCAGGGGCAGGAATGGCGCCAGGCTAAGCTCGGTGTAGGTGCCGTCCATGGGGGACGGGTAGAGCTTGGCCAGGAGCAGCAGCAGTGGGAAGAGCGCCGGCTGTAAGCTCGCCGTACCCACCGCATCGCCACCGCTGCTAGCGAGCACGGCACGCACGCGCACATACAACAAAGACATCCCCCCGCATGGCCTTAGCAGACTGTTGGGGACGGTGCTCTTCGTGAGCACCTATGAAGAACGTCACAGCACACGAGGGGTTGGGTGGCCAGCACCACGCCCAGCTACCCCTATCTCCTGAGTGGTGGTTTTTACACACTGCACCGGGCGCCTAGGAGAGGCCCAGGACCGGTTCAGATAAACGTCACAGGTGTTGGTCGAGAGCGGGGATCGAATTCGGGTCGCCGAGTTCGTAGTGCAGTGCACTAACTGCTGCTGCACTCCCTCTCCCCACACACGTGTACATACGCACGAACACACACAGACAACGACGCCAACATCACTGCACAGCACTTCTCGCCAGGTTTACTGACAGCAGCTGTGCCATCAGCCTTGGCATTAACTCTGAGACGTATAATGTGATACTGCTCAACATTGATGTTAAATATAAAGGATGGTTAAAAATCTTCATGATGGTGATTTTCTGTAAGTAGCAACTCGTTTTAGACCAAGTGGCACAAACAAGTAGCCGCTTAAACATGTAGCATAAGATTCACTACCCAGTGTGGATGAGAGGCAATCAAACTGATCTCAGCAGTAGTTCTAGAACGTCATCTTCCAGAGTCTGTTCTATAAACAAAGTGACGTTCCGCTGCTTTCTGCAAGAGTTGAGAATGGACTGCCAATTGCACATATTTGGTATGATTGGGGAAAAGTTAACTTACAAAGAAATGAATGTTCCAAAAACATGGCGCGAAGGCATGAGAAGCCATCGGCTGAACGCTGCTGCGGTACCTGTGGGAGCACGTGGAGGCCGCACGGCTCAGCTGCTCGAGGAGGAACGGATGGAGCGAGGGGTATCTGGAGAAAAACTCCCGCCCGGTCATTCTGCGGGAACACGGACGGCGGACGTGGCGTGGTGAGACCGACGCCGAGGCCCGGCCTGGCCCCGTGCGAGCACAGCCGACCCTGTACAACATGGGGGCTGACTTCACGTTACATGTGGGATGTGGCGGCCACCCCATTTTGAAGAATGCCTCGAATCGTCAATCACTCGGCACCTTCTACTGCCAGTGAGACTTTGGACGAAGCGATGCGCAAAGGTCATCGGGGATCGATGCAGGGGACCCCAGCCGTCCAAGTGAATTGATGGCATCTTGAAAGCCATCCCACCCGAAACCACTCCACCTTAAGGCCATTCCCACGTGAACACCACTATCATACAGCGTTGGAGTACGGTGTTTTCTTTTTTTGCAATATTTTGCTGTCTTTTCTTGGATTTTCTGTTTGCACTCAGTCACATAGTCACTTTAAGATGTTTTTTGATCATGTTTTTGTTTTTTTGTTTGTTGCGGTTGCACCTGATTCAAGAGCCGAATGGCTCACAGGGCTATACCTAATAAATGAACTTGAACTTGATGAGGCCACCACACCTGTTGGCCTCGCCACCATTAGGCTATCCCCACCTAAAAGCCGCCTCACCCTCCTTGGAATGTACTCCCCAAACATTGCGAATGCCATCCCATGCAGCTATTGAGACTTCTTGGAGCAAATTGTGTTTTTATTTTTGCTGACGTAAAAGGCTTCTTAAACCAACGGTATTGATTTGCGGGTGTTTGGGGCATGTGGATGTGTAGGGAGGGGCCTTTTTGGCAATGCCACTTTTGTCCACTGCCAGCCCAGGTGTTTGCTATTGGGGGACCTCTGCTGGAAAGTGATAATAGAACACCGACCTTCTCAACATCACGATGCTGCCCAACGAGCCGGCGTGGTGAGGATGGAGCGGCACGCGATGAGCAGCCGAAACGTTATTGGCAACCGTCACCAAATTGCCGTGGCCTGGTAGCGTGGTGCGAAGTTTGTGTGCATTCAAGAGTGTGCCCGCGTTTCTGGGCCCCGCCATGCCCACCTGTTGCTGCCAACGGGCGCACGGCGTGACCTCTTCGCTCCAAACACACGCGTGATGAGGGTGCTGAACAGCAGCGTGCAGGAGTTGCACACCTGGAGGGAGGGTGGGAGAGCGGCGAAACGTGGTCGAGACTGGGAAACACATGGCGACCGCGGACCTATCGAGAGCGACGCCACTGCTCCGAATCGTTACAATTGACCGGCGTTAAGTAAACTGAACGCGGCGAAGTAAATGTACTCACGGCCCAGACAGGGCGACGCGAACCCCAGGATGGCAGCCCGCAGCGCGTCGGGGACGTACGTGGTCATGTGATCGCCGAGCCGCGAATCGCGGAACAGAGCCCGCAAGATATTGAGCGCGTGCACCTGGGTCGCGAGTAAAAAGGGCGAATGGGCGGGCACAGACGTCACCACTCTGTGGCTCAGCACAAATCGGACAGCATAGACACTTGCATTCAAGGTTAGCCTTCCATTAACTCTATTGAAATTCAATAGTCCAGGATTCAGGGTCATGATTTCAAGAATCTATTATTTTAACATCGCTAGTGGCCGTGGGAATGTGACAAACAACTCGTGTTGCGCTGTCAAGTTATTAGGTTTCTGCCACTGTACCAAGTCATGTTTGCCGACCACATCAGCCACCTGGTTAATTTGCGACAAGAGCTATGCACTCTAGGCCGTTAATAGTGAAACAGAATTGCTGTCTTTCAGCTTGCCGTGTAGGACAGTTATAAGGCACCTGGGGGTTATTGTGCCGAAGGGATTGTTTTTCCATCTCCCTTTGCCGTTGGTCTCCCCGGGGTTCCGCATACCTGGGCGTGGACGCCGGGTTCATCGGGACCCTTTCCCTGCGGCAGCGCAAGAGGCAGGAGCTGGCTCATGGCGGTGCACAGCAGGGAGCGTCCCGAGCGCTTGTGCTCAGCGGACACCAGCGCCTGACGTGCGCACGCAAGACACACGCGGTGCGCACGCAGACGATCAAAGACTCGGCAGGCTGTTCACCGAGGAAGAGCTGAGTGGAGTAGGGCAGTCTGGTGGCTCTGGCTCTCTCACGACTGGGGCCGCGACGTGGGCTGGCTCCCCGTGGAGCACAGTTTTTAGAAGAGCCAAGCGGCGCTGCTTTTCTCAGAAATTGAGACCGATGTGATAAACAGCAAGCGATCTGCCAAACCCATTGCATAAGCAACAAATTAGCCGTGGCATCGTGGGTCGGAATTTCTGCACATTCACCAAAAGCCTTGCAAAGATATTTTTATTGTGCATATCAAATTGTATAAAAAATAAGACAGTTAACTCACACCAACTAATACGACGAGTGCTATTATCATACCCGACTGCTTACGTGTCTCTGCTACTCATGGTCACACACCACACCGAGTACACTTATATAAGGCCAGGTTGGCTTATGGGACCCCACTTGGCACTGACGCAATCAATCATTGCTTTAGAACTGGACCAAGGTCACTGGGGAGGCAGCGCAGTGCTTTTGAACCCCTGCGCATGGCCCGACGGGCGCGGATGAGGCCTCGCCGCATTGGCCGGCGTGAGACCGCCGCGCGATGCACACCTGGATGTAGAAGGGCACTCCGGCGCTGCGCCGCGTGGCGCACAGCTTGGAAGCCGCGGCACTTTCCTTCACCTCGCCGAGCACCGCCTCCAGCCACTGCCGCGGCAGAGTCTGCAAGGCCGGGTCCTCACTTCTGCGATGGCCACCCCAAAACGTCGACAAAACACACAGGGCACGGATGCACGACCACACACACGACCACACACGTGAACAAAGGTGTACGAAGACAGAAACCCCCTCCCCCCTCCTCCGTATAGCCCTTAAAAGACTGGAGGACCAACTGCTGTTCGCGAGCATCCAAGAAGGCCGGCAGGGCATACGAGGGGGTGGGTGGCCAGCACCATGTCCGGCCGCCTTTGTCTCCCTCGTGGCGATATTGAGGTTGAGTCAACCTAGGAGAGGCCCAGGAGCGGTTCAAATAATTGTCACTGGTGTTGGCCGTGAGCGGGAATCGCAACTCGGGGTGCCGGGTTCGTACCGCAGCGCTTCTAACCACTACGCCACCGTTCCCCACGGGAGGTTGCACGCACAACGCACACAATGCACACAAATGAAATCACTTGGAGCACATGTTTTCATGCCAAACCTGGAGACAGCGCATCAGGCCGGCAGCACCACAGCCGCCGTGCGTGTGCTCCCGAGTGCGCGTGCGTCACTGGAATCAGCACTTCAACTTTGTGCCAATTCGCGGCACGCGGGCCGATAACGCCATGAAAGTGGCCCGCCACGGGCTCCTGACCGCCAGAAATAAAGCGAGCGGCACTCCGGATCACCTTTTATAATCCGTTATCTGCCGCTGCCCTGTGACCTCGTGCCTCCGAGGGCCTCTCCTCCATCACTGATAAAGGGTTGACGTGTCATCCCTTGAGTGTCTCTTGCTGAGAGATTACATAAATGCGGACACAAAATAAATAACTAAACAAAAACAAAGGCCTCCTTGTCACCGGGGCGGAGGGCAAGAGGCCGATGGGATGTTTAAGAGGAGGGGGGGGGGGGGAAACGTGGCTAAGAGAACGATCGTCTCGGCAGGGCTCTGCGGAAATGCACAGACACGATGCATTAACAACTGCAATTTTGGTTTAAACAATGCGAAAGAAAGTCTCAGAGCTATTTGACCACAACTAAATACTGACACAGTAAGGAGAGGTCTTGGGAAGTGCGTTTAACTTGTCTGCATTTTAAATTGGGAAAATTTGACAAGCGGGAAAACATGAAGAAACATGTTCTCCGGGGAAGCTGCAGGCTCTGCTTCGGGGCAAGATGTGGTTGTGCCAGGATTGTGGGGAGCGGTGATCGTGAGCGGGGGAGGTGGGGGTAAGTAAGCGGGGTGAGGGGCGAGCCCATTACCGAGCGAGAGCGTCCACGAGTTTTCCGAATCCCACGTAGGCCAACTCGAAGGCCCCACGGTGCCTCGACTCCAGCAGCTGCTGCCGGAAGTAGTGGCCCACGGCTTCCATCTGCATGGCCGCGGGCACACGCACACACACACACACACGCACACACACACGCACACACACACGCACACACACACGCACACACACACACGCACACACACACGCACACACGCGCACACACGCGCGCACACACACACACACGCACACACACACGCACGCGCATCGCATCGAGGGCAACTCGGCAGCCAGAACGGATTTAGCGCTGGCAAAACATTTAATCGCGCGACCCGCGGACGCGTTAGCGACTCGTCTGCCTTCGTCGGATAGAACCCGAGAGTTAAATTCTCACGCGGCGAATTCTTCCTGCGAGGGCCGATTATTTACGCCTCTTTATTTGTGAGTGTAACCAAATGGCCTGAAACGCGCTGTGCTTCTACGCTCCCACTTGCCCGCCTTCATCAAGCCGCGCTGACCAGCGTCGTCAAGTGTGGCCCAACAACCCCCCGCGGCCCCCCAGAATGTGCCGACGTCCTCATCCACCAGTAGACTGGCAATGCATTTGCACCGACACAGAATCGGCATGCGCCGAAATGGCAACGAAACACCACCCCGCCCCCGAAATAAATCCAATAGTAACTTGCGAATCACAAAAAACTTTCCAAAGCATGGAGTGGGTGAATCTGTTGCCTGCTTACTGCCTGGCTCTCACGCACGGCCGGTGGAATTGCGTGGTGCGGTGTGGGGGGAGGGCGGGGAGGGAGGGGGGCACGCTGCTTAGGAAGTTGGTTACCTGAGCGGGCTGCAGCGCGGCATGCTGGGAGAGCTGCCCGAGCAGCAGCGAGATCTCCTTCATGCTGCGCCAGCAGCAGAGCAGGACGGCCTGCGCGCTGACGCTGCGCGCGCCCTCGCACTCCTCCTCTGCGGCCGCGACGCAGCCCGCGCCTGCGAAGGCCACAGCGGCACAGGTCGGGCAACGCGCGAGTCCGGCCTCCCCCCCTCGACTCGCGAGCACGCTCGACACAGACACGGCTCGACGAGCATTCGGGCGGCGCAGCGCAAGCCTCAGGAAACAAAGAGCAGCATTCGGTTTCGTGGAAGGATAGGGTGGTAGGAAACTTGGGACATTTGGAATAGAGAACGGTAAGGGAAGGACATTAAGACACCGAAGAAAGGTTTTGACGGATGGGACGAACGTGCAGGGGGCACGTCACTGACCGAATCGGACCCGGGTTCTGGTGACCAGGGGAAAAACCTCCAGCCAATGGAGGTTTTACCGAAAGAACCAAAGAGAATGGTGGGATACTGTTAAGAGCGACCCATGGAGGACAGATCTGGTCTTCGCAGCAACTACGGGATTGAGTGAAGGAAGCAAGTGATGGTGAGTGTGGTGGCATCAGCTGTAATGGCCATGATAACCTGCTGACCTTGGGTTTGGTTCGGCCGGAGTCATCTCTGCATTCTCACAGCTGCGGGTTTGCCAGATTATGGGAAGTTTACGCCGATGGGTGTCAGACGCGTTCATTTCACGAGCACTCGGAGGAGCCATTCCCAGCTCCCTTTGGCGCTGGACCAGTTAACTTCGGTCCGCCCGTACAAACAGTCCCTGCTGTGCTTTGATTTAAACGTATGTTTGTATGTTGAACTTCTTTCACACCATACGTAGCCCACTGTGCTAATCGGGAGGTGCTGGGAAAGACAACAAACTAAACACAAAAAAGCGATTCTAAAGAAAATAGTTTTTTTTAATCGAGATTTAACGCAGGAAACCGCTACCCCAAAAAGAAATGCAACCCGAAATAAAACGAGGACAAAGAAATACACATGGGAGCGAGCGCCCAGAAAGGGCGGTGACGCACATCTCTCGCTGTTCACATGGAGCGGCTCGCGGTCATGGACAGCAGGACGGTCACGAGACACGAGAGAGAAGGGGGCTTCACGAGCCAGACAAAGAATTGTGTCCACGCAAACGACGACAGACTCCTTGTCCCACGCTTTACCCCCCCCCCTCTTATCTTCACCGCGGCGCGCGGCGCACAGCGGACGATTGCAGCTGCGCCCCTCTGCGATACTTTTCTCATCGAAAAGATTAAATAAAACCGCAGCGGATTGTACTGCACTGTAGTCACGACCTCGTCTCATCTGTTGCACTCCCGACAGAGCAGCCCACTGGCTGCTACGCACATTGCACCGGCGGTGTGTGTCTCCGCCTGCTGGCCTCTTTCCCACCTCACAGGCTTTGAAAGCTCCACTCAGAAATTCCTCGAGTGGCACCGGGCACACGGCCAAGCGCGGCAGGCAAATATTTGGCGCCGACGGCAACTCTCCATTTGCCGTCGGCGTGGCAACACCGGCGACCCGCTGGTTTTCCCCGGTGACAGAAGAAGGACCCCTGGCACATGCGGCCGAGTTGTCCTGCGCTTGCCCGTTGGAAGATTCCTTCGGCAGCGATTTGTGGCCATCTGCGGCTAACAGAAGCGCATTTTTTTTTGTGCCATTAGAAATTGTCAGCCATTACTTATCCACTGCTGGATGAAAGGCTGCTCATGCCGTTGCCATCACTGCCGTGTTGAAATCCATCTCGCTGCTCCTGTGTATGAGCTGATCATATCCCTCCTCCTCCTTCTCCTCCACGTTGGTCATCCTCTTGGGCACGTTGTTGTTCCCTGGTGTCGTCGCCATTCCTTCATCAGTCTCATCCCCGGCAGTGGCGGTGTTCTTCTCAAGCGAGCGCGGCTTCTTAACGGCCAATAAGGAGTCTAATTATCATTTGTTCTCGAATCCTCGTGTTGCTTTCAGTGTCTCTCGGTGTGCATTCCCAGCTTGTAATGGGCAGGTAATACGCGCCGATTTGACATTTTATGCTCTTGGCAGAATATTTATAATTGCTGTGGATATGTACGTACATACCCTGTTGTGTTCTAGACCTGCGTCTTTTCAACAATTACATTCCTTTTGTTCGCCGAGTAAAGTTAACAAAGATATATTTCTAATGGGCACTGATTGCGGCTGAGCAGGCAACGGCAGGAAGCACCACGTGCACTCCTGCTGCTTGCCGGGCGATGAATTCGAATGCGATCTCCTTTCGTTCCACCGCCCGTCGGCGCTGCAGGTATCGCTGTACGCTTCACGCGAGCGGCCGCCGCTCCGCGACAACGTGAACCGCGCACTCGAGCAAACTTCCCGGCTCGCAAGCGCCGAGCACGGCGACGCGTCGGCAAAACGCCGAGATTGGCGGCGGCGGTGTTGGTGGCGTTAGGGGTGGGGGGGCGTCCAGAGCACGGGGTCTCACCGGTGCCGGGGCGGTCCGGGATGAAGCCCTCGGGCGAGGAGCTGTTGACGACGCGGGAGGCGATGCGGGACACGCGCCAAGCGGCTGACAGAAGCCTCTCCAACAGGTGCTGCCACGCGGGCTCGGCGCACAGAGAGCTGCAACAGCCAATGCCGCCGAATTAGAATCCATCAGATGATTTACTTCGACTGGAGGAATCCGATGAGCTGTGAAGCTCTTTGTCACAGATGTCCAGCAGGGGCAGGTCAGAACATTACAACGACGAGCAAAACAAACAAAAAATGCAATAGGAGTGCAAAGTATAGAAAAGGTAAACAAATCACTTCAATTTTTTTATAAACCAATTTTTTTTTTATCTTACCAGGTGAAACCCACTGAGCTATTAGCTTCTTTTTCAGAAGCGACCTGGTCACAAATGATAGATCACAAGCCCCGAGTGATGGCCAAGATGCGCACCTGTGGCGAGCGATGCGGGTTTGGTGGACCAGGCAGTGGTGGACCCATTACCTGCGAGACACCCCCCACCACCACCACCACCACCACCTAGTGAACAACAAAGTGGCACCGGCCAGGAGACAAAACTGCAAGTAGGTGATTGATGGGCATGGAGTTTGAGCGCAATCCACTGGAATCCGTGTTTGTTCCGGGCACATTAGCTTCCCGTCGCATGCAGAAACCAGGTTCCCAAATGTAGCGAACCAGTCAGATAACCATTGACCATGAAAAAACAATGACGGTGACATTTTGTTTGAATTTCGATTTAAAGCTTTCGTGACTGCAGGGATTCATCTTCTTGGTTCTTTCGGTAAAGTCACGTGACTTTACCGAAAGAACCAAGAAGATTTTGTTTGAACTTTAACTATTGCTTTATTCCAATAGTTGGATGGCCATGAAGTATTAAGCTCTATATAGCAGGACAGGCGGGTAGGTGGCAGGCACTACGTCGTGTGGATTAGAGGCAAATGAACGGACCTCAGTGACGTCACCTTCCGGAGGCCGTTCTCGAACGCGGCACGCCGCCACCACTCTCCGCGTGACAGTACGATGCCGACAGCACGACGGGTTGAGGATTTAAAGATTGCATTTCTACACGGAGCGGATGTTCCGCAGCACGCGGCTTTCACTTGGGGGAAATGAAACGGCGAGGGCGACTGAGCCATGCTTGCAGGCCCCAGGAGAAACCCAAATCCCCCCCCAGTATCGGTACAGCGAGCGGTCTCGCGCCGGTCCAGAAAACTCACCCCGGGCGGGTGCCGTGCAGGAGGTGAGCGGCCGCGTGCAGGCGACCGTACATGGGCCGCGTGCCCGCCGCCTCCAGCAGGCTGTGCTCAGCCACGGCCACGTCGGCCTCCAGGCCCGACACCAGCATGCCCACCACTGCAGCGGCACGATGCCGACGACAAAGACAACGGGCGGCGGCATCAGCACCACGACCAGAATACTTTTATCTCCCCGGTGTCGGTGTCCGTTGCACGCGACTGCACCCATGCACCGATTTGAGGGCGGGTTGACGCAGGGGGAGGCCCGGGACTGGTTCCGATATTACTCGCCACTGATGTTAGCCAGGTCGCTGGGTTTGTAGCAGAGCGTGCAAACCACGGGGCCACAGGTCACATTGTACACGCGCACACACACGGCACTTTGAGGCACTATATCGTTTCAGTGCCGAATGCAATTCATAATCCTAATAATCGCGCACGCATCCGCACCACCATTCGGCACTGGCGGTAGAGTTAGGGGGCATCCATTTAGTACGTACGCATGGAGGGGGGAGAAGGGGGTTAACCCAAATGCGTACGCTTGCGTGTGGGGGGTCTACTGACAATGTAAGTACACATAGGAAACGGGGGAAGGGGGGGGTGCATCATGTACGTACGCAGGTGATGGGGGGGGTGGTGTAAAAAGTACGCGTACGTACAAGGAGGGGGGGAGGGGTCAAGTTTTGACAGATTTTTGCGTTAAGTACTAAATGGATGGCCCCTTGCCATGATTGTTGTGCAAGGCTGGGCGCACTTTAGAGTGCCGAAGGCTTTCTTGCAAGTCACAGGACAAAGGCAGTCGTTTGTTGATTAACAGACCAGACTGACTGGCAGATGCAAAAGTGCTCTCCGCTGTGCTAAACTGTCAAACACACACACACGTCCTGTACACAGATGCAACACTCACATACGCACACTCCACACTGCTGCACTGTTGATGCCCATGGGCAGCCCCACAAACTAACCCTTCAAAAGCATCAGCTACGGGAACGTTTTATTTCGTCACCCACATAAAAAAAAAAATTCTGTGTGCACGACACGGGATTTCTGCCAGTCGTCGCCAAATGACTACGCCATTTCCGTCCGGCTCGTGAATGCGCTCGGCGTTGACCGCACCACGGCGGGCCGGGTCACCGGTGCCGGCGGTGCAGCCACCGTGCAAACCAGACCTGCCAGCGTGTTGGACTCCAGGCTGCGGCCTGGTTTGTCTTGGACCCCATCCGGCTGGGAGGCTGAAGAGACGGCATCTGCCCCCGTGACCTCTCCCACGCCTCGCCCTCCTGGACACGTTTGCTCGACACCGTCCTCCTAGCGGGGGGGGGGGGGGGGGGGGGCGACGGAGACGAACGCATGCTCACACGAGCCGGAGCGAGCATTTTATTTCTCCCGTCCATGGGGCAGGAGCGGCTCTCGCGCAGACTTTAGTCGTGATGGGCAGTTAGTAGCACGGTTAGTAGCGAGGTTGGCTCTGTACGGTGCGAAAGAAGTTCAACATAGATACACTGTAACAACTGTACGAGCACATGGCCCTCGAGAAAGGGACCGTCAAACAGTGTCCCGTGTCTCGCCTTGCCTGCCTCAATGTGTGTCGCCTCTCTTGTTCTCTGTCTGCGTCTCTCCATGTCCCGCTGTCTCTTGCTCAATGTCCGTCTTTCTTCGTCCTCTCTGTGTCTCTGTATCACTCTTCCTCCATGTGTCTGTCTCTCTCAATGTCCATCTGTCTCTCTCGCTCTACATCCATTTCCCTGTATCTCTCCACGTCTCTCTCTCTCGTCACTACAGTCCATATTCCCCTGTCTGACCCCACCCCCCACTCAGTGCTCAGAAATTAAATGGTAGCGTCATCCATCATACAGACGTTCAACTGCTGAATGACTGTGGACCACAGATGCTGGAACATCCCCGGGTGCGGGAAGGCGTCGCCTACCGACGTGTGCTGGGGGAGCACGCGGCTCAGGGCGGCGTGGGGGGCCCAGCGCACGAGCAGGGCCAGCAGGGGAGCGGCCGTAGAGGGGTCGGAGGGTCGCGGGCTGGAGGCCAGAGCCAGCGCCACCCCCAGCAGGGAGCGGAGGCACTCCTCCGTCTGCACGCACGCGCGCACGTGGTGAGAATGTGACGCCTACCACCAAAGACTAATATACCCCGTATAGCATGAACGGGCTTTTGGGGCAAGTGCTGTTGGCGATTAGCACCTATGAAGGCCGGCATGGCACACGAGGGGGTGGGTGGGCCAGCACCACGCCCGGTCGCCTTGTCTTGCAAGTGCCGATGTTTACACACCGCACCAGGTACATACTCTCTGGTTCTTTCGGTAAAGTCACGTAGATAGAAAAAAAAAAGAAAACGACGTTTCGGTCGCAACACAAGCGTCCGTCATCAGGTGAGAAAGAATGATCTGCTGTTGTGGCTCTATATAGGCACGGGAGGGGGGGGAAGGGGGGGGGTTTGTAGAGTCGTGGCTGCAGGAGTTCACGGGGGAGAGGGGGGGAGGGTTTGTGGCGTGCAGGGACGGGTGGGGGCTGGAGAAATTAGCATGTCAATGAGCTTGAATTAGTAAACGAAAACAGCACGGGTGGAAAAGTGAGAATCACAGCAGTTGAAACTTGACATGGTTTATCACGTCCTTCTAATGATTGCTCAATCTGAATCCATCTTCTCGATGAAAGCTTTGTCTGTGTTTTTATATCTGGATGGCTTCATGAACAAATCTCTGATGGTAGCCCGAGGATTTGCAGAGCACCT
Organism: Lethenteron reissneri; assembly: GCF_015708825.2. Lineage (NCBI taxonomy): Eukaryota > Metazoa > Chordata > Hyperoartia > Petromyzontiformes > Petromyzontidae > Lethenteron > Lethenteron reissneri. The sequence continues at coordinate 5,577,372 of NC_083803.1, forward strand.
TGGTCATTTAAGTACCAGGTACTTCATTGAGGCCGAGTCGACCTAGGGGAGGCGCAGGACCGGTTCGGATAATCGTCACCGGTGTTGGCCGTGAGCGGGAATCGAACTCGGACCACCGGGTTCGTAGCGGAGCCCGCTATCCGCTACGCTACCGTTCCCCACCGCTCTTACCACCACACACAGCTGCCAAGCCACTCCATGCCACGGTGCCTTGAGCACGTTTTATCTGAAGGCAATGCCATTTACTTGTCGCATAGCGACGCTTCAATTCACCGACCGACGTGCATCTTGACGTATCAAGAGAGGCACGCATCACGCACCTGCAGCCCGAGCCGCTGGGCTGGCAGCAGTTGCAGCAGGGCGCTCGCCAGCCGCTTCACCTCGGGGAAGTTGTCGGCCAGGCAGCCGAGGAGGACGCGGGCTCGCTCCGGCGTCACCGCCTCCGCCAGGCTGAACCCTGCACCGCCAGACGGCAGCGCGGAGAGCCGGGCTCAAAACGACCGTCTGGCCTGACGGTCACTGCTTGCCGGCGCGACGCGACGACTTTGCCGGCGCCCTCACGCGCTCGGAGCTCGAGGGTTTTGAATCGTTTTAAAAAACTAGAAACTCTCGTTATCTCGTGAAACGCTCGTGGAGCTACGAATTAATTATTATTGCAATGATTGTAGACTTTCATCAAGCCCGCAAGTGTGTACGTGGCAATCCAATGCCGGACAAAGGCGTCCGGAACACCACAGTCAGTCAATGGTGCTGTTTCACCAAACTTCACCACGCTGGGGTGGTGAAGGGGAGCTCGGGACCGGTTGAGATATCGCCCGCCAATGATGTCAGCAGTGGCGGGGAATTGAACCAAGGTTTGCCAGGTTCATTGGAGCAGCGCGCTGACCACCACATCACCGCTCCACTCCAACAGCCATATTAGAAATGAAACGAAGTTACACCACTTAAAAGGGGAAAACACCTACACGTCTATGGGATGCACACCACAAGCGAGAGAACTTGAGAATGTATTTATTTACTTAACTGGTCGGTAAGTACGAGTGGGTGTGAGGGGCGGGGGGAGAATATGGAGCGTTCACCTGGGAAGTCGGGGAACACCTCCTCGAGCAATCCCAGCATGCTCAGCGCCATGAACTTGCGTGGGAACGAGGCTCCGGGAAACAGGGCGTCGAACGACACGTCGCTCAGCCAGAAGAGAAACTCCTGGGGGTCGTCCGTCAGCGGCGGGAAGAGGAGAAGCGACAAACTGCAATGTTGGCGGGGACCATCGCCTGGCACCCACAAGCCGCGTGAGCGAGTAAAGAGTGGGCCCCCCGCTGTGTTGGCAGTGGAGCACGAGGACAAATCAACAACAATGCCATTGCCTCGTAATCGAAAACAAATATATGGCAAGCCTCAAGTCCCTGATCCGGAGCCACTGCGTCGCCACCCAACAAGGGCGGCCCCCTAGCCGGCAACATTCATCTGCTTTGTTTGTTGTCTGTTATCGTGACAGACGTGGCGAGGTTGATTTTATTTTGGTGTGGGCGCGAGGGTTTGTCAAGGTGCCGCCCGGTCGGCTCACCCGATATTGCTGCAGGCCGACGTGCGGGCGCCGCCCGTCCACTCCCGGCGGGCCGTGTCGATGATGCGGCGAGGAGCCCGACTGCCGGAGCCAAGCGAGCGCTCCGTCCCGCATGCGCAGCAACAGCTGTGGGCAACAGCCCCAGCAACACACACGCACACACGCACGCTCCGCATGACACACGCACACTCGCACACACGCACGCTCCGCATGACACGCGTACACACGCACACTCGGCATGACACACGCACACGCTCGGCATGACACACGTACACACGCACACTCCGCATGACACACGCACACACGCACGCTCCGCATGACACACGCACACACGCACGCTCGGCATGACACATGCACACACACACGCTCGGCATGACACACACACACACGCAGACTCGGCATGACACACGCACACACACACACTCCGCATGACACACGCACACACGCATGCTCCGCATGACACACGTACACACGTACACACGCACACTCGGCATGACACACGCACACACGCACGCTCGGCATGAAGGACAACAAACCAAACAACTAGATGGGGGTTAAGGATTAGAGTAAACTCGGCAGACGCGGCAATCGCGAGCGAGCGCCCGCCAGAGGTAATGGCACCCGTGGTGATGCGATCGCACCTTGCGTAGGAGTGACAGCGTGGCCCGGCGCGTGGCTGCCGAGCAGCTGGGCAGGGCGAGCGGCAGCGCGGTGCGCAGCAGCGCCAGCTCGCGCGGCACCACGGGCTCCGTGGCGCGCACGCTCTCGCACAGCAGCGCCAGCGCATCCAGGCGAACCTGGCGAAGACGCGGGGGACGTGGAGCCGCGTCACGTGCGGCGGAGGCGCAACGACGGCGGTGGCGGCGGCGTCATTGCCGCGTGGGCTGGGTGATGTGCGTAACTTGCATGGGATGTGGGGAGACGGCAGAATGTCACGAATCGTCTCCTTGCCCTTTCCCAGTCTCCCCCGCCAAGCAATGAACTCTCCCGATTCAGTCGCAAATATATGAATAAACAAGTTGCTTCTCTCGTCTTCTTTTTACCATTGCATTTGTATGTTTCTCGTTTGTTCCGTCTCATTAATACAATCTCACCAATCATCCTGAACATAACGTGTGCAGAATGTGCACAAAAATAATCTATTCTTGCGCACGTGATCCGATGCACGTATCGCGAGCACGATATCCATTCACGAATCCTTCCACGCCTGACAAATTGTATTTTCATCGCTTCGCGAGCCCTCACGCTTACGCTCCAACCAAACGAGCAATAGGGGGTGGCGGCACCGCGGCCCATTCACAGTCGCGATCGGACCCGGCTGGCTACCGAGGAACCCGTAACCTCGGCGGCCGGGATGAGCGCGTCGACCGAGCGCGACACAAACCTGGTCACATCGGTGCGCGAGCGCTCGCTCCATCAGATCCTCGCCGAGCAGCAGCCGGTCCGGAGCGGCTGCCCTCGCTTCGCCGTCCGGGTGCCCGGCACTGGCGCAGCCGCGCAACCGCGCCGCTGCCCGCAGGCACGCCACCAGCCCGCCCAGGCTGCCCCGGCCGCCTGCACCCGCGGGGCAACACGCGGCACCGGTCGGAGGGACGGGGAGCGCGGCGGCGGTGCGGTGGTTTGACGCGCTGCGTTGCTAACCCAGGAACCCGACCGAATTCGATGGCTAAGATCAGTGAATCGGTCCTGGGACCTCTCCAGAAATGATGACCTGGCGAACATTGGCACTGGGGAGATAAAGGCGGCCACAAGTGATGCTGGTGACGCCTTCAGCTCGTATTCCGCGCGACCCTTCACAGGTGCTCACTGTGGGCACTGGTCCCGACAGTCTGGCTGGCTGTACGTAGCATCTTTGTTTTTGAGTGTGGAGAGCGGTAGCGCAGTAGGTCAGGCGTGACCACACCCACTAATCCGAGAGGCTGCCTGTGCATTGTGGGTACAGTCCATGCATTGTGAGTATATTCCATGATGATATGCTGGCCGCTTTACCACTGGTCGGGTATTAGGTATTACGTGACGAATTTGTGCCATCCTCCATACATTTATCTCGGCTGACAGGCAGCCTGATCAATGTGCACGTGTTCAAAAACAAACTTTCTTGGTGTCACAATCCCACAGTGTGAGAGTTGTTTTCAAAGGCGCCTGCCCTGTGAGAGATCATTCTGCTGTGAGTCTGGAACTCCCTTTCCCCCAGCCATCTGTACTGCACACTTCCTGCCCCTGCCTACGTCCAGGCTCCTTACCTCCTGTGTCCGTGACCACCTCTCTCTCGCTGCAAACTAATTATCTCCCACCGTCTAAAAATACGGTCACGTGGAGACTCTACCGTAAGTACACGTCGTGTTGTAATTGTATTGTGGGCATCTCTTGCCTGGCTGGCGCGCCTGCAGGGCCTGCACAGTGAGAGCCAGGCACGCCGGGTTGGACTGGAGCAGCCGTGGGAGGCACTGCTCCACCACGCGACTCCTCCCCGTCTCCGCGTCGGCGTCTCCCTCCGCTCCGTCTCCCTCCGCTCCGTCTCCCTCCGCTCCGTCTCCCTCCTCCGCGGTGCCCGTTCCCAACGTCGGCGCGCACAGCACCTCCAGGAGCGGAGACACCCACGTGCGCAGCCAAGGGTCCGCGAAATCGCCCCCAATGCCAACGCCATCGACTGAAAAAAGGGCGCAGGCCGTGTCGATTGCGGCGTCGCAGGTTCAGGGTCATTGTTACCTGGGTTGCAACCGCAGCAGGGCGGCGCGGCTCTTTAAACGTCGCAGTCCTGGCTGTGGTCGGGGTTGAGCAAAGTGACGAATCGCTCCAATTTAAAAGGACTCTCACAATTCGGGGATCATATTATATCCATTAAGTTCAAGGAACAGTGTATAATTTGCGTGCATAGCTAATAATTGATCCTTACTTACACAGTTCAATGCAGGTATAAAATAATCGATTTTAAAGCTTAGCTAGAGCGACCGCTCAAGGCACACTTGATCAAGTCAGAGGTTTTGTTTTTACCGTCCTGCCGTTCCCTCGATTCCGCACCGTGGCCGATCTCCTGGAGGTGAGCGCGACTCATCGACCCGAGCACGTCCGCCGCGTGCGGGCACATGGCGGGGTCCACGGCGGCCGCCACCAGCAGGCCGCGGGGCGTGCCAGGAGCCAGCGCCAGCAGCCAGGAGGGGCCCTGCACCTCGATCAGCGCCCGCGCCGCGCCAAACGCCGCCCGGCACCGCCAGCCAAGCGCCAGGGTCTGACGCGCCACGCCCCGCGCCAGCCCGTCCACCGGGCTCGCCGCCGCGTCTCCGCCGACGCCGGATCCGAGCGAAGAGGGACGTGCCGGGACCACGGCGGCGCGGTGGGCCCTCAGGAGGTTGGCGAGGATGTGCCGCGCTTCGTGCCGCACGCCGTCCAGGGGGTGGTCCAGGTTGGCCCACACGTAGCGCTCGACCAGCAGGTCGGCCGCGCGCATCTCCGCCGAAGAGGACGACGAATCCGCCGCTGGCGTGGACGTCGGTGGCCGGGGCGACGAATCGCACGGGGTGGGCGACAGCGAGGTGAACTCGTCGCAGCGGCCGCTGCCCGTCAGCGCAGAGCGCAGGAGCGGCGTCGCGCTCGCCGCCTCGGATCCCAGGCCCGCGAGGGCGGAGGCCGTCCACAGCGTCAAAGTTCGGGCGAGGGTGAGCGCAGCACTGGGCTCCTGGGATCTGGATGGAACGGTGGGCAGGGAGGACTTTGCTCGGTCAGGAAACAACGAGAGTGGATGTCATATTAAACTCATCAGGGCCTGAACCCCAAGTGTGTTGCTGGATGAACAGGAGACATGGAACTATTCCATCCGTCCTCTAGGAATTGCCTGAATTGTCACAATTGGGGGTGGGGGTCACAATGAAATTTAATATTCATTTTTTGTTGAGTGTTTTTCACATCTCTTTAGTACACTGCGTAGCCCTAAATGTAACATCAGCATAATATATGCATCTACTATTCAGTAATCAATAATTAGGAGTGCAATTGAATAAAAAAGCCCATTTGAAATCTACGGACCAAAGCGTGCCGAGTGCACTCCCGGTAGGTTCATCTCTACCCAGCGGTGCCAGCTGCGCTGTGTTTGCGCAGCAGCAAGTTTAAGTGCAGAGACGTCACATTCCATCGGGCGCCCTGGAGCTGGGGCGCTCACCCAGCAGCGAGCTCCAGCAGGGGCCGCAGGACGCGAAGCAGCAGGTGCAGCTGGGGGCCGCTCGCAACGTCCCAGTCAAGCATCGCGAGGGTCCCGTGGCACACGCTCAGCCACGTCTCCCGGTCCTGCAAAACCCGCGACAGCCGTTCCCGCCGCTCCTCCATCACCACGGACGGCCTGTGCCACTTCCCTTTTGTCATTTTGGGTTTCAATCTGGACCGCTACACGACAATAATGTCATTATTAACTACGAATGAGTAGGGGATCAGCACGGCGTCGGGCAGCCAGAGTTTGCAGTTACCCAACAACAATAAGCAACGGAGTGGCGCTCGTGCACAAAGGGGAGACTCACGGAGGCGACAACGTCGCACAAGCGCTGGAAGCCATCGCTCGCCCACGCCGGGAGAGGCACCGCGCCACCGCCGCCGCCGCTGGCGCCCGCCTCCCGTGAGCCCAACAGCGCCAGCGCGAGCTTCGGGTCAGGGTGGGGAGCAGGAATGGAAAACCCTCGGCTGTGCGATCAAACGGCGAGACTGCAGAATCGACTCGATACGGCTATAAATAAACAACCACCGTCGCGACCCACTGAGCTTCATTTTCTTGGTTCTTTCGGTAAAGTCACGTAGAAGGGAAGTAAGGGTATCTCAGAGTTACGTGGAAACCCTTACCGTAGAGGCGGTTAAATTTTCGATTTAAAGCTTTCGTGACTGCAGGGATTCAGAACCAAGAATATGAATCCCTGCAGCCACGAAAGCTTTAAATCGAAAGCCACTGAGCTTCCTTTATGCATTGCTTGCTTTTGCAACTTGGCACATAATCCAACACAATATTGATTTACGTAGTGCTCAAATGCGACCGCATCTCAAGACGCTGTACAAATATAGAAGAAATCCATCAAAGGAGACGAGGAAGACAAGTAGAGATGTGACGTTCCTAGAGGTGGAAGGAGACGGGATGGGCTGAAGTGCAGAGAGGGGACAGCAAACGATGGCATTGGATAGCAAAGGTGCCAAGTGGGAAGCCTTCACCGCGAACACACGGTTGGTCATAAAAGTTCACTTTCCACAAGAGGGGAGAGCAGTGAAGGTGGAGTGTGAGGATGGAGGGGAGGCGGACGTTGGGAGCCGGTGGTAGTACCAGGGGAGCTGGGTCCGTCGCTGTGTCGGGGCCCAACAGCAGCAGCAGCACCGCGGCCATGCCTGCCGCCGCACGACACGTCCGCAGGAACCCGGCTGCCACGGTGGGGGGGGGGGGTGGGGGGGGTGGGGGGGGTCACCCGGAGAGATCGACAGGATGCGTGGGGTCAACGCGTCACACACGGGGCAGCTCCCCCCCGCATCATGTTCCAAGGCAACTTTATCGCGTCGGATAGCAATAATGAATGCCATTCATATCATGATCACAATAGAGCCATTTATTTACCCAGGAAAGCCTCGGTGAGTACAATTACCCCCTTTTGGTTGTACGGCGAGTTCTATTTTTAAGGGGTGTTTTGCAAGCGTTGCCTTTTTAAAGTATCAGCCCGTCAGTCTGCAAGTCAACCACAGTTGACCACACTGGATCAGAGTGTGTTAAGGGATGGGGGGGGGGGGGCGGTCTTGGTGGCATGAGAGCACCAGGTGGACGGGGGAGAATGTGTGGCCGAGTCGGAGCTTTGCCACTAATGAGTTTCCAGAGTCTCTGCCATTGTGACCCCTAAACCCATCCTCTAGAGTCGTTTTGTTTTCGCGAACAGGATTAGCACTCGGAGGAATGGAACGAACCTCCGCCGTCACAGTTCATGCAAGATTCTTTTCTTTGAGAACTGATTTTGCCCCTCCTGCATAACCTCGTAAAAGAGCCTCTGTTCATGTCTGTTGGTCAAAGCGGATCAACCATTGCAATCAACGGTAGAATGATGCCCAAGCGAAAATGCCGCTGAAGCAGATTCTTATGGCCCAACTCCTCAGGTCCACCCCCACCTTTCACTCCCATTTCAACTCCCCCCCAAGCTCCATCCTTCCATCACCTGTCCTCTCTCTCCACACATCGCCAAAAAACCTTTTAGACAAATGGCAGTATTTTTTTCTTTGGCCCATCATCTCCCGGAGACAATAAGCCCGGGCAAAAACCAAAACCGCGAGCGCGCAAACGGGACGGGCGCCTTTAAAAGGGTCGCTCTGGCAGGATAATCGCCCGGCGCTCACGGGCGTGACCTCGCCACCGCCCACCACAGTGGGGGCCCAGGGAGGTCACGACTCTGCCGTTTAAAAACACACACAAAAAAAACGGAGATTGGATGGAAAAAACTAAACGCGTCAATGCCAGCAGATTGCGAATCAATGGCCGTGTTGAGGCATTCACACGGAGTGCGGCGGTCAGTGCTTAGGGCTAAGGCCGGAGGTCACGGTTCAGTTTGCCGAGCATTACTGCTGCTCCGTGTGGGCTACGGGTATTGTTTGTAATGCCGAGATTACCGCTGAATACTGCCGACCGTGCCAAAATTCACAGCGTGGACAAGGACATTGGCAGCAGTGTTTTTTTATTTCTTTCGCTTTTGCGTGGTCACCGCTGTTCTGCAATGCAGAGAGAGCCTGGGAGAGTTTCCTCAATGGCTTTCAATGGCAGCCCCTCTCCCTGTCCTGCTGATAATGGGAGAATTCATCCCCCTTTTGTCTGCGCACGTGCGCATGCGCGCTCGCACACATACACACGGGGGGGGGATCTTTCTTTATCCTCTTTCCACAGAGAATGTTGCCACAACGCCAAACTTGATCAACAGAAGGAAATCACCTCTTTGCAAACCCTCCCAACTTCTTGCATTTTTTTGTTATAAACAGAGGTGCGGGTTTCATATCTTGAGTTTGAACACACGCTTGGCTGGTGAGTAATCAGCCATCCATTCAACAGCATTTATTTGCGCTCACGATGCGTGCGGTGACTAGTGTGCGCGTGCGAGAATGGAGTATTTCCATTCGGATCTTACGAACAATTATTTCACACGACCCCCTGCAGCCACTGGAGGTGATGACAACGCACCACCACAAAGTTAACGACGACAAGAACCCATTATTACGACTCGAATCGCAGCCCCAACCCGTGGCAGTTCATCAAATCGAGACCGGAGAGAGAATGCGCTACAGCGCCCGAGTTCGGACGACGGGCACCGACAGGATGCGGCCGGCCGTGCACCCATGGGGTTTAGCGCGGGGACGGGGGGGAGGGGGGGGGCTCTTTGCTCGACCAAGACGGTAAGAGCTTCCCCTGTTGTTTTCGTCGTTTTTTGTTCAAGCGTTACGTGTTAACGCGCCAACAGCAGGACGCAGGCGTGTGTGTCGTGTCGTGAGCTCATCCTCCTGTTTGGCCCCGGCCCCCTCGTCCACCTTCCCCCCTTGGGCGTCTGCCCGTCCCCTCATCGAACGGCTCACGTTTCACCGCAGAGACAAAGCAGTTCCTACCGATCAATCCTTCAAACCTCACACGCCAGCCCCCCCCCCTCCACCACCACCACACACACAGGCACTCCCCCGCACCCAACACAAACACACGCCTTCACGACTCCCCCCGACGTAGCCACCGCCAACGGCACAGCGCCGTGTCAGCGCGGCATTAAGGGCCGTCAGTGAGCGACTTTCAGACTTAGCAACAGACATCTGTGTACGTCTCTACCGTGAGCCGCATGGCTCACGGTAGAGTTCAGGTCTCATGCTCGCAAGTTCCTCCACATTGGTGCTGCTCTCACGCCCGTCCCCCGGCGCATTTTTCTGCGGTCACCAACCATCGGGCGTGTGCAACGTGTAGGGACTTGATTTTGATTTGCACACGGCTGGAAAATATCGGTCATTCAGCTGCACTATTAGGGGCGGTGAGGAGATTCGGCATGGCATGAATATATTAAAATGTGAACACGTGTACGTTTTAATTACACAACATCTGGTAATGTATGTAAATATTGGGGGCTGTGTAGGCCCGTGTTTCAGCACTTTAGAGGTGGATGTGATTCTCCCAAGCCTGCTGGCCTGCGATGTGAAGAGGTAATGGCGGCAGCACCCAAAGTGGGTTCCAGTCGCTGTCTGTGAGGAGTTTGGAGAGTGTCATCTCCACGTAATTCTTCCCAGGTACGCCAGTATTCTCCAAAACGTGTTTAACAATTCTTAAAGTGAACTGGCCAAACATCCCATTGCAGAACCCTCATGAAAAATCAGACTCGGTGATACTTACCTGGATGAATAAATTCGGCTACGTTCATAATTTCACCTGTTTAGTTATCGTCGCTAACTTCAGTGCGTTACTGACGGCTCACCATCAGAAAGAATGTCCACAAAGCAGCGGAGAAAGCCTGCGCTGGTTGTCCCTAGCGACATCGAGTCCTCGTCCTGAGCCTTCGCTAGGCGCCCCAGTGCCTTCTGCAGCAGCACCATCGTCGTCTTGACCGCCGCCTGCGCCTCGTGCATCCACGCGGTCCGCTCCGCCGCTTTCCCTGCGCACTCCCTCAACGCAGCAGCAGCAGCAGCAGCATAACAACACCCTCCCAACGGCGTCGGCAGCGCACGGCGGCGGCATCAACAACACACCACAGCATCAACGTCCGATTTCATCTTATCCACTTTAGATTAGCTCAAGTTCAAGCATGTATCGATTACGAAACCCACTTCCCCACCTATGACCCGAGTATATTATTATATATATTATTATACAAGGTTACGATTCACTTCAGTAATGGGTTATTTCTTATCTTGTACGTACTGCACCGTCTCATTTATGTTGTGTTTTATGTTCCGTGTCGATTGTTCAGTGTCATTAACACCAAGTTAACATCTTCAGGTCAGTTGCATTTATGATTGACAATTGATTCTGAGAGGGAAGATGCACCGCGCGAATCGCGAGTATAAGAAGTGACACGTCTCCTCCTATTCGTCAGATGCCTACTTGAGTTAATTTCCGTTCACCGGTGTGCTAATCCGGTCGACCAAGACTCCGCCATCTTGTTTGCTGCGCTGATTCTGTCGTCGCGCGACCTCAACTGCGAACTCCGGGTGTTGTTTAGGAAGGCGTCTCACCTGGCTCGGTTGACAGAGTCGGTCAGGAGGCCCAGGAGGAGCTCCAGAACTGGAACGAAACGGACACGCGCGCGCCGATCGCGATTTGTGCAGAAGAAACCCACGGGCGGCGGAGAACGAAAGCGCACAGTTACGCGACGCTCACAGGAACACAGCACCCATTTCAGTTACACACCTGGGGACAGCACAGACACCAAGGCCTCTTCGCCTGCAGGGGAAAACACGAGGAAGACATCAGGCAAGAGTTCAGACTCGTTGATTTGGTGACAAAGAGAGGAGGGTGGTGGTGGTGGCGGTGGTGGTGTCGAGAGACAACAGAAATAAAAGGCGAAGAGAGTGGCGCTGCACTGACCAAGCGGGAAGTTTTCGAGGCAGCAGGCGAGCGTGGACACCGCTAGCCAGCCCGGCCTCGAGGCGTCCGCGGGCAACGGCTCCTGACCGGGTTGGCGCCCGCTCCGCCCCACAGCGTCGCTCACATGCCCGGCAAGGGCGTCGCAGGCCACGACCCTCCACTCGCCACGCTGGGACTCCAGCAGGCTGGGGTCGGCAAAAAAAGCCGCTCGTTAGCCTGGTTATACTGTGGGCACAAGCATTCTTTTTTTTGTATATTTTGTCAACAAAAATTATCCTCAATTGCATCCCGATTGTGCCATTATGTCACGTCACGAAGATTCCACGTGGATCTTCCGCAGGAAAGTGCGACCCTTCTCGCGTGGCACTTTCCCACCTGCCCTGCCACACGAGAGTAACGTTCGCTAATTCCTAGAGCTGGAATTTAGCCATATTAAGTGCAGAAACAAACTTCACGTGACGGTTTTCTGTGCAGAAATATTGCGACAAGGCTGAGACCATCAACTAATGACACTTATGAACCCGGTTCGATCGCAAGCGGATCCACTGGATTCGAATCCAGGATCTTGGTGGTGCCAGCTCAACCCTCTGACCTCTGACCCACCCAACCACCTCAGGAAAAGCTTTCTTAGCGAACCATCAATTACGGTTAGAACAAGGGCCTGGAAAGGCCAGCATCGTTACTTTGTCTCCCAAGTGCAGCTAATGACACACCTGTGCCAGGTGCTTTGTTTTTTTTTCTTTCTCTCGATGACATGGCCACACAGAGAGCCACCCACATAATTACAGACAAACTCATCTCTCCGATGTGAAGACGTCGCGCCGCATTCCTTCAAGCCCCCTGATGCACGCTGAAAGTCAAGGCAGCCGCGCTTGCCGCGCCCCAAGACTTCCCCGCTGCGTCCAGCGACCGGTAAAATCCGTTTGCCGTGTCACCGATTGCACCACCACCCGAGCGAACGTCAACGACGCTGGATCGACAGTCGGCCGTGGGTCCGTGCAGGGTACCTGGCGAGAGCCCGCTTGAGTGGGCTCTTCCACGACACGGTGAGGTGCGCGAGCGTCAGCACGCGCAGGCAGCAGCACGCCACCTCGCGTGCCACGTGGCTCTCGGAACCCGCAGGCGGGTCGCCCTTGGCCGTGTGGCTTGCCCTCTCGCTCGCCCTCTCGCTCGCCCTCTGCAGGGCAGCTCCCACCTGCCAGACAAAAAGGCAACGGCACTGTTAACACCATTAAGCCACCATTGGAACCTCATTTGCCAGTAAAAAATATGATAATTGTTTTTTTACCCTTTTATCTGGCAACAAAACTGACTCCTTGTAAAAAAGGTGTCAGTTTTAATGGCAAATGAGGTTCCAATGGTGTAAATGCTTACCCCGAGCTCTCATACTGCATTGTCTTTGAGTTGTGCGCCTTTTGGCGTCATCTGGTCCAACACCATGTGAGACTAGGCTCTAACTTAAGCTGTCTCGGGTGTGGAGCAATCAACTTCAAGGACAGTGCATACATTATCATAATTATGTTTTTTGTTTGCATTATGACTGCAGGTATTGTGGTCTATGCAAACATGACTCCTTGTAAAAAAGGTGTCAGTTTTGTTGCCAGATAGAAGGGTAAAAAACCAATTACCATTAAGCCATTTTTAGAAACAGTTTGTCTTTAGAAGCTAACCCCCCTTTTCCTGATGACGACCGCTTGTGTTGCGATCGAAACGTCGTAGTTTTTTGTTATTTTCTTTGAACCTATCTACGTGACTTTACCGAAAGACCCAAAGAATATGAATACTGTGAGTCATGTTTAGCGTTTGCTTTGTGTCTTTGGTCATCATAAATCGCATCTGCAATGTGGTGTTTTACAGTGGTGAGTAATACATCTATAGAGAAGTCTTTATTTTTCCAGGAAGCAAACCTGGGTCTCATCTTCTTAGCAGGGTTTTTTTGGACGTTTGGCAAGTTTCATACGCTGTCTTTCCGACAGCCCTGTTCTTCACCTGAGGACGGCTGCTTGCGTTGTGGCCGAAACGTCGTGAGAATTGTATTTCATTATGTTTTATTTGTATTATTTTATTATTTCTCTTCTACGTGACTTTACCGAAAGAACCAAGAAGATTTCTAATAATAATTAGCTTTAAATAGCGTCGTCGTCATCGTCGCCGTCCGTGCGACTTGCATCCCAAGATCGCCGAGCGACCACGGACAAGCTGGAAGGCAGCCAGTCGGTGAGCCGGTGCCAACCATTTCTCAAGCTCTGCAGTCCTATATATATAATAATAAACTAAAATTCAGCCGATAAATGAGTGTTTATGCATGTGGGAGGAAACTGTAGCGCCCGGAGAAAATGAATACACATGAAGAGAGAGATTATATTAAACTATAAAACTACAAAAAAATAAATATTTTACCAGGTAAGGCCCACTTTTTCAGAAGCGACCTGGTTATCACAAATGATAGCTCAACAAAGAAGTGGCTTATCGCGTGGAAATGTATGGCAACAAAAAACTCCAAAGCGCACGTTTCTAAATGTCGAGGGATAAACCAGAGGACCCGGAGAAAAATCCACATGACCACGGGGAGAACATGCAAACTCCAACTATACAGGCATCAGAGTCGGGATCAAAACCTCAACCTCCTGTATACCAGGCGAGGTAATTAACATCATGCTGCTGTACCAGCCTCTCCTTGCGAGCCAGAGCATGGCACCTCCTCCTCGACGCCCACGGGAGGGGAGTTTCTAGAGTATCTTGTAACTCGAACGGCCGGGGAAAGGCCACGTTTACTGGAGAAGAAACAAGCTCCACCGTGGTTCCCAACCCGTGGTCCGCAAGGCTTGTGGGAAGTAAAATAAAAATAAAAATCATGACGTTTCGGAGGCAACACAAACTTCCGTCTTCAGGTGGAATCGTCACAGCACGCTTGCTGTATCACTTGATACAGCAACTTGATACAGCATCATGCTGTGACAGTTCCACCTGAAGACGGAAGCTTGTGTTGCCTCCGAAACGTCGTGATTTTTATTTTATTCTTATTTTACTTTTATTATTTTTAATTTTTTTATCTACGTGACTTTACCGAAAAAACCTAAGAATATGAATCCTTGCAGTCACAAAAGCTTCAAATCTAGAATTGTGGGAAGTGGTCCGTCAAACGGCTGCAGACACAAGCATTTGGAGAAATGTTGAAAAGTATGCTGTCGGAGCACGACGACAAGCAGCGCAACAACTCGTGCGGCTTGGCAGTGGCAGTTCCGCGGCTCCACAGAGGATGGGCACCAATGCTGTTGACGAAATCAGAAACTTGCACTGCCCCCTACTGGCAGCATGGAGTTGTGCGTGAATGTTCATGCGTGGGGAGCGGTGGTGTAGTGGTTAGCACCCTGCACTTCGAAACCCGGTAACCCGAGTTCCATTACCATTCGCGGTCACCACCAGTGACGATTATCTGAACCGGTCCTGGGCCTCCCCTAGGTCGACTCAGCCTCAAATAAGTACCTGGTGTGGTGTGTAAACATCGCCACTTGAGAGACAAAGGCGGCTGGGCTAGTGCTGGCTACCCACCCCTCATGTGCCATGCCCGCCTTCATAGGTGCTCGCTAACAGCACTTGCCCCAACAGTCAGGCTATACAGGGGATCTTTGTCTTTTGTGTGCATGTTCATTTGTTTTGTGTACGTGTGTACATTTATACTGGTAGGAACCTCCTGGTTGCACCAGCGCACAGGGGATTATTGTGTCCGTCGTGCAGGGAGGGGCTGGGTGGGGAGGGAGGGGCTGGGTGGGGAGGGGAGGGTGGGGAGGGGCTAGGTGGGGAGGGTGGGGCTGGTTGGTGAGGGGAGGGTGGGGAGGGGCTGGGTGGGGAGGGGCTGGGTGGAGAGGGTGGGGAGGGGCAGGGTGGGGAAGGTGGGGCTGGGTGGGGAGGGGCTGGTCACTCCGTGGTGCCCTTTTAAAACTAAACGTTTAACCTACTCACGCCGGCTTGTGCCCGCCCTCACAGTCGGCCATATTTGCGGAATACACCACGCCACCATTGACCCTGCAGGCCATTGACCGAGCAACCCAACGTTCCTACCAGCTCCATCCGCAGGAATGTGTTAAATACCAAAAGTAGACAGTCCTTCGTCAATA
Source organism: Lethenteron reissneri (assembly GCF_015708825.2). Lineage (NCBI taxonomy): Eukaryota > Metazoa > Chordata > Hyperoartia > Petromyzontiformes > Petromyzontidae > Lethenteron > Lethenteron reissneri. The sequence goes on from NC_083803.1 coordinate 5,592,601, forward strand.
TATTGCTGCATGAAGGCCTCCCCCCACCCCTTGGTTGTGGGGATTTGTTTCACCAAACTCAGCCATGCTGGTCGGCGCAGGTTTGTGACCTTGGAGGGGCCCAGGACTGGTTCGGCTGTCACTGGCCATCCATGCCAGGCACAGATAGGAAACGAACTCGGGCCGTACGCGTGCTCACGGACGCCTGTGGCCCAACGCTTTGGAGACAAGGGATGGTGGATCACATAGATTCGTAAAACTGCCAAACCCGCCGAGTTTCTCGGTGGCCAGAAGACAGCACGGCAAGAATGTCCGCTTCTTATCCCCGTGTACGCACGGGGATAACACAAAGCAAAGCACTCGTTCACGTCGGCGATGGACGTACATCCCAAGCAAGCCACTCCTGAACAACGGACATCGGGACTCCAGAATAAACAAATACATGTATTTAGATTATCTAACATTATTGTCGTATTGTTTCGACAATTTAAGAGGGCCCCACCTTTTTGAGTTGCGCCAGTTGCGCCATGCCATCCGCGAGCTGCACGCAATCCAGCACGGCTCTTGCAGCCTCGCCGTCCCCAGCGGCGCTGTCTGCCAGTGCTGGAACGACAATGGGGCCCACACTCGTGACACCGCTCCACGATTATACCTTGACGAGAGGAAGTCGCGCTGGGAGGAACGCGTGCGCATGGTAGAGGAGGGCAGGTTACCGAGACAGGCACTGAAGTGACAGCCTGAGGAAGGCCCACAACAATTATAAACGATGTACCGACTAATAGGGTTTTTCCCCTTTTTTCTGGCAACTGACACCTTTTGCAAGGAATCATGCTTACATTAACCACAATACTTGCAGTCAAATGCAAACAAAAAACAATACTCTGATAATTTATGCATTGTCTTTGATCAATCAATTTTAAAGACAATGGCAGAAGAAAGGCTGCGATGGCGATGTGTGGTGGCAGCAACGGCATTGTGACGAGACTCTTGAAATACTCGGGCAGAGCGTTGCAATTCCACATGAATCTAGCACAGCTACCACTGGTCAACCAGTGGAGAGGAGTGTCGAAAAGAAAGGGTCAAAGTGATTGTCTGCTCAAGTGAGCATTGAGGCAGTGCTCATCTCTTGTGTACAGCTCTAAGTCAGCGGTGGAATTTCCACTTTTTATGGTGGGGATGAGTCTATCCATGCGACAACCGCTGTCGACTTCCCCTACAAAGCGGTGTGTATTTTATCGACCTCGAATGGATGATGGGTTGGGTGAACCCCAAACTCGAAATCTGAACTCTCAACCTTTCGGTTGGGAGCTTCTCACTGTTCCGCTGAGCCACCTGACACCGACGTAACCAAGTACGATGATTAGTTTTGTGATTTATTCTCCGACAGCGTCACACACATTGTGCTACTTGTAGGTGTCTGTGCTGTACGAGAACACGCCAAGGGTCTCATGTACTCAACGTCAGTCTTTTGTATTCGTACGTACAGCCGGGACGCACCAATGCAGTCGTAACTTCGCCTTCCACGACGCGCACATCCATAAAACTCAAGCGCCACTCAGCTGAAAAAGCTCTTGAGATGTGGTTGCGATTTAGACGTCACGTCTGTAACTATAAAACTATACAAAAAAAATTTAACTTTTTTTATTTCACCAGGTAAGGCCCACTGAGCTTTCGTGACTGCAGGAATCCACACTCTTTGGTTATGAGACAGACTGTTTTAAAAGGTTTGAAATGGGTGTAGCCCAAGGGTCATAAAGAAGTGGCCGGGGCTAGTGATGTTAATGTGAGAAATTAGCATGTAACTGTAAGATAGGAGGAGAGTGGCCTCCTGGACGAGGGCATGGAAGTGGCTATGTGTAAGTGAGGGATTAGCATGATGTTAAAGTGAAAAATTAGAGGACACGGAACCCGGAGAAAAATCCACACAGCCAAGGGGAAAACACGCAGACTCCAAATATACAGCAGTGGTCAGCGTCGGGATCGAACCCACGACCTGTCAACCAGGCGAGGTAGTTAACATCTCGCCACCGCGGGGCCCCCTTCAACTTAAAATAAATATAATCGGTGACGTTTCGAGGAATGACCCTTCTTCATGGCACACGGACCAACGAAGAAGGGCCAACGCCTGAAGCGTAGCCAATTCTATCCGATTCAGATTATTTAAAGGCGGCATTGTTGACGCATGTGTTGAGTTCTTTGTTAATTGTGCCTGATCGCCGCCACCACCACTAAGTAATGTGTTATTGAACTTTATTTTACAAAGGACTTGGGGGGGTGGGGGAAGGCCGGGTGATTGACACGGTGCCCACCGTGGGACTGTTCGCAATGACCACGTTCACCCACAAGAGGGCGCACGAATTTATTTGGAATGACAACACCATGTAACACGAGTTTTGTTCCTGGGTACGAAGTGTTATTTTCTAATTGCTTATGCCTCAAAAGTAGAGAAAATGGCGATTATTGCCCACAAACTTTGCTTTTGTGACCAGGAATTTATGTGAAGGAATGACACAAATGCACACCACGTTTTCTCATTGAAAATTGGTAAATTTCAAAATATCAATGTCCTGATCACAAAAGGAAAGTTTGTGGGGAATAATAGCCGTTTTCTGTACTTTTGAGGCATAAGCAATTAGGAAATAACACTTACTACCCAGGAACAATTAAATATGTTTCTGTTACACAGTGCAGCAACCAAACACGCACGATGACGGTGACGATTCCGAATGAGCAATTCGGAAAAAAATTATCCCGTAAAAACAAAGTTTTTCACTATAAATCCTTTATATGCGTGGCGGCTAGAGTCCTCTCGTCCTCTGGCTTGAGATGGCTGCCACCTATGGGTCAGATGATTGCATTGCACCATTAAGCAATTGGTAATTAAATATAATATTTTTGTCCTAAAAAGTGTAACATTTTGGAAAAAAATTTTCACGAACATTAATTGTCACGCACAACGAGTCTGTGTGGAAAATGTCAGCTCGATTAGATCACGGGAAGTGGGTTAAAAAACGACCGAAAGATTTGCACGATCCTAAGCAAGCACGCGAACTTAATATAAAGGATTTTAAAACAACGCCTTCGAGGAACCAGGGAGCAATATCTGTGATTTTACTTGTATTGTTTATTTTTAAACTTCGGTTCCGATTTAAAAACAAAAAAAGCATAATATTATTGCAAAACTTGAGTTTTCCCCCTCTCACTTTTGTAAAAAATAAAATCGATTTGAATCGTCGTCGGTTAACGCTTCCTCCTTTGGTTAACTCCCAATTGAGGTTAACTTGAGCGGCGAAACTTTCGACGTACGTGGAACTTCTTTCGCACCGTACGTAGCTTGTGGCGTAACCGTGGCGACCGCCGTGACACACGAGACCCACGTGCACGAGTTTGTCTTCACGGGTTGGCAAGGGTGATGGTGATGATGGTGGTGATTGATGATTGTAAAACACCCTGAAAGTCACCACATCCGTCTCGCCATCATCGATGGTCGAGGTTGAAGATGCGCGTTGCCACGTAGCAAAATTCTTGTACCGTGTGATTGTGCACAACCCTGTGGATTGTGTACAATCACACGTGGATGAAGTCTCCGCCAGGGGGGCGGGTCTGTTTGACCATACTTCACTTTGCTGATCGCTGTTACGTTTCCACAATTATGAAAAAGCACGTGATTATGACATTCGCACGAATTATCACGAACGGCCATCGTCATTATATCTTCCTCCACCACATTGATGACGTTGTTGTTGTTGTTGTTTTAAGTTAATTCATTCACCAGTAGTGCATCGAAGGCGCCTGCCGGGGAGTAACTTAGAAGTCTTTATTTATTTATTAATCAGCTCTCGCTCAGGACGATTCAAAACGTTCGCGTGGGGGGAGCGGTGGTGCAGCGCTTAGCGGCGACCCGGGTTCGATGATTACTCCGCTCACGGCCACCAACACCGACGTCGATTAATTATCCGAACCGGTCCCGAGCCTCCCCTAGGTCGACTCGGCCTCAAATGAGTAACCTGGTGCGGTGTGTAAAAGCATCGGCCACTGGGGGGGAGGGGAGACAAAGGCGGCCGGGCGTGGCGCTGGCCACCCACCCCCCTCGTGTGCCGTGCCGGCCTTCATCGGCTGCTACTCGCTCGCAGCACTTGCCCCAATAGACTGCCCGGGCTACACGGGGGACCTTTGCCTTGACAGTCGGCGACGTGGCCTCGGTGCGTCGCCGCTCCGCGAGCTCGTCGGGGTTTTCGTCGCATCGTCCGGCGTCGTTTTCAATCAATCGGTGAACGCACGGGAGCTAATCGAACATCAGTCATGTTGGCATCGCTCACACCCGCCACCATCAATCAACCAACGTGTGACTGAACCCTTACTGTGGGCCATTGTGTCGTAGTGGTGGTGGTGGTGGTCGCAGCGAAAATGAATCAAACGCTCGATGACTGCGTGCGGGTGTACCGATTACAAGAAAACAAGGCAGCGTTTGAGTGAATTAGCTGCTGCTGATGCCGATGCTGCTGCTGCTGCTGCTACTGCCGCTGCTGCTGCTGCTGCTGTACTCACTCGTCAACAGCTCCAGTTCCCCGGCGTCGACCTCAATGGCACCGACGTCCGCGGCACCGCCTCTCCTCCTGCGGCCCATCCTGGCGCTGATGTTGGAGGAGGAGGATGGGGGGGGGTGACGATGATGGAAGCGGTGATCGTTCGTGGTTGAGTGGTGGCGGTGGCGGCTGATGAGTCGGAGTCGCCGCACGTGCGTCGAGACCGCCCCTCGACCCGGAAGTCGAGGCGAGGTCACGTGGCTCGCACGTGGCGCGGAGATTCCCCCAAAAGCCACCACCCCCCATACCCTCGACGCCAGAAATTGAGCGCATTGTCCGGATTATAAGACGCAGCCTACACACCCAAAAAATAATGTTGTGCTCGATTGCACAGCTGTCAACCCACGCGGTTTGTGGCGTATTCGTGTACATGGAAATTTGAGTTTTCAGGCACATACGGCGTACAGCCGTTTCAGTACGGGCAACACATTGTTTTAAATGTCCACGTGATTATTTTTGTGTTCGTGTTTCTCCCTTGTGATGGGACTTTGTAGGATGAACGTCGAGATTATAAGGGGACGGGGTGACCAATAAGGTCTGAATTCTATTTTGGTACTGGCAAAGGAGGTCTAATGATGTAGATGCTCACCCCAAGCCCTCGTTACTTTGATAGTGCAGCATTGTCTTTGAGCTGTACGCCTTTTGGCGTCCTCTGGTCGAGCACCAATTGGGTCGAGGCTCAAAAGAAAGCCGTCCCTTGGTGTGGACCAATCAGTTTCAAGGACAATGCATATATTATCAGTGTGTTTTTTGTTAGCATTTTGACTGCAAGTATTGTGGTTAATGCAGACATGAATCCTTGTAAAAAGGTTTCAGTTTTGTTGCCAGAAAAAAGGGGGAAAACCATATTATTATCACGTTCATTTTCCCCAATGAACTCCAACAAGCCCGTCCTGAAAATTATTGGGATGTAAAAAAAAAACATATTTCGTACCTGTAAAAAAAAACGTTGCCCAACTCATTATCCAGACATATTTACGCTTATTAGTATTGTTTTAAAATACAGTCAATGTATTTCGGGTGCAATGCGTGATTTAAACCAACGTGAGCAGGGGAAATTTGTTTTCAAGCTCATGCACGTTAGTTATCACGAGTATGAGCAGGATACGTCTGGAAACTCCTCTTATCCTGGAATATTGCGGATAACAGGAAGAACGGCGTGAATTTTTTTTGTAGCTCATCGGATTCCTCCAGTGCAATATAAATAAATAGTCTGATTCTTCTGAACTATGGGAATCTTGTCTGCTGCAACGGCTCAAAGCAAGAAACAACATTGCTCCTCCTCCGCGTTTAAAATGTAAATGTTAATTTCTGCCGAATTAAAAGTGCACGACAGACAAAAATTGCGTATTCGACACGCGGCTTCCAATCTCCATGCATAATTACAATTACGCATTTCTAATTGCACGTTAAAATGGGCAAATTAATTAGCTCGCCTATTCATATAAGGGCATTCGTGGCTGGGTGAAAGTGTAGAGAGATGAGGGGGGGGGGGCAAAGAAAGCGGTGGACACCCCCCCCCCTCAACCATTACTACTATAATGTAAGTGCACAACTGTATCTGTGATGAACGCTGCACTTTCCGTAGTTTTCATGCAGGGGGCGCTACAAACCTACACGCCCCCTGCACGAGAACGACGGAGGCGCATGGGACAGACGTTCGATTACGTTGGAATCGATCTGCAGACGGCGGTCTTCTCGCACTGCCGGCAGCTCCGTGTCGCCTGATCTCGATCCCGTAATCCCAACCAGGTGAAAGTCCGCATCGAACCGAGCATCCAGCAAGGCCATCTACTTAACGACGAGAGAAAATTCGCCACGAAATGTCCTTTTCAATTAAGTCTTCCAGATGTAAAATGATAGTAAGCTTTTAATGAATACAATGACCTAGTTCAGAACAATACAATTCTAAGATGTTTCATTTTAAAACTTGTAAACGGAGCATCGGGTGCTTGCGTGAATGCGTCGTTCGTGTGCAACTTTTTTGTGACTTTCCTGGCCGAAGGCTGTAAATGGAACAACCCCTAGTTACTACTATACTGAGCCAAGAATGTCTGTCTGTGTGTAACGCGCGTGACGTCACTCCACATGCTGCACCCCCCGTCATTAATATTCATGAGCGGGTGGATTTTTACACTCACGCGGAAATTTTTTTTCCCGCAAATTCGCTCAAAGTTTCTTTATTGAAAGTGAACCTAATAAATAATTCTACGCAGCAACAAAGTCGATTTGGTGTCTTTATTGATTTCATCAGCACTTAAGACAAAAGGTAAGTCTAATTTATGCTTCTACATTAGGGTAAAATAGACATTTCTCGGTGATTTCCCAGATATTGTATCGAATGAAATGTATTTCAACCCCAGCGACCGAAAGCAGAAGAGAATAAAGTATCACAGCAATGAATTTGAACAAATTGAAGGTCAGTTTATATACAGTGCTACAGTGACATGAAGTGAGGTGTTTTATGACATCGTTTAGTGCAAGATTCACTGCCATTAATACAGTGCTACAGTGAACTGCAGTAAAGTGTTTAATCACTTCGTTTAGTGCAAGATTCACTGCCATTCCATTTACACAAGATACAATTATACTCTGCTCAATTTGTTCGTAAATATTACAGCGGCCACATTGCGAGCGGCCCGAGTTCGTTGGCGGACGCGGACTGGGAAATTAGAAGCGTGGCGTGGAGAGGCGTGGGGGGAAATACGGTGAGCACGGAGATGTATTTTATTAAACAACAAACATCGATACAAAGATTTGAAGCTTTCGTGACTGCAAGGATTCATATTCTTAGGTTTTTTCGGTAAAGTCACGTAGGTAAAAAATTAAAAATAATAAAAGTAAAATAAAAAATAAAATAAAAATCACGACGTTTCGGAGGCAACACAAGCTTCTGTCTTCAGGTGGAACCGTCACAGCACGATAGCTGTATAAACTTGATAATACTTGATACAGCAATCGTGCTGTGACGGTTACACCTGAAGACGGAAGCTTATGTTGCCTCCGAAACGTCGTGATTTTTATTTAAAAATTTATTTTACTTTTATTAATTTAAATTTTTTACCTACGTGACTTTACCGAAAAAAACCTAAGAATATCGATACAAATCTCTACTTGTGTATTACAATACTTACTGTATTGTTGTCATTCCGCTTGCTTACCCGGGGGAAGCCTCGCCGAACCTCCTAGCTCTTTGTTCACGAGGGTCTCGTTTGCCAAGTCGGAATCCGAATCTGTACTTAGACTGGACGAATCCGATGAGCCATAAAGCAATTTTTCGCAGATGTCCAGAAGGAGCGGGTCAGAACGTTACAACAACAGGCACAGAAACCGAGACGATTGCAACGTATATGGGGACGTCCATAAATGACGTCACGCACCTAGGTGGGGGGGGGGGGGTCAGACATTTGTGACGATATGTGACGAGGGGGGGGGGGTTTGAGAAACGTGACGTCACATCAAAATGCGCAACTTCAAATGAATATAGAATTGTTATACCAACACTAATTTTGATTCTTTTTCATTATTAACTATTTTATTATTTAGATTTACTAAGGTCACTTTTTATTTATTCCATGAAGCATGGAGAATGGAGAAGCATACATTTTGAACTTTTTTAAATGATTGTTATTAAACATTTTGATTCTAATGATTCTACCAGGGCTTTTCATTCTGTGGAATGAATATGTGAGTGTATTATTGTACTCTCAATTTAGCTTCGTTCTACTACAAAGTTCCAATTATTTATTTATATTTATAATTACTTTTAATATTTTATAATTATAAGATAATTTCAATATAATATTCTGAACATCTGCAGTTTTAGTTAGACGTTGAATTATTTCAAGTGAATTTTATGCTAAATTTCAGCTTTCCAACGCCTCCTTTTAATACATGTTTTCGCCGACAACATCAGAGTGCAGCGCCACATTAAATAGTTTAAAGCGATTTGAAGCGTTCACCGTAAAACGGATAGAACGTGTTTAGGATGTCATTACACCCGCAGTGTTAATCAGGGCAGCCGCTGAATTCGAACTGTATACCGCTGCAACAATTGGCGAACGACCGACCCCTAGTTTATATAAAACTCTCAAGGTATTACAACATTCCATCGGGGCCCACTTCCTTCTGGGATTCAACATGAACACAATTCAGGGCCGGTTTCGACACGCGGCGTCTCATCGGCAGTCGGCTTTGCTGGGGAACTGCGTGATGTTGACAGGCACGTCGCCGATGGTGTACGTTGCCTTTAAGGCCGTGCTATTGACGAATGTGTTGAGATTTTAGTTGTTGTTGTAGGCAAGGGCCCTCTCGCTAAGACGTGGGTCCGAGAGGGAGGTGAAGCGGAGAAAGAAGCGGATCAAGAGCGAGGAAGCGGGAGGAGGGGCGAGTGAAAAGGGGAGGCGGGGCAGGAGGAGGGGCGAGTGAATAGGGAAGGCGGGGCAGGAGGCGGGGTGAGTGAATAGTGGAGGTGGGGCGAGTGAATAGTGGAGGTGGGGCGGGAGGAGGGGCGAGTGAATAGTGGAGGGGCAGGAGGAGGGGCGAGTGAATAGTGGAGGCGGGGCAGGAGGAGGGGCGAGTGAAAAGTGGAGGCGGGGCAGGAGGCGGGGCGAGTGAATAGTGGAGGCGGGGCAGGAGGAGGGGCGAGTGAATAGTGGAGGAGGGGCAGTAGGAGGGGCGAGTGAATAGCGGAGGCGGGGCAGGAGGAGGGGCGAGTGAATAGTGGAGGCGGGGCAGGAGGCGGGGCGAGTGAATAGTGGAGGCGGGGCAGGAGGAGGGGCGAGTGAATAGTGGAGGCGGGGCAGGAGGAGGGGCGAGTGAATAGTGGAGGAGGGGCAGTAGGAGGAGCGAGTGAATAGCGGAGGCGGGGCAGGAGGAGGGGCGAGTGAATAGTGGAGGCGGGGCAGGAGGAGGGGCGAGTGAATAGTGGAGGCGGGGCAGGAGGAGGGGCGAGTGAAAAGTGGAGGCGGGGCAGGAGGCGGGGCGAGTGAATAGTGGAGGCGGGGCAGGAGGCGGGGCGAGTGAATAGTGGAGGAGGGGCAGTAGGAGGGGCGAGTGAATAGCGGAGGCGGGGCAGGAGGAGGGGCGAGTGAATAGTGGAGGCGGGGCAGGAGGCGGGGCGAGTGAATAGTGGAGGCGGGGCAGGAGGAGGGGCGAGTGAATAGTGGAGGCGGGGCAGGAGGAGGGGCGAGTGAATAGTGGAGGAGGGGCAGTAGGAGGAGCGAGTGAATAGCGGAGGCGGGGCAGGAGGAGGGGCGAGTGAATAGTGGAGGCGGGGCAGGAGGAGGGGCGAGTGAATAGTGGAGGCGGGGCAGGAGGAGGGGCGAGTGAATAGTGGAGGCGGGGCAGGAGGAGGGGCGAGTGAATAGTGGAGGCGGGGCAGGAGGAGGGGCGAGTGAATAGTGGAGGCGGGGCAGGAGGAGGGGCGAGTGAATAGTGGAGGAGGGGCAGTAGGAGGGGCGAGTGAATAGCGGAGGCGGGGCAGGAGGAGGGGCGAGTGAATAGTGGAGGCGGAACAGGAGGAGGGGCGAGTGAATAGTGGAGGCGGGGCAGGAGGCGGGGCGAGTGAATAGTGGAGGCGGGGCAGGAGGAGGGGCGAGTGAATAGTGGAGGCGGGGCAGGAGGAGGGGCGAGTGAATAGTGGAGGCGGGGCAGGAGGAGGGGCGAGTGAATAGTGGAGGAGGGGCAGTAGGAGGGGCGAGTGAATAGCGGAGGCGGGGCAGGAGGAGGGGCGAGTGAATAGCGGAGGCGGGGCAGGAGGCGGGGCGAGTGAATAGTGGAGGCGGGGCAGGAGGAGGGGCGAGTGAATAGTGGAGGCGGGGCAGGAGGAGGGGCGAGTGAATAGTGGAGGAGGGACAGGAGGAGGGGCGAGTGAATAGTGGAGGAGGGGCAGGAGGAGGGGCGAGTGAATAGTGGAGGCGGGGCAGGAGGAGGGGCGAGTGAATAGTGGAGGCGGGGCAGGAGGAGGGGCGAGTGAATAGTGGAGGAGGGGCAGTAGGAGGAGCGAGTGAATAGCGGAGGCGGGGCAGGAGGAGGGGCGAGTGAATAGTGGAGGCGGGGCAGGAGGAGGGGCGAGTGAATAGTGGAGGCGGGGCAGGAGGCGGGGCGAGTGAATAGTGGAGGCGGGGCAGGAGGAGGGGCGAGTGAATAGTGGAGGCGGGGCAGGAGGAGGGGCGAGTGAATAGTGGAGGCGGGGCAGGAGGAGGGGCGAGTGAATAGTGGAGGAGGGGCAGTAGGAGGGGCGAGTGAATAGCGGAGGCGGGGCAGGAGGAGGGGCGAGTGAATAGCGGAGGCGGGGCAGGAGGTGGGGCGAGTGAATAGTGGAGGCGGGGCAGGAGGAGGGGCGAGTGAATAGTGGAGGCGGGGCAGGAGGAGGGGCGAGTGAATAGTGGAGGAGGGACAGGAGGAGGGGCGAGTGAATAGTGGAGGAGGGGCAGGAGGAGGGGCGAGTGAATAGTGGAGGCGGGGCAGGAGGAGGGGCGAGTGAATAGTGGAGGCGGGGCAGGAGGAGGGGCGAGTGAATAGCGGAGGCGGGGCAGGAGGAGGGGCGAGTGAATAGTGGAGGCGGGGCAGGAGGAGGGGCGAGTGAATAGTGGAGGAGGGGCAGGAGGAGGGGCGAGTGAATAGTGGAGGCGGGGCAGGAGGCGGGGCGAGTGAATAGTGGAGGCGGGGCAGGAGGAGGGGCGAGTGAATAGTGGAGGGGCAGGAGGAGGGGCGAGTGAATAGTGGAGGCGGGGCAGGAGGAGGGGCGAGTGAATAGTGGAGGAGGGGCAGGAGGAGGGGCGAGTGAATAGTGGAGGCGGGGCAGGAGGCGGTAGGAGGGGCGAGTGAATAGTGGAGGCGGGGCAGGAGGAGGGGCGAGTGAATAGTGGAGGGGCAGGAGGAGGGGCGAGTGAATAGTGGAGGCGGGGCAGGAGGAGGGGCGAGTGAATAGTGGAGGCGGGGCAGGAGGCGAAGTGAGTGAATAGTGGAGGAGGGGCAGGGGGCGGGGCGAGTGAATAGCGGAGGAGGGGCAGGAGGAGGGGCGAGTGAATAGTGGAGGAGGGGCAGGAGGCGGAGCGAGTGAATAGTGGAGGAGGGGCAGGAGGAGGAGCGAGTGAATAGTGGAGGAGGGGCAGGAGGCGGAGCGAGTGAATAGCGGAGGAGGGGCAGGAGGAGGGGCGAGTGAATAGTGGAGGAGGGGCAGGAGGCGGGGCGAGTGAATAGCGGAGGAGGGGCAGGAGGAGGGGCGAGTGAATAGTGGAGGAGGGGCAGGAGGAGGGGCGAGTGAATAGTGGAGGAGGGGCAGGAGGAGGGGCGAGTGAATAGTGGAGGAGGGGCAGGAGGCGGGGCGAGTGAATAGTGGAGGAGGGGCAGGAGGCGGGGCGAGTGAATAGTGGAGGAGGGGCAGGAGGCGGGGCGAGTGAATAGTGGAGGCGGGGCAGGAGGAGGGGCGAGTGAATAGTGGAGGCGGGGCAGGAGGAGGGGCGAGTGAATAGTGGAGGAGGGACAGGAGGAGGGGCGAGTGAATAGCGGAGGCGGGGCAGGAGGTGGGGCGAGTGAATAGTGGAGGCGGGGCAGGAGGAGGGGCGAGTGAATAGTGGAGGCGGGGCAGGAGGAGGGGCGAGTGAATAGTGGAGGAGGGACAGGAGGAGGGGCGAGTGAATAGTGGAGGAGGGGCAGGAGGAGGGGCGAGTGAATAGTGGAGGCGGGGCAGGAGGAGGGGCGAGTGAATAGTGGAGGCGGGGCAGGAGGAGGGGCGAGTGAATAGCGGAGGCGGGGCAGGAGGAGGGGCGAGTGAATAGTGGAGGCGGGGCAGGAGGAGGGGCGAGTGAATAGTGGAGGAGGGGCAGGAGGAGGGGCGAGTGAATAGTGGAGGCGGGGCAGGAGGCGGGGCGAGTGAATAGTGGAGGCGGGGCAGGAGGAGGGGCGAGTGAATAGTGGAGGGGCAGGAGGAGGGGCGAGTGAAGAGTGGAGGCGGGGCAGGAGGAGGGGCGAGTGAATAGTGGAGGAGGGGCAGGAGGAGGGGCGAGTGGATAGTGGAGGCGGGGCAGGAGGCGGTAGGAGGGGCGAGTGAATAGTGGAGGCGGGGCAGGAGGAGGGGCGAGTGAATAGTGGAGGGGCAGGAGGAGGGGCGAGTGAATAGTGGAGGCGGGGCAGGAGGAGGGGCGAGTGAATAGTGGAGGCGGGGCAGGAGGCGAAGCGAGTGAATAGTGGAGGAGGGGCAGGGGGCGGGGCGAGTGAATAGCGGAGGAGGGGCAGGAGGAGGGGCGAGTGAATAGTGGAGGAGGGGCAGGAGGCGGAGCGAGTGAATAGTGGAGGAGGGGCAGGAGGAGGAGCGAGTGAATAGTGGAGGAGGGGCAGGAGGCGGAGCGAGTGAATAGCGGAGGAGGGGCAGGAGGAGGGGCGAGTGAATAGTGGAGGAGGGGCAGGAGGCGGGGCGAGTGAATAGCGGAGGAGGGGCAGGAGGAGGGGCGAGTGAATAGTGGAGGAGGGGCAGGAGGAGGGGCGAGTGAATAGTGGAGGAGGGGCAGGAGGAGGGGCGAGTGAATAGTGGAGGAGGGGCAGGAGGCGGGGCGAGTGAATAGTGGAGGAGGGGCAGGAGGCGGGGCGAGTGAATAGTGGAGGAGGGGCAGGAGGCGGGGCGAGTGAATAGTGGAGGAGGGGCAGGAGGTGGAGCGAGTGAATAGCGGAGGAGGGGCAGGAGGCGGGGCGAGTGAATAGCGGAGGAGGGGCAGGAGGCGGAGCGAGTGAATAGTGGAGGAGGGGCAGGAGGCGGGGCGAGTGAATAGTGGAGGAGGGGCAGGAGGCGGAGCGAGTGAATAGTGGAGGAGGGGCAGGAGGCGGAGCGAGTGAATAGTGGAGGAGGGGCAGGAGGCGGGGCGAGTGAATAGCGGAGGAGGGGCAGGAGGAGGGGCGAGTGAATAGTGGAGGCGGGGCAGGAGGCGGAGCGAGTGAATAGTGGAGGAGGGGCAGGAGGCGGAGCGAGTGAATAGTGGAGGAGGGGCAGGAGGCGGGGCGAGTGAATAGCGGAGGAGGGGCAGGAGGAGGGGCGAGTGAATAGTGGAGGAGGGGCAGGAGGCGGAGCGAGTGAATAGTGGAGGAGGGGCAGGAGGCGGGGCGAGTGAATAGTGGAGGAGGGGCAGGAGGTGGAGCGAGTGAATAGTGGAGGCGGGGCAGGAGGCGGAGCGAGTGAATAGTGGAGGCGGAGCAGGAGGCGGGGCGAGTGAATAGCGGAGGAGGAGCGAGTGAATAGTGGAGGCAGTAGGAGGGGCGAGTGAATAGCGGAGGCGGGGCAGGAGGCTGGGCAGGAGGCGGGGCGAGTGAATAGGAGAGGAGGGGCAGGAGGCGAGTGAATAGTGGAGGCAGTAGGAGGGGCAGGAGGCAGGAGGCAGTAGGCGGGGCTAGCGGCTGTGTGGGCGTGGAAGGGGCGGGCCCCCGGGCACGGGCACGGGCCGCGCGCGGTGGAGGCGGCCACAGACTCAGCGGACCCCCCCGCCTCGACCCCCGTCCGGGCCTCGCTCCGCCGTGAGTTCCCCTGCCCACCACCACCACCAGCAGCACCACCACCACCACCGGCACCAGCACCACCACCAGCACCAGCACCACCACCACCAGCAGCAGCACCACCACGCCGCTCGCGAATCGGCGATTCTCTCCCTCTCTCTGTGCCTCTCTCTGTGCCCCTCTCACTCTCTCGTCTTCTCTGCAACGACAGAGACTACGCGGATCGCCGCACGGCGAGCTGGTTTCAAAGTCGCTGGGCGAGAAGAGAGAGACGAGACAGAGAGAGAGAGAGGAGACAGAGAGAGGAGAGAGACAGAAACAAGATTAAAAGTTCCGAGGTGGATTCCTGGCACCCCCACCCCCCCACGCTTCCTCTCTCTCTCTCTCGCAGCCGTACGACACGGACACACGATTTGTCGCACTTGTGATCGTACCCCCCCTTCCCCCACCCCACGACCACGATAATTGTGAATGTTTATCATCAGGAGGAGGAGGCTTCGAACGTGGCGCTGGGCTGTGACAGGGGACGCAAATGCTCCGCTTCGTGCTCGCAGCGTTTAGCCGCGAGGTTTGGAGTGAAATTCGCGTTATTTGGGCTTGAGCCTTTGAAGGTGGTGGAGTCGTCGGTGGGCTGCCCCTTCGAGGATATGCCGATACTGTATTAATAATAAGCATAACCCGTAAAAACAAAGTTTTTCACTATAAATCCTTTATATGCGTGGAGGCTAGAGTCCTCTCGTCCTCTGGCTTGAGATGGCTGCCACCTATGGGTCAGATGATTGTCTGCAGTATTAAACAATTCGTAATTAAATATTTAATTTGTTTTCCCTAAACAGTGTAAAATTTTGGAATTTTTTTTCACGAACATTAATTGTCTCGCACAACGAGTCTGTGTGCAAAATGTCAGCTCGATTGGATCACGGGAAGTGGGTTAAAAAACGACCGAAAGGTTTGCACGCACGCAAGCAAGCGAACTTAATATAAAGGATTTAAAAAGTATGCGGCCCTTGCTCCACCACCTTCTCCAACCATTATATAAACGGAGTGGTAGCTTCTGCAATCTCTCATTTACTTGATACAGCTTTCGTGGCTGTGACGGTACCACCTGAAGACGGAAGCTTGTGTTGCCTCCGAAACGTCGTGATTTTTTATTTTATTTTACTTTTAATGTTTTTTTACCTACGTGACTTTACCGAAAAAACCTGAGAATATGAATCATTGCAGTCACGAAAGCTTCAAATCTAGAATTAGATACTGTAGGCGTCTTGTTTCTATTTAAAGCTTTCGTGACTGCAGGGATTCATCTTCTTGGTTCTTTCGGTAAAGTCACGTAGAATGGAAATAATAAAATAATAAAAATAAAACATAAAATACAATAATTCTCACGACGTTTCGGCCACAACGCAAGCAGCCGTCTTCAGGTGGAAACTCTGCCTTCTCGACAGACCCTGTTCTCCACCTGAAGACGGCTGCTTGCTTTGTGGCCGAAACGTCGTGAGAATTATTTTATGATGTTTTATTTGTATTATTTTTATTATTTCCATTCTACGTGACTTTACCGAAAGAACCAATAAGATGTAGGCGTCTTGTTAATACACCGCTGGATGAAGGACCCCCCCCTTGGTCGCTTGTGTCGTTTGGCCATACTTCACGCCGGTCGGTGCGGGTGTTGACGCCGTTTCGAGGTGGTGGTGGTGGGGGGGCATCTCAGACTGATTCAGATAACGCCACTGATGTTAGCCGTGGCCCAGGAGTCGAACCCAGGTGGACAGGTTCAGAGGGCACAGGACACGCAAACCACTGCGCCACCACTGATATTGGCAGAATCTTTGTGCAGCAGACCGAGCGCGCTTGGCAGCCTCTTTAAATTCGTTAAGAAGTAGGTCTTTAGAAATCCGCGGAAGCCACCTGGCCGCTGCGTCAATTTTTAACTTTAAAGTAGTTTCTTTTTTTAGAAATCCGTGGAAGCTACACACTGTAGGACCGCGTCTCGTCCACAATGCGGTTATCGCGGCCAACACGCACAGCATCCGAGTGCTGGATGAGGAGGGCGTTTTCGACCACACGTACTTAATAATATTGCGTTACGACGGCGATGAACATAGACATCGGGACATAGAAGTACAGTACAACAACGTGTGATGCTGCATTGCCCTCTGCTAACAACGTAGCAAGCCTATGACGCCTGTTATTCATGGCTCATCCGAGCGTTCTCCAGGGTCACCCCGTGGCTTAGCTTTCGAGATGCGACCCAGACGGACGCATTCCGGATGATTTGGCCATGGGCAAGTGCTAAAGAGTGGGTCTTCAGAAATCCGCGGCAGCCGCCTCGCGGTCTCGTGTTAATTTGAAACGTTTTGGAAATCTGCGCCCGTTTCGCGGTTTGGATACTTTGGATATTTTGTCTAAACTTAAAAAATAAATGGATAGCGACCACCAGCGCATTGCTAAAGTAGGCACTACTTGGGAATCCGTGGAAGCTAATACGCATAATGATTAATCATTAATCAGTTCAGTAATATATAAACATCTGCGGCAGTCACGGGACGTCTTTTCGTTAACCATGATTACGCTCAGTTAAGATCACGATATGTGCAGAGAATCGCGATTGTGACAACCGCTTATTTTTGATTAATGCGAATATTATTGACAGGAACGAGGCGGACAGTACAGACGAGACAGGAACGAGAGGGACAGTACAGACGAGACAGGAACGAGATGGACAGTACAGATGAGACAGGAACGAGAGGGACAGTACAGACGAGACAGGAACGAGATGGACAATACAGACGAGACAGGAACGAGAGGGACAGTACAGACGAGACAGGAACGAGAGGGACAGTACAGACGGGACAGGAACAAGACGGACAGTACAGACGAGACAGGAACGAGATGGACAATACAGACGAGACAGGAACGAGAGGGACAGTACAGACGAGACAGGAACAAGACGGGCAGTACAGACGGGAGAGGAACGAGAGGGACAGTACAGACGAGACAGGAACGAGATGGACAATACAGACGAGACAGGAACGAGATGGACAGTACAGACAAGACAGGAACAAGACGGGCAGTACAGACGGGACAGGACTCTGATCGATCACACCAGTAAAAGCGAATGACGAGAGACAGTACAAACAAAAAAAGAGACGGCAGACAGTCAATACGTATCTTCTTGGTTCTTTCGGTAAAGTCACGTAGAAGGGAAATAATAAAAATAAAACATAATAAAATAATTCTCACGACGTTTCGGCCACAACGCAAGCAGCCGTCCTCAGGTGAAGACCAGGTCTGTCGGGGAGACAGCGTTTGAATGAGCAAAAAAGTCAACACGTAGTCGTGCAAACTACGAAGTGGAGGCAGTACACGATACGGATCAAGCGAGACGTTAAAAATGTAAAAAGCGAGCGAGTGGACGCGAGATAAGAGGAGAATTAATTCCTGATCGTCGTCACTTGTGCGGCTTGGGGTGTTGCGCTGCTTCTCAACTTCTTGAGCAGACGGACGTTGTGGCGTTTGGTTCCTCTCGGTTTCACCTGGAGTAGTTTTGTTCGGTGTTGGAGGAAACCAGAGTCGCTGGAGAAAGATCACGCATACGAGGGGATAGCTTACAGACTTTGTCGCCATCGTCCGGCAGAGATTGGCTTGCTGTGCTAACCTTTTAAGGGAATTTTTTTCAAAATGAAATTCGTATAATAACACAAATCGTGTGTTTATGAAGGGCATTATTAGCAGTCGCACGCGCTAACAGGACATTGCATATCCTGGCAGACCTACTTGTGTGTGTGTGTGTGCGTGCACCTAGCCTGACACAAGCAACGTGGTGACATCACTGCCACGTCGTGGCGAATGGCGGTTGTTGCTGTTGTTGTTGATCTCCGTCACTGCGTGATTCACCAACCCCACCATCTCTTAAGTCGCCCCATTCGTATTGTCGTGAGTGTGTGGAACTGCTGCTACACAGTGGCAAGCGGCAACCTTTTACGGGCGCTCCCCTCCGGGACGCGAACTTTAACCCCGCTTGATTGGTGTTTAATCAGCCTGTGGATGGGTGCACGCGCTGGCTGCATGTTCGGCTTCAAGGGTTTTGCGGTTGAGAACGCAGGACTTTATTGGCATGACCTCGTACGGAGGAGAGCCGTCACTTTGCGTTCAAATATCCAAGCTGACAGCTCCCGCAGAAACCGCTCTCATAATTAAAGATCTTCCGCCACTATTTGTTGTATGCGTGGACCGTATGCATACCGTGTGGCATATGGATGCTCCGTAAAATTGTAAGTGGAAATTAAATTGTTCGTGGATGTTTATACCTTTGCCTTTACGGAGTGGGTAGTACATGCACGCTTTGATCCCAATGTCTTGGCTTGAGTTCCTGGTCTATGCTGAATAATTGTGTTGTCAATTGGAATGTGAACCCGGCCTTTGGTAGACTAGGCCCAAAATCGAATCCTCGGTACGGTAGGGCAACCATCGGCACTGGAAATACACAAAGCAGCCCGGGTTGGTGCTGGCTCCGTCACCCCTATCACGTCCCCTGTGCTGGCCGGATATCGGTGCTCACGCCAACACAACTTGACCCCGTAGCCTACCGCCTTAGACCGAGCGACCGTACGTTATAACGTAACACTGTATATATAGCGCAAGCGTGAATGAGTTTACTTTTCCACTGAAAACAAATTGACCTGCTTTTTTTAGGCCCAACGTTTATAGCTCCCACACAAAAGGAACCCATGTCCTGGGAGCAGTGATGCGTGTCGTAAGGGTTATGAATGTTGTGAGCTGTTATTGTGTGTGAAGTGCAGAGCAGCGCGGTTAAACAAACAGCTGCTTGGCTCTGGAGAGGGCCTTCGAGGATGCCGATAGCTGAATGTTGGTGGTGGTGGGTGGGGGCGGGGAACAAAAACAAGAGGAATCTCTTTGGTTTTTTTCTCCAACTTTTGAAAACAGCCAAGGAGAGGCGTTCAGCGAAGACGTTTGCGAGATGACGGCGTGACGTCGCTCGTGTGCCGTGGCCAGGCGTGCGCACCCTTCCTCTGGGCGAGCTCGGCCGTGCCGCCCTCCCTGCGCCGTCTCCGCTCTTCCAAGCCGTACGTGTCGTGTGTGTCGTGTGTGTGTGTATCCCCGCCCCCCTGCCCCCCCCCCAGCGCCACGCGCGTCTCGTTTTGCTGCTCAAAATTGCCACGATGTGACCGCCCGCCATCGTGCGCCCGCAATTCCGATCCGTAGGCCGGAGCGAGCCGCACTCGTATATACCGCAGCAAATGTCACCAGGTGGAAATCATAGCGATTAACCACGTCTCGTGTCATTTGGACGCAAATTGCAAGCTACCTGGATGAGTGTCATTTGGATACAATTTACAAATTACACGTGTGATGAACTTATATAGTTCGAGTGACAAGTAATTTCAATCACCGCCCTTGTCCACGTGAAAATCCTGAGCAGATCGTGTGGGAGAGCATGGCGGAGAGCGCAGCGAGGGAGCACGAGCCGCAGGACGAGCAAGCGCTGGACGACTCGGCAATGTCGCCTGACGACGTCGAGCAGGGAGCGACCGCCGTGGCGGCGGGGCCCACGGGGGCCGACGGCGGCGGCGGCGGCGGTGGGCCGGGCGACCGGGATGGGAGCCGCGGGGCAGGCGACGGCCCCCCCGGGTGTTCGGCCGCGTGGCAGGAGCGCTGCCTGTCGCTGGAGGCCCAGCTGTCCCGTTTCCGCACGCAGGCCTCCAAGATTCGCCAGCTGCTCGCCGACAAGGTACGCTTGCCGCATCCGTCCGCCCGCTGGAGCCGGCGTCCCCTGAACCGCGGGGCAACGGACGGTGCCGCGTCATCGGCCGTGATCTCATCCTTTCCAAATTCTATTAAGTTGTTTCCACTGAGCTCGGACTGACTCGGCACCCGCTGGGTAAAGACTTGTTATCCGCTGCTGGAAGCCACACAGACTCCGGGAGTGGCATCTGTAGTGAAAGTGGCTTCGTTTTGTTTTACACTATTTCTTTGCGCTGCTTTTCTCTGGGCGCTGATGCAAACGGTGCATGTGTGCGTGCATGCGCAGCTGTGCGTTGGGAATAGTTGATTTATTTGCGTTAAATGACCTCTACGTGAAGCCCAACTTGGCAGTGTGGATTTAGTTTTTTCTTCCAGCGCAGGTCTAGACCCACGTTAGCCACGGTGGTTGCTGCGTGCCTGTGCGCTCAAATGCTTTGCCACATGGCCTGCGTGCAGTACAGGTTTTACAAATATTCCGGCTCGCTCATTCTTTTAAACCGCAGCAACGTGGATTGTTTTTTTACGGTCATGTACCCATGGACAGCTTGAAACCATTGTGTCTTTGAAGAACGTAGTTAGTTCTCCTTGATGAACAATGTGCGTCTGAAGAATGTTCGCCTTATTCACTTGGTAGGAATTTGAGAATATTTTAACCCTGTGCACGGTGGCAGTACCGACACGCGTATCCTGGGCCTGCTTACACGCACGCTAGAAAACATCGAGCGGTAACTTTCACCATGGCGACGCGCGCGCGTTTGATCTTGCCCCCCCCGCCGCCTCGACAACGCCGCCGCTGCCGGCATTATGTTCCCGCGCGATTTCACCCGCGAGTGGCCGCACGGGTGCGAGAGAGAGCGAACGAGCTCGTCGGCGCTCGTGCCGGTGTGCGTCACCGCGCCAGCTGCTCCATAATGGAGCGCGAGCGCGAGCCCGTGCCGTGCCTGGGCAAGAGGCACGGCCAGGGCTCGCACGTGGGAGCGGCGGTCGTCTTGGTAACTGCGTTATGTGGGAGGAGGAGGTGATGAGGCCAAAGCTGACATGGGGATGGAGCAAGAAGCTAAGTGGGATTCTGTGTGAGGTTGCCCTTGGTGTTGGTATGCTCTTCAACCATTTATTGTTCCCTGTCAAAGTTGTCCTCTGAATGGCAAACATTAGAGGCAGATTATTTAGAAGTTAGGTTTGAGTGTCTCTTTGGGACAAACAAACTTCTTAATATAATTGACCAAACATCCGAATGCAGGACCCTCCTGAATAATTGTCTCGGTGAGGCTTTCCTGGATAAATAAATGTCATCACGTAATTCCCTATTCCTCCGACAAGGGCCAGTCCATCCACAAAGCGATCATCTGTTATCCCGGCAGATGTAGTTTCACCAAGCGAGCTTTGATTTTGAGACTCGTCACTGTTTATAAAGCCCTGCGACAGCTGATCACACAAGTCCGCAAGGTCGCCGTCTGCTTTGGCCGGAATGCTGCACATATACGGGGGGGGGGGGGGGGTGTAATATTCTGAAGGGCGTCTCCCATCATCGCTCAGCACCTCTGCCTTGGCTGAAGCCCAACACTTATATTTGATCGATATGCAACGGTTTCTTTTGCAACGCTCGAGCGAGGAATGTTGCATTTGTTTTTTTGGCGCTCTGTTCACGGTACGGACTTGGATGGTCAGGTTTTTTCCCGGATGGGTTTATTTTGTAATGTTAGCCATGCAGGGCTCGCACGTCGCACGATGAAAGCCAACTTCCCATGTAAGTGGAGAAACTGTCAAGAATGCACCGTCTGCGCTGACGTGTCGAGCAGCGCGCAGTGCTCCCTCCGAACAGGGCCGCTTTTGTAAAGGTTTCACGGTCGAGTTTTTTGTGCTTCTTTTCGAGTACCTCTTTAAACACCTGGTGTTTATTTGTGAACTTAATTTCCAAGCTTGTGAAATTAATATCCACACACGCGCTCGGCGCTGAGTGTTATTAGCAAAAAAGCAACAACCGCTTTCGGGGACCGAGTGTTGTGCGGTGGTCGAGCTTTTAGCAGAAACCAGGGGGCCATGTGATCGATCCAGCAATTAAAATTAGTTGTTACTTGCAAGATGAATACATCGAATCATCTTGTTGGTTCTTTCGGTAAAGTCACTTAGAAGGGAAATAAAAAATAAAACATAATACATTTATTTTATTTTATTATGTTTTATTTTTATCACTTTATTATTTCCCTTCTACGTGACTTTACAGAAAGAACCAAGAAGATGAATCCCTGCAGTCACAAAAGCTTTAAATCGAAACATCGAATCATGTGTGCGAGAATCGATTATTTACTGGTTCTGCAAATGATACGCTAATGCAACGTTTAGGCCCCATTCTTTAACAGTCTCACTTCGTGATTACAACACAAACGAGATGTTTGAAACGAGACGAAACAGAACTGGTATCTATGGAAGGTAACCAGAGAACCCGACACAAACTCATGCAGAATAGGAGAACATATAAACTCCATGCAGGAAGACAATCCAAGTTTGGAATCGAATCCCCGGGTCCTGCTCGCTGGTGAGGCACAAGTGTCACCACTGCACCACCCATGTCAATGTGGAAACTCCAGCGCTGGCTCTTGACAGCCGTGAGCGCTGGCCCACACTTCATGCGAGCAATGAGACACTCTGGCTGCTTCGGATTGGAAAAAAAATCGACCGCGTGTGCTGAAGCTGCCAGTTGAGTGAAGTGGCCTCGTGCTGGTCCGTGAGTGTGGGGGTTTTCGTGTCCCGCTAATCTAGCATCGTGTTTGGGAGCCGTGTCCAACGCTGAAGCCACGGGCCGCGTGTGTCCGCCGTGTTTGTCTTTCTCTCCCCCGAGGTCACCCGACACTTGGCAAGAGACAGATGCGAGCATTCTCAACACAGCAACTGGCACGGTGCATCCTGCGCATTTTCATTTGGTCACGAAAAAATGTTCAAAGCGAGCGCACAGATTTTAAACGACTCTCTCTTCCGGTGATGCAGGGTGGGAAAATCATCTCGCTTGGGATTGTTTACATTTTTTCTCCCCATCTCAATTCTACGATTTAGTTTTTCTCCGCTTCGTCATCTACTTTCAGGATGGCCACCTCTGTGAACAATCCGTCACTGGCAATTGCCGCACGTGCGATCCGGTTGTGACGATACGCCCTGGGAAGCCGTCCATCGTAGCGGCCACGGCGCGCGTTTCATTTGTTGTCACCGAGCGTTAACATGCCGCCAAACGCGGTGCCCGAATTGGGCGGCATTTAACGCTCGTTTCAAATTCGGAAACGCGTTTTATTTTGGTGGGGGACCTAATTGGGTTCCAGCCTCTCTCTCTCTGGAGAGAGGAGGGGGTGCAGTGATCTACAGGAAGGCGGCGCCCTCTTTTGTGTCTCAAAAACAACAACAGCAGCAGCAGCAGCGTTTACGGACTCCGAGCCATGCAATGGTAAAAACCAGTAATCGTCAGCCACGATCTAGCCACTGTCGGATGAAGCCCCCTCCCCCACCCCCCTCCCCCCCCCAAGGTTGTCTCCATCTGTCACATTCTTGCGATGTAACGCACGAGCGGATTTCATCGCTCCATCTCCGCGGTAGATGTTCTCTCTCCGGTTTCAAGTTCTTCCCTTTGGCCGCCACCGTGGTGAGCGTCGACCGCTGGCCAACGTCCCTTCTCGCGACATCTGCTGCCCAAACCCCACTTGGCTTTTCTTAACAACGGTTGAGGTGATGCGTCGAACTCTCAACGTGACGTTATCGGGTCCATGTGTGCCTAGCGCCGTCTCTCTGTGTAATTCTAAGCGTCTTCCTCCCCTCACTTTCTTGCGCACTTCTCAGCTTTTGTTCTATTTTCTTTGTCGATGTCCTTTTTTCTCATCCACGTGTTATAAACGGCTGAAGAGCAGAAGTAATGCCCGACCCTGAGTGTGGAATCCTTAACGCGAACGAAGTCAAATATCTCCTGCATAGACGTAGACACCATAGTGGCAGATTCTATTCGCACTTTCGAAGGGATGGTGTGGTGGGAAGTGTTCCCTCTGTCTGGTCGATACGGCACCGCTGGGCACACAGACCTCGCCAGATATGAATTTAAGGCTTAGTCAACATAAGCTGGGCAGGTTCCGTTACCGCTTACCGCTGATGTCATCCGTGGCTGGGAATCAAACCCCCCCTTTCGCTCGGATCATAGTCCAAAGCACAAACCACTGACCTACACATTAACAAAACACTCTAACACGCTTGCACACGCACACACCCACACATTCTCTTTCTCTGTGTCACAGGCAGTCTGCGGCGCTGGCCCCCGCCGCAGGCCGCACGTGCTAATGCGGTAATAACTGGGAGGCTGGCGACGCGTGGCGAACGGTAGCATCCTGCTGGACCCAAGAGCGCTGGGTGCCACGCGGCCGAGTCTCCGGGCACCGACTTGGCTCGCGAATCCCTTTAGTAGCAAACGTGGCTTCGACCCAGGCTCGGCATGCCAACGGCACCAGGCGGTTAAGGGGAGGGCGTAGCGTGGCACTGCCGTTCCCCATCACGGATTCCTTGCAGGGCCTTGTGGTCCTGTTGGGCTGGGGGGAGAGCGGGCGACAGAGTGTGCAGGGCGGGAGAGTGAGTGGTCGAGAGATTTAGTGGTTGAGATGACGAGTGGGTGAGAGTATGAGTGGGTGAGCGGGTTGGGAGGCGAGTGAAAGGGTGTGAGAGGGTGAAGCGGGTGAGCAACCGAGAGGACGAGTCGTTTAGCAGGCGGGTTAGCAAGAGGGCGAGTTGGGAGAGCGGGGTGAGCGGGCGGGCGGGCGGGTGAGCGGGTGAGCCCGCCGGCAGCGCGGGGCGGAAGGTTCCGCTGGTGCGCTGTGGGATGCTCAGTCAGGCGTGCTCGCTCGCAGCCATGAAGATGAAAGCTCGCGGGGGAGCATGCCATGGCGCGGCGCTGGGTCTGCATCCTCTTAATGATGGTGCGGTTTTGGTGGCGGGCGGGGAGAGAGGCAGGTCTCCTGCTGCAATTATTTTAATTTTGAGAGGTTTTTCCCAAATGACAGGGCGAGCGGCTAAACCTTGATATGGTTTTTCCGCGTGCCGGTCGGCCGGGTGGTAGTTGCCAATGCTCCGGGGGGGCAGGGGTGGTGGAGTGGGGGGGGTGGAGTGGGGGTGGAGTGGGGGGGGGGTGCTGGAATCGCGAAATCGAGTCCACAAATGACCGGGGTAGCCATGCGAGTGATCCGCTCCCCCACCAAAGGGAGGCCTAATCCTCATCCACGACTCTCCACCACCTCCCCCCACACAGGACTCCCACGTTTCCCACGCCGGCCGCATTAAAACGGCTTCCTGCTGTGCACAACCGAATGATTGTTTGTGCATCCCAATGAGCCCAGCCCGGGGCTGCGCTCGCCCGCCCGCCCGCCCACCGCTGAATCCAGCCCCACGACGACGCAGCTCCTTTAGAGATCCGCCCGCGAACCCTTCCTGCATTGTGCGTGTCTGTTGCTGATGACCGAGGAGAAGGGGGCACACCCCCCCCCCACCACAACGTGCCTCCCCCCCCCCGCCGCCACCGCATCGTGCCTGGGTTCATGTTGCCGGCGCCAGCGAAGTTGGGTGTCGTCTCCGTGCCCATTTGCAGCTGCTCCCTCGTGTCTACCTGCAGCGGAGGATACCGGAGGGGCCGTTCAGCTGCCTCGTGCTTTAAAAAATAATAATTAATTAATAACCCGTGCACAGTCGTGTGAGTCGCGGCTCTGGAATTGTGGGTGTCGGAGCGGAGACGCAAACTTGAGCGTTGGCTGCAAACGCATAATTTACAGGGCACTCCCCCGCCACGTGCACCCTCCTCCATCCTTGCACACGCACACACAAAAAAAAAGCCGTGCTTTCACAGCAGGTTTTCCGCTTAAGTCCAGCTTCCAATGATTAACACCGCCGCCCGCATGCCTGAACCCTACGGCGGGATGGTGGCGGGGGATTGAATAGGGCAGAGTTCAGCTCTTGGGGCCTCGTAAAGCACAAATAGGGGAGATCCTACAATTCCTCCGCATTTTCACGTTTCATCTCGGTGGTAATATATTACGAATATAAATCAACAACTCGATACGTCTCGCACGTGTTGAGTTTTTTCTAATCGAAATTCTAACTCCGTCCGAGGGTGTCGATATGAATTTCCCATGGTGCTCTGGCATGGCCCGGCAACCGGGCAGGGCCCTGCCATCCCATTGGACCCACCAGTGGAGAGAGCGCGGTGCACACCACCACCACGCTGCCGCCAAAACCAACAAAAAATGTCATCGCCCGTCCCCAGACATCGTCTGTCCGCACCGTGTCCCCGCCGCGCCGTAAGCCGCCCCTCCTCTCCTTCGCCCATGTCTCCCTCAACTCGTGCCGGCTCTCCAGCGACGTTGCCATGGATTCCTCTGCGGATTTGGACTCTGCTCGTGGGATGAGCTCAACGCTCTAACAAAAAAAAAACAATCTCCTGGAACGCGATGGCGTGGAGTCGGGGAGCGTAGGATTTGGGTGGAGATGCCTCCCCGTGCGAGAGCTTGGCCCGGGCGCAGCGGAGCGCAACGTTGATGTTCCGGGTGTCGGTTCCCACCCTCCCGTCCTCGTCACCTCTTTGCTCGCTTCGCGTTCATCTTCGCGTGCGGCCGCTGAGTTGCTTTGACGAGGCTCCGGGTAAGGGAAACGCGAGAGTGTGGGCGTACGCGCGTTGCGCGCGGCGTGTGCGCGTTACACAGAGGTCACCGTCGGCTCCTTTGCGCGTCTCTGCGCCTTCGCCCACGTGTGTGCCTGGGCCTCTACGAGCGCGACAAACACGTTTGTGTGAGCGCACGCCTTCCCAACGGGGAGGGGGGGGGGACACCTGGCCTGCGTGTGTGGTCCCTCGTCTGAGCGAAGGGTTAGAGGGGCTGGGCCCTTTATGGCCGCCGTGGCCCCGTGTGATGTTTTCCCAGCGTGCACGCACACACGCGGGCGCGTGCTTGCCTGCGTGCGTGCGTGCGTCTGTGCGCCACTGCGTGAAGCCGGGGAGTGGCTCAGACGGGAAGAGGGAAGGGTCTTGCGCTCGCCTTCCCGGGGAGCTCACCTGCAATACCGAGCATTCTTGTGCGTGCTCTTGACAGAGCTTCATGAACCAAAAACATTCCAAAACAGTCTCGCGGAGAGAGGAGAGGAGGGAGGCTGGGATGAAGCGTCGTGGTTGGAGAGGTGAATGGTTTGGTTGGGGGGGGGGGGGGGGGGGGAATTTTTTGTATTTTGGTTTCTCTTTGTGGGGAGTTGGTTAAGTGGTGGCGGTGGCGGATTTCTCGAACACACAACTGAAGCCCTCTCTGTTTGCAAGTGTAACCGTTCCTGGAACGAGAGCCCATCGGGCCTTGGCACGCGATGGCAGAGCAGTGTGTGGCCGCAGAAAAAAGAGGGGGAGGAAAAAGACCGTCGCTGGGCACAGGGAGTGCCGCTCGCTGCAGAGCGCACTTCTCACGGGAGGCTGCCGCCGGGCGATGATGAGCGAGAATTATCCATCGGTGTCGTGAGAACACAGCACTTTTTTTTTTAATCCGTGGGTAGGATTATAACTGTAAAAAAAACTCGCTCCTCACAGTTCCCTTCACGCCTGTGGCGTCACTGGCATTTGAAAGCATCGACTGTGGTCCCAACTCGGCATTTAGATGCACGGCGCCTTTGGGGTCGGAACGGATTTGCGTGGTGAATGGAAGCGCGACCAAATCGTGTTACGACGATGCTCGTGGATTCTGCGTTTTTCCCACGGATTTCAAATTATGCCCGAAACTGTGTCCGTGCATATACACACGTTCTCTCTCCTCCCGTACCTCTCCATCCCTAACTTCCTCTTTCTTCTTAGAACTAAAAATCCCCCCCCCCTTCGTCACGAGCTCAGAATGCGCGTTCACATCTATTAGACGCCGCAGGCACAGCGGCTTGCGCACTTGCTGCCCTCCAAAACTCGCGATGTCAAGTTGAATTCCCAGCCTCGACTGACATGAACGGCGAGTGATATGTGAAGCGGTCTTGCCCCCCCCCCCCCCCCCCCCCCAAACTTACACCCACACTGAGCAGCGGGGCTCAGTGTATTTAAACATTGCCAATGACCAACGCGGGGGATTCCTTCATCCGGCAGTGGATTATTATTATTATCATCATCCACGATGATGACTGGTGGTCGAGACCTGCGACAGTGTCGATTCTTCCAGTCTAAATCAAGATTCTGATGATTCTGATTCCGGTGGAGTGGCAGTCATAGAAGGGAAAACACGCTTGGAAGGACGTCCATTGGGGAGATGGAGCGATTGAGACCGGCTCATGAGCGCGAACTAGATGGCCTGTCACCATGGCGTGACAACGAAGGAAGCCGATGCCTTGGAGATGCATTAATGCAACAGTGGAGAGATGACGAATGATGATGATATTGGTGAGGATTATAAATGTCGTTGTGTTCTGTGTGTGTGTGCGTTCAGATGGGGGAGCTGGATCGACGCGTCCTGGAGGCCGACCACCGCGCCGACGAAGCAGAGCAGCAGGTGAGGCGACATCCTCTCCGTCGCGTGAACACTGCACGTGGTCACTGGGCATCCCCTATCTTCACTGTCGCGTGAACACTTCACGTGTCCACAGGGCATCCCCTATCCCCACTGTCGCGTGAACACTTCACGTGGACACAGGGCATCCCCTATCCCCACTGTCGCGTGAACACTTCACGTGGACACTGGGCATCCCCTCCGTCGCGTGAACACTACACGTGGTCACAGGGCATCCCCTATCCTCACTGTTGCGTGAAAACTTCACGTGGTCACAGGGCATCCCCTATCCTCACTGTCGTGTGAACACTTCACGTGGACACTGGGCATCCCCTCCATCACATGAACACTTCACGTGGACACGGCAGGCTGCTCGCATATGAAGGGGAGTCGATCAGTGGCTACCGCTCCCCACAACCACGCTCGCGGTTGTGAATGTTTAACTGGAGTCTTTGGGAGTGGAAGGGGGGTTAGGGGGGGATGTGAACTCACAATGGTGCCAGAAACTCACTGCCCCTCCCCCACATCACCGCTCGCTCGCCCGCTCCCACCTTCCCCACTACCCCACGTCTCTCCCGTGCATTGCGGCCGACCTTTGTTGCGCGGAGTGCAGTCCATTGTCAATCGGCCGTAGGGGTCGTTTTGAACGCAACTCACCACGCTGGCGAGCGCAGGTTGGCGAGGGAGTTGGGGGTGTGAGCGGCACACCGAGGGACTGCTTTAGATATCAGCGTCTGCTGACATTGGCCGTGGCCGGGAACCTCATTGAGGGGACCTCCCTTGCGAGTATCAAATACAAGAATAGGTTTCGCCCTTTCTGGCAATAAAACAGGTGTTAAGATTTCGATTTAAAGCTTTCGTGACTGCAGGGATTCATATTCTTCGTTCTTTCGGTAAAGTCACGTAGAAGGGAAATAATAAAATAATATTGTTTTATATTTATTTTACTTTATTATTTCCCTTCTACGTGACTTCACCGAAAGAACCAAGAATATAGGTGTTAAGATGTTAAAACACCAAACTGAAACCTTTTGCAAGGAATCATGTCTGCATCAACCACATATACTCGTGGTGAACATGCAAAAAAACACACGCTGTGATAGTATCGTTTCAAAGACAATGCATATACTATCAGAGCATGTTTTTTTTGGTTTGCATGTTCGCCACAAGTATATGTGGTTAATGCAGACATGATTCCTTGCGAAAGGTTTCGGTTTGGTGTTTTAACATCTTAACACCTGTGTTATTGCCAGAATGGGTCATACCTATTCTTATATTAAACCCAACTCAGGTTGGCCAGGTTCGTAGAGCAGCACGCGAACCACCGCGCCACCGCTCTGCCCCTCTCTGTCAGTATTCCAGGGGCTCATAGATTGGCGGCGCTTAACACATGAAGCAGGCCAGCAGGTGTCTCTCTGAGAGAGTGGGGTGCTTTTGTGCCGAGATTAGCCACTCTTACAATCCCCTCCCCCGTCCAAAACTCACTGAATCGTCACTGTCCGGGCTCATGATTTTTGACAATTGCAGTCAGGATATGAAATCTATTTTCCATTAACCTTTCGTGTTGTTTTCGTGACCCAATCGCGTACAATGAATGTTCCCAAAAAATAATCTGCTGAACGCAATTAGATGAGAGTAAGAATTGCGTTTAATAAGTGGGTTATTGTTTCTTGCTTTACTTTAGCTGGGACTCGAACCCAGGCTGCGAAAGTCACGGTCTCGGATCTCCGACACGGGCGTTAAACCGTTCCTGCCGAAAGTAGCGCTGCTAACCCTTAAGGTCGCTCACAACAATGCAGAAAAACTGGAAGAGGAAGGGAAAAAATATTGAAAACTTCCCACAAGCAAACCCTCAATTTAGCCATCAAACTGCACCTGGAAATACCGGTAAATCTGTGTGCGTGTGTCCATGAGCCTGTCCGTGTGGGAGAGTGTGTCAGTGGGGGAGGGGTAGTGGTTCGCGCACTGCGCTACTGACCCAGGACCCAGAAACCCGAATTCAGATTCCCAGCCATGGCCAACTTAATTGATATCTGATTCGGTCTTGGGACCTCCCCTAGGTCATTTCGGCCATAAAGGATTACCTGATTCTGCGTGTGAACACCGGCATTGTACTCGTACTCCTCGTCAGCCTTCACAGACGCCACTCGCTGACAGCACTTGCCCCAGCAGTCTGTTGAGGCTATACGGAGGGATCTTCATCTTTGCGGGCTCAAAATCAGGTCCCCCCCCCTGCCCTCCCCCCTCCCCCTGCCTCATTCCTAGCCCCCAACCAAACCTCGCATCGTCCCCCGTCGTCGTTTGTGCGGTCCTCGTTTTGTGCCGACCTCCGCCTTCACAGGGCTGCTGCTCACGCAGGCTGCAGTCGGGCGATGATGTTCTATTCTGTTACCAACAGGTTTTACCCATTTTATTTTTTTCTGAGGTGGGGGGGGGGGGGGGGGTGGGAGGGGGAGGGTGGTGGTGGTGGGGGGGGGCATTCCTTTCATACTTAAATGGATTGATATTTTTCCCCTCCATTTTGGCGCCTTCTTGCCGAAAAAAATGGTGCGCGCGAACTAGCGTGCCTGCGTGCGTGCATCCGCGCGTTTGTGTGTGTGTATGTGGTGTTTGCGCACGGACCGGTAGCGTAGCGGTTAGCTCACCGGGCGATGAACCCGGAAACCTGAGCGGGATTCATCCTGGCCGTGGCGAACAACAGCCACGGTCACTGAAACCGGAGTTCTGAGCCTCAATGCGGCCGCCTCGGCCCTCAAACGAGTCGCTGCTGCGGCGCGTCAACAACTTCAGCAGCAGCGGGGAGACGAACGCGGCCGCGAGTAATTGTGACCACTCCACTCCCTCGTCCGCCCTGCGGGCCTCCATAGACACTCGCTAACAAAACTCCCCCCCCCTGTGACAGCCTGTGTGGGCCACACGGTGGGGGGGGGGGGGGTTCTTTGGCTTTGATGATGTGCGACATGCGTTGTGCACATAACTCCCGCGCGCGTTGTTGTTGTGGCGGCGCCGTGAAAGCCTGCGACGCTTTTCGGCTCTCGATTGCCCTAAGCCCCCCCCCCCCCCCCCCCCAACTGCTCTTTGCACATCGGGGACACCAAACACAGCCTCGCTCGGCCCACCCGACCGAAAAGTAACGCCGCAACAGTTGCCACAAAGATCAGGACGACGATGGCACAAACACGAACCCTGGGTGACCCTGCAGCGGCGTTCATGATTAAAAGTTGTTTGAGCAATTTGGCTTTCGCACACATCGAGCAGTTCCATTTTGTGGCGTACGTATTTAAACAGGAACGATAATATAGCGAGTCTCCCCCGCGCCTCTGCAATCGGCTGTGCATCGAGGAGGTGTGGGAGTTTGCCCCCGCGAGGACAACGGGGGCCGTCGGCGAGGGGAGATACCCCCCCCCCCCCTCTCCAAGGCATCTTAATCCCGCGCCGCGTGTTTTCAACTCCGCGGACGGTGCCGCCTGCCGGGGTCTGGGTGCGTGCGATTCACAGCGCGTTTCCGTTTGTTTTGCATTTTGTTGTGCCCGTTTTCCTCTTCCCACATCGCTTGTGAGATTTTCTACGTCGCATCATCTGCCTTTATTTGCCATCTCCATTTTATTTTTTATCCATCCAGCACACGTTCAGTCTCACGGTATGCCAAGATGGGGTGAGCTCCATGAGGATACGTAACAATGATGATGATCATATTGATATTGAGGATGATGATGATGCACTACATTCAACTTTTAGTTCTCACTGTACGTACCTATCCAGGAGAGTTGCACAACGTCTCCAGACTCGGTACATTGGGATGTTTGCCCAACTCCATTTAAAGCAATGGTAAATATGGAACATGGTGTTAGAACAAAACTCGCTCATCATCGGAGGATGACACTCAAAACGTTCACCCAGGCAGGATCAACGACCCACCTGCTCCACTGCCACCTTCTGGGGCGCCTTATAGACGGACGAGTTTGTGAGTTTCCCCGTATCCCGCACGATCCACCAACCCTCTCGCTCTGTCACCGCTCGATGGCGGCTACGCATGCTACGCAGGCTGCCCTTCGGGCTTGGTTGCGGCCGCTCGGATTCCTGCTGGCAAAACCAAAAGTGTGAAATGTCGCACTCGTCAGCAAGGTGACTTAATCACAGCTGCGCTCGGGATGGGAGCACGAGGACCCCCCCCCTCCATGCCCTTCCCCACCGCCCGCCCCCCAAGCTTTGTTTGGCGTAAAAAAAAAAAAAACTTCTCTTGCAAAGCTCAGGATGGTCCCAGAGGATTTTGGGGGTCGGGGAGAGGATGTGGGAGTCAGGGGTGGGGGCTGGCTGCCACCAATGGTCAACAGTTGGATGAAAGCAGCTTCAATAAGAAACATGTTTACAGTACATTTCAAACAAAAAATCCTTCAAAACTCAAATTCTCACTGAACATGTTTCTTTTCAGCTGATGGGGATTCAAAAAAAAGAGATGTATATATATATATTGATCAGCTGTTGGTTTTGGCACAGGAAGAGCTCCGTGCGTTTCTGAGCGAGACAAACGCACGGCTTTGTCGGCGATTTTTTTTTTCCGGGAGAAAACAAGAATGCGCCACGGCTCTCGGCCCCACGGCCCTCGGCCCCACGACCCTCAGCCCCACGGGCCGCTCGAGCGAATGAAAAGAGCGCCGCCGCACTCTTGAGAGGAGGAGACAAAACAATTAGCGGCCGTTTGTCTGCTTCTCCTGGCCCAGAAAATGGCCCGGGCTTACAGATGCGTGCTCCGTGTTTGTAATCCCAGCACTTAGCCGCGCTTCAGCACGGAGCAAGCTTTTTGTTTGCTTAAACCGTGGACGGGAGGGGGAGCCGGAAGGCTGCCGAGGGGGGGAAGGGGGTCTCTCCTTTTTCTCCGTGTGTGTACACACTCGAGCGTGCAAACATGCGCGAGCCTGTCCCCCCCCCCCCCCCCTGCGCTCACCCCTTCCCACAGCCTCTATTGTCTCCCACTGTTTGTCTTTGGTCCTCTCCTCTCAGTGTCTACTACTGTGCCTGTGTGGTGCTCTCTTTGCTTCATCTCTTTCCACAATTGTAACACCTGACTCTGCTGTTGGGGGTGACGCCGTCGGGACGATGCGTGAGGTCGGGGCCCGGCCGTGCGCGTTCTAGGGAACGGCCCGCGGAAGAAGGCTTCCTAGAAACGCTTCGGAGGTCCCTTCTCAAAATGCCTTTCCTTTGTCGACACAGTCGAGGGAGGGGCGCTGGTCATTTCTAGCTTTCTACGGGAAAAAAAAGTTAATAGCATGGCAGCCACACTGCTGTTTTCACATTCTCAGCTGGAATTTACCGAAATAATGAATAACCAAATGCTAATGTGACGGAATCTTTCGTTCAGTCATCGGTGACCTGGCCGAGACCATCGATGTGCGACGCTTAAAATTCCGACGTAATCACCGGCGTCTGAAACTCCGCTTCGAACCACGAATACCCTGACCTCGGACCCACCCGGCCACCTCCCGTGTACGCCGTCCCGAGCGAGCGAGTGTGCGTGCCCGTGGCCCTCAGGTGCGGGTGCTCGAGGAGAAACTGAGAGCCACGTCGTCGCCCTCGCACTCGGGAGGGAGGGGAGACGGGCCCTGCCCTCGCTGCCCCGAGCTGCTCGACCTCCTCCACCAGAAGGAGATCGCCCTCGCCGGCCTGGAGAGCGACCTGCACCAGCAGGCACGATCTCCCGCACACCTTCACCTCGCAGTTACGCATGTGTGCCCCCCCCCCACCCCCCCGGGTCGCGCACGCCTCCGTCCCCATCTGATGCTTGGTGTGACACCACGGCAGAGGTCGCAACCGGGTACCCGATACCCGTACCCTACCCGATACCCAGCTACCCGTACCCGGCCGGGTACGGGTAGCCGGGTATCGGGTAGGGTACGGATACGGGTACCCGTTTGCGACCCTGGTGCGGCCGGGTACGGGTAGGCCGTGAGTCACTGGTGAGTAACTGTTTGTCACTCATTTCCCAACGTCTTGTCTCTTCTCACAATTCAAGTTCCTAGAATCAACCCACCCGCGTCTGCAACATGGCTTCATCCCAGAGGTCGCAAACGGGTACCCGTACCCTACCCGATACCCGGCCGGGTACGAGTAGCCGGGTATCGGGTCGGGTACGGGTACGGGTACCCGTTTGCGACCCTGGTGCGGCCGGGTACGGGTAAGGAATCAAAACCCGTTTGCGACCTCTGCACCACGGGGGTGCCAAGCGCCACCTCCAGGTGTGAACGTGTTGCCCTCCGCGTGAACTTCCCCCTTTTACCCTGCTCCCTCTGCCGGGGCTCACAATGCCTGGTGACAGTTGTTGTGGCCTATTCTTATCCAGGCTCCACCAGAGCGTTGGTCCGACGTGACCACATGGGTGATGGGCCCTTTGAAGTCACCCTCTCTGTGTATCGGCTAAAGTTGATGGCCTAGTTACACTACTGCACGTGACCTCATCGTACAGATGTACAGCTCACTTTATTGTTCAAAATTTAGTTTGCCAGGTATTCAAATCCAAATTGCATCGCATGAATAAAACGAATTTGAACAAAATGTATATGAGCGATACAAGTTGATGCAATCTCTACATTTTGTTCAAACTATTGCATTTAGGCTGCAGTGAATCCATTTCAAATCAAAACCGCCTGCACCTGATGGATTTCGTCCGATTGCAGATGGTTCTGATCAGGATGCTACTCTTAACTCCAACACCCAACATGTGACTAACATCACGAGATTCTGGTCGTGGCTGTTTAAAGAGGAACAGTTCCGTGTTGGAAACTTATAAACTCCTCATCTGATGAGAATGAATATGAAATAAAAATGAATGTAAACCAAGTGAGCGTTGCTTGAAACCTGATGGCATGAGGTTCTGATTCCTCGTCGGTTTTCGTTCCGCACCCCCCCCCACCGCTCCCCCTCAACAGAAGCAAATCCGAGCTCAGGAGACCAAAATGATCGAAGAGAAAGCCGCGAAAATTAAAGAGTGGGTGACGCTGAAGCTACGCGAGGTGAGAGGCACGGAGGCCACGGCGCTCGCGGGGCGGCCGAGGGGTCAGCGTCTTTGCCGACTCCCGTTGTGCTAAAATATTTTCTCTTTTTTGTTTCCTCCTCCTCTCTCTCAGCTGGAGTTTGAGAATCAAGCCCTGAGGGCAGCCAATCAGAAGCAGCAGGAGCAGATTCAGAGCCTGCAGGGTAAGTGTTGCAGAGGCCCCCTTGTCTTGGGAGTGGCACGCGCGCTGCATCACGCGCTGCATCACGCGCACGGTCACAGCGACCGTTTGTCCCACGTGTTGAAAGCGTCATTGCTGTAGACTGCTATTCGAGTTTATGGTCCGCGTGATTGTGAACACGTCTCCATGCTCTGGACAAACAGGGGGGGGGGGATGTGAGCACATTGACGGATTTTCGAAAGTATGGTTGTGCGTATGGGAGGCAGCGAGAGGGGAGAAGGGCGTAGGGCAGAGAGGAAAAGGGAGTTAAATTCGGTGTTGTCTGCTTGTATGTGAAGACCGCTTTTAGAGAAGGCATCAAGATCGAAGCTCTTAAGCCTGGACTAATACAAGTAGGGGGTTCTTACAGCACGGCTACAGTGCAAGGATAGTGGGAGGTAATTATAGACAGAAGGAATGACCTCACATTGAGCAAAGGACGTCTTGGTGTTATAACAAAAGATCTTCGTTGCTGGAGCAGATAACTTTTGGAGGGCAGTAGAGTGAGATGAGAGGGGGAGGGGGGTTCGGAACCCACAAGTACATGGATGAGCCTAAAATAAACCTTTTATCAATTTATAAATCTATCACTTAAAAAGCAATAACAAATCAGACCACAAATTAAATGTTCATCAACTTCTCGTGCAACGAAAAATTCAAGCATTTTCAAGTAAGGGGGAGGGGTTCATTTATCAGTTGTGTTTGTGACCATGAGGAGCTGCTCAAATGGGGTGCCACGTGGGTGGTGGTGAACCCCTCGTGACGCTCGCAAAAAGCGTTCCAGCGTGACTCGTGTCAACCACCCGGCTCTTCTCTCTCACAGCCACAAAGACGCTGCTGGCGATGATGGAGGAAGATGGGGAC
Source organism: Lethenteron reissneri (assembly GCF_015708825.2). Lineage (NCBI taxonomy): Eukaryota > Metazoa > Chordata > Hyperoartia > Petromyzontiformes > Petromyzontidae > Lethenteron > Lethenteron reissneri. Next base: position 5,629,000 of record NC_083803.1, read on the forward strand.
GACGACGACATAGACGGCGACGATGACGCGGACGCCGAATCGGGCGACCCGCGCAGAAACGCCGACTCGGTGGAATTGGCGGGGTCAGAGTCGAGGTCGTTCTTGCCGAGCGCCAGCGGCCAGAGTCCGGGCCGTGCGTCGGTGACGAGCGCCTGGGAGCCTCGCTTCCGCCACCCTGCCCAAGACGACGGCGGTGGCGTCGTCGTGCGCCAAGCGGAGCAGACGCTCGTGGCGCCAGAGCCGCGGGAGCAGTTGCGGCTCTACGCGCGAGCGGCGGGCGTAGCGGCGTCCAGCCCACCCCGGAGGCCGTGCACCGCTCCTCCTGTGCCGCCCGTTAGCCCGGCCTTTCCTCCGCAACCCGTCGCCACCGTGAGGGACGCCACTCCGACCCCAGCAAGCGCAGCTGGTCCTGCGCTTGCGGGCTTCGGGGGTGCGAGCGACGGTGATGCCGCCGCGTTGGAGCTGTCTCCGAGCCGCGTGTCTGCGCTGAGCCTCACTCCGCCCTCCTTCTCGTCGTCATCTTTCTCTTCGTTCTCCTCCTCTTCGAACTCCGCCTGCGGCCCCGCATCGGGCGCGGCCAACTCGAACTCGGTGCGCGACGCGGGCTCGGAGAGCACAACGGGAAACGCCGACGACGGCCGCGACGGCCAACGCCACGGCGACAAGGACGGCGGCAGCTCGCGCCGTCCGCATCAGGACACCCGCCCCGTGTGCACGACGCTCCCCAAGGTGCGCGCGGCCGCGGAGGGGATCGCGCAGCGAGCGTGCGGAACGGACGAAGACTCGGCGGAGCTTAGGTCAGAGTTCGCGCTCAGACGTCACATCCGCAGCCAACCGCCCATCCGCGCTCGCTTCGAGACCGAGATTGACACGGATGAGGAGGACGACGAGGACGACGACGACACAGAGGGAGAGACGGTCGCCGATGAAAACGCTGACGGCCGCTGCACGGCGGAGACGCAGAGGGAGGAGGAGAGCGACGGCATGGAGACCGATGACGGGGAGGGCGTGGCGGTGGTGGGGCAGGTGGCAAGCACCCCGGCGCCACCAACGCCCCCGCTCCATCGCCTGCCATCTTGGGTACAGTTTCTTACGTGCGGCTTGTTCCGCATCTTTTTTGTATTTTATTTACGACCGACGACCACTTCTCGCAGCCCATTTGTAATCGGTGTTAGCGCTGCACTCGCCAAAAACAAGTACCAGAAAAATATTTCATGTTTGGATTCGGCAACCTTCCAACACCACCAGATACTTTTATGGGCCTAGTTATACGGAAAATAAATAAAATATTGTGAAAAATTGAGTGTTCATAATTACAAAAATGCCGGTTTTAGATTTTAGTTTTTACCAAATTTCAGCTGTGTAGCCTTTCTAGAACATAATTCGAATTTACATCACTCATTTAGTCATGGCAGTCTAAATATATATTGTTATTCATTTAAAAAAGAATGTATTGCTTTGTCGACAGGAGAGCCGCATTTATGCCATTGCCAAGTCCTGGCCTGAGGATGTCAGGATCAGGGAGCGCTGGTGCGGAGTCCGTGGTCCCAGCGGGTCGGGGTGAGTCCGTTTGTCCGGCACGGGCGACGGCGCTTGTTGGCCTCGATAATCTGCTGCCCCCCTTTTGCCTGTCGCCTGTCGTACAATCCTCTCGCTCTCTCTCCACAGCCGTGTCAAGCCCAGTGGCCTGGGCGTCGTCGAACCCGTTCAGGAACTTCATCTACAACAGCGTCACGGCCCCCGTGTACGCCATGCTCAAGGGGGTGAGCGGCACCATCTGCAGATCACACGGCGCTGCACTAGCGGCACTCCCGCAGTTAACAGGGCCCAACATCTGTTTAAATGTTGTCGCGCAATTTCAAATGGTTTCCGTGATTCGTACAGTTGTGGCCATATTGCAGTGTTCTTCTATAAATGTCATGTGTCGTGAGATTACAAACAGTTTATTACATCGTGCCACTATTCTAATGTGCAGGTGTGCAAGGGTACCCCCCCATAGTTTTACCACGTGATACGTCTGCCATCTAGTGGCAAAATCTTAAAAACAAAATATTGTCCATGAGCAGCCGTGTCGTGCCCAATTCATCGCTTACACAATAGTTTAGAAGTCTCCTACTCGGATCCTTCCTCAAAGACAAAAGTCCCTCATTAAGCCATCAAGACTCGGATGAGTGTTGTGTGTTGTTCACAAATACCTATTAATGTCGGTACAGCCCATAAGGTGGCATGTTCAGCACCACCCCCTGCAAACTTAGTCTCCCCCGTGCCTTTGCTTGCACACACCGCACGAGGTATTCATTTATTGCTCGCGACAGGTTCAGGTACCACATGCTGCTGATGGTCTCCATGGCTGGGATTCGAACTGAGGGCGACGGTTTACAGTGCAGTGTGCGCATCATGATTCACTCCCGTTCCTCCATCGATTCAAGAGCAGGTTAATCTTTGTCTAGCATTCACGATATAAATTTTTAATTATTAAAATTATAATCCTGCCTTATTTGTATGTTGCCGTACTCTCCGTGAGCCTATATTTAGCATTAATATATAATTTGCATGACGCGCACGATTCGATGCGTGCGCATGCTGCGAGCAATGGCATCGATTTTTCACTGAGGAATCGATGAATTGTCACATGTACATATGTATGTAAGTTGAACTTCTTTCGCACTGTACGTAGCCAACCGTGCTCACCTCTATGACGATACAGATCCACTCTTACGTGCCAGGCTTACCTGTCCGCAACACGAAGCTGCCCCGCGTCACATGCAGCCTTCTACACCGTTGTGTCCAGTGCGACATTGTTCTGTCGCCCCTCCCGCTACGCGTGCTCCAGAAAGCGACGGAGTTGAGCGCGTCACCACTGTCGCCCGACCGGGCCTCGTGCTCGGACGAGGACGGCTCTTCGTCGTGCGCCAGTTCCCGCGCCTCGGCCTCCGAGCCTCCATCGTCGGCACCTCCGGCGCCACCGCCCGGACCCCCGCCCCTCCCACCGCAAACCCCCACCGTGGCCGCACAGCCCTCGACGGCCGCCGCTCGCAAGGGCAGCGGCCCCGGCAGCCCCCGCGCCGTCAAGAGAGGTGAGGCCTACAGATTGCTCCGTTGCTTCTGCTGATTTCTTGAAATCCTTACTCTCGTGCTTGCCTACGACGGATCATATCTCTGCCGGGTTGGCGTCGTTGCGCGGCTCACGTGGTGCCGTGCGTGCGTGTGCCTGCGTGCGTTGCGAGCAGGCGTGTCGATGTCGTCGATATCGTCGGAGAGTGACTACGCGATCCCGCCGGACGCCTGCTGGGCCGACAGCGACCACTCGGAGCCAGAGCACAAGTTGCTCAAGACCTGCTCGGCACGATCTTCGGACAGCGCGCGTGCCGTAAGCTCCCCCGCTTGTGCAGTTACAGTATCGGCATTCGCCGTTTCGGCGACACCGCAGTGCGAGAGTTTCGGGATGTGATGCCTGTCGCGTAATCGGGATGTATTTGGGAGCGCAAGAGATCAGTTGAGAGCTGAAAGTTTAAACAATGGATACAGTAGGGTAGCGTAGTTGGCTTGGGCTCTGCTGCAAGGAATTAAATTGGCCTCCTCTCCGATTTCCCCCTCTCCTGTTAGCCCAGCGCCCGTGAGTCCTTGGTGCAGTTGCACCACCTGCACACTCGATAATTATGCCACTCGATGAATAGATGTTGGCGTTATTAGAGCACCGAGCCAGCACCGCTTGGATTCCGCTTCCTGATCACAGATCCTCTCGCGATATAAAGCCCGGTGCTTGACGTACGTGTCGCTTGGCCGCCTTCTGAACTGAGCAGCCATTCGTAGGGTACGCATGCGGCGCCGCACGCCCGTTGCATCCTGCCTTGGGGGAGGGGCAAGGGTTGGTGGATCATGCAGAGATCGCCGCTTCTGTGCGAGAATTTGCATCCTGCAGGAATTCTACGTTGTCCCAGTAGATGGCGGTACAGCAAGTTTCTGCGCTGCGTGTAAAGAATTGAGAGTGCCGTCCAGCTTATAAGCGTGGGGTTTTCTTTGGGGCCCGCTGGTTTCCTCCGGCGTGCACAAACATTAATTCCGGCAGTGGCCCAACGTCCCCATCGCGGGACCTTCCTGCAAGAGAGCCTTGAGACTCGGTGTCGCTTTCCTGGGTGTGTAAAGGGAGTTCTTGACGTGCGTTGGCAGGAAACCCTGGAGAAGTCAGGCTATCTGCTCAAGCTTGGCGGACAGGTGCCCGCATGGAAGCGCCGCTGGTTTGTGCTGCGGGGCGGGGAGCTGCTCTACTACAAATCCCCGGTGAGACATCCGTCCCCAGGCCGCCGTTCCCGGATACCACGAATATTGTCCACGTCTGGGAATCGAACTTTTAAGTCACAGGGATTAAAGTGCAGTGCGTGAATCAATTGTGTAATGCTGCTCTGCTGCCTGGAATTTTGTCTCAATTTCAAAATCTTGATCGTATTATTTCTCATTTTTTTTGGTCTCATTTGCACAATTTTGTGGTGAAGAGAGAGACCCCTTTAGCTCTGCTCAATCAAAGTTACCGATGTCCTCGTGTGCCTTACGGTGTTGCCATGCATCCCATCCCTCAAGGCTGGCTGGGTGTTTGTCACTGTTAACTGGGGACCTAATGACTGCCCTCTCCCCCTCCGCCCTTCAACCCTTGAAATCTTGCAGAGCGACGTCATCAGGAAGCCCCAGGGGCAGGTCGAGCTGAACGCGTGCTGCCGCGTGGTTCGTGGGGACGAAGCTCAAATGATGCAGGTGAGGACCCCCGAGTCTCTTCCTTCCGCCAGAGGTCGCAACCGGGTACCCGATACCCGTACCCTACCCGATACCCGGCTACTCGTACCCGGCCGGGTACGGGTACCCGTTTGCGACCCTGGTGCGGCCGGGTACGGGTAGGCCGTGAGTCACTGGTAAGTAGCCGTTTGTCACTCATTTCGGGTAGGGTACGGGTATGGGTATTTGCGACCCTGGTGCGGCTGGGTACGGGTAAGGAATCAAAACCCGTTTGCGACCTCTGCCTTCCGCCGTTCGGTCCGGCAAAGCTGTGCCACCCGACGGCCCCTTCAGAATAGAGATACGGGGGTGGCCAGGTGGCTCATGTGTCGGAGGCTTCGAGCCCACGCCGCCGAGGTGCCAGCATCAAGTCTGGGCTTGAGCCACCCGAGATCAAAAGCCGGGTTGCCAAGTGTATCGAGTTGATGATGGTCTCGGTACGGTCGGCAATTATTGCACGGAGAAAAATTATGTTAAATTTCATCGGTTTGAATGCGGGAAAGTGCGCCCCCTACTGTGTGTGTGAATTGAGAGTCACTTGAAGGTATTTCTGGAGTGCTGTTGTAGCTCCTTCCACCGACCATTCTCTAACATGGCATGATGCACTGTTTCTACAACAGTTCTCAATAGATTAAGTTGTTTATGGAAATCACGCTGATAGCATCATCAACAACCGTGCTCTAGCCACTGCTGTGTGAAGGCCTCCCTAATTAACGCATTTCAACCTCTCACGATCGTTTGCGACGATTCCTGCCACGTCTGCGTGGGACGTTCACCCGCGCGCGTTTTTTCCTCTGACTCTCTACGACCGCCCCCCCCCCCCCCCAATTGATTGTGTTAATAACTTGGTTGGAATAAAATCGAGAGGAAAATAAATGTGAGGCTACGTCAAGCTGGCGCCACCTGTGGCCGTGCAGCTGGTGACGGGGGAATGTCACCATCTCCGCGACCATTCTCTCGGTGGCGCGTTCCCTCCCTCGTGGCTGTCTGCCGCCGTCTTTCCTCTACGGCACGGCCGATATCAACGCGGTTCGAGCCTCCGATGCCGTGTTTTTTTTTTGCGCAGCTGGTGACGGAGAAGCGCGTGCTGTTCCTGGCGGCCGACTCGCCTAACCTGCTGGAGGAGTGGGTGCGTGCGCTGCACGCCGTGCTGCACGTGCAGGCCGCCCGCCCGGGCCTCGTGTGGCCGCACCTCAAGCCCTGCGCGCACGGCTGGCTCACCAAGGTGCGCGCGCGCGCACGCCCAGAACACGTGTCCGCGTTGAGCCTGGTGTCGCACACGGGATCGAACCCACGACCCTTATGCATACCGGGCGAGGGAGATGAGATTTGACGCCGCCGTGGCGTCGGTTGAATATCTCCTTTCTCAACTATCTCAGTCGAACTCCGTGGTGCCCCCTCCCTACGTTGTGTACATCTCTGCTGTCATTCTCTGGGCTGTGTTTGCTCCGTCCTCCACCCCCTCCCCCCCGCCACAGGTGAAGCATGGCTACTCCAAGCGGGTATGGTGCGCTCTCGTCGGGAAAGTCTTCTACTACTTCCGCAGCCAGGAGGACAAGGTGGGCGGAAGCAGTCGCTGAGCTCCCGAGCCAATCCCCGGTTTATGACGATTTGCTCGCATGTCCACCAGCAAGCTGGCTCGAAGAAGAATAACTTGAAAGCCTTCAGTATACTTTACAGAAGCAGTTGTTTTAGGTTTAATTTAAGATAGTCGGCGAGTCAATTTACTATTTATTTTAATGCGACTACGTGCTGTTATGTCCGTAACGTACGTTTAATAACACATTCTGGTATCCGAACTTCTGAGAGCATATTGATATGCGCGGGATGATAATGTGTGAAGACCCCAGTGTGTGGGCCGGCATAGAAATTGGCCACGGGGGTTCTTGTTAAGATTTGGCACCGCTTCATTCGCAGCGGAAAGAACACAGCCTGGAAAAGGAACACCGTGTCTCCACTTTGTGTTTAATTATTTTATGTATTTTGTTTCGCTTTCGATAACAAGCCAGCGTTACTAACGAGCCACGGGAGGCGTGATGCGGACGTGGCGCGCCTGACAACCTGTGCTCACGCCGCCCACCCGCCCAACCCTCGCTCGCCCCGACAGATGCCCCTGGGACAGCTGAACGTGCGCGGTGCGCGCGTGGAGGAGGTGGACCGCTCGTGCGACTCGGACGAGGACTACGAGGTGACGTCGGCGCGGCGCAGCGTGGCCGCCCCCCCGCACCTCACGCTGTGCGTGCAGCCGCGCGACCAGGGCCCCACGTACCTGCTCATCGCCGGCCGGCACGAGAAGGTGCGGCGCTGTGTGGGATAGTCCGGTGTGGAGTGTTTCGGTTGTGGTGCGTTGCGGAGTGGTGCAAAGTGCTTGTGGCGTAGTGCGGTGTAGTGCGGCGCGGAATGGTGCAGCAATTGGTACACAGCGTCACCAGTGCGCGTGGCCCCAGAGTGAACACGTTCATTCCCTCCAGTAGCACCACAAGCAGCCTCACCTGTGTGAGCGGCCGTGATGCTACGGTGCCGAAACAGGTGATCTCACTTGCGTGAGCTTCATTGGTGGTAAAGAATCAACCCAGGTGACCTTGACTGTGTGAGCCGTCATTGACCCCTTACCTGTAGATGCTTCCATAGTGATAGATAGCCATTGCAGTTGACCCTCACCTGTGTGAGCATCCGCAGTACTGTAGCGTACGAACAGGCGATGTCATCTGTGTGAGCACCCATAATGTAGAACCGTCCCAGGTGACCCCTCACCTTCGTGAGCCCCGACACTTGAGATAACCTCACGCAAGCGAGCGAGCGCGCACAATGCTGCAATGCCATCCCAGGTGATTTTGCCCGAGTGAGCGTGAGCTTCCATGATTGATTTGGCGCTCTCTGTGGGCGGCCGCGTGAGTGAGCACCGCAGGGTACCCACAGCAGAGCAACGGGTCGGCGCTCGCGTACCCACACGGCGTGCTGTGTGATATGTGTGTGTGCGTGCGTGCGCGCGTCTAGGACACGTGGCTGTACCACCTGACGGTGGCCGCGGGGAGCACGAGTGGGAAAGTGGGCACGGAGTACGAGCAGCTCGTCGGCCAGCTGATGGACATGGATGGAGACCCGAGTACGCCGTCCACTCTCTCACCGACGCTCGCCGCTCACTCCCCCGCCCTACTTTCGCAAACGTGCACCGCTCACGAACGCCGCTCGCTCGCCACTTCTTTTCCACCGATAAAAGTTCTCAGCTCACACGCCGTCGTGTTTATTCGACCGATGAAACGAGTTTCACTTCGGCTCTGTCTGTGGCCACCACGTGATGCATGCACAGTTTGTGAATTATTTTAACGCTTTCCAACTCATCTTGGATGCGTTTCTCCTCCGTAATGTGTGCGGTGGGGGTATGGCACGATAACTCGAGTAAAGATGATCCTACGTGAACGACATCTGCGGTTTAAAGTTATGTTGTTTTTTGGAATGTACCCGATTGAAAACTAGTCACATTGGTCAAAGGGTTGCCCCATACTTAGCAGACGCCAAACAGAGAAAAAATTGGATGTCTGCTCGCATGTAAACGCATTTATATCGCAGTTATTTGGCCGCTACTATAAATTCGCACGTGATAATGTAAGCCACTTCCATGAGCCAGCATGTGTTGCCAGGTTCCCTCTAAACAAGAGCTTACAGCTCAAAATGTTTTACCTGGTGAATCCAATGTTTGAGTTTTAAAACATACTTGTGAAAGCGAACACGCGATGGAGAGTGCTAGAGAATCCCGTGCAAACGAATGATCTTTCCTTCACTTGTGTTCTTGTGTCGGCTGATGCGTTTCTCGTTGCGCCTGTGTGCCCTGCAGGCTCGCTGCTGTGGCAGCACCCGACGCTGTGCTTTAGCAAGGAGGGCATCGCCCGGCCGCTCACCACGCTGCCCTCGCAGGCGCTGCACACCGAGGCCGTCAAGCTGTTCAAGGTACCCCGCACGCACAGGCCTCTTACCCCAGCGTTCGTCCGTGGTTTAACTTTAATAACCTATGTTACATTGCATTCCGATGTGTTTAGATTGTACTTGCGGTTCACGGTCACCGATTGCGTTGGGGGTGCCACGGTGGCGAGATGTTAGCTACCTCACCTGGCATACAGGAGGTCATGGGTTCGATCCCGACGCCGACGCCTGTTTATTTGGAGTTTGCGTGTCTTTCTGCCCGTAGTCGCTTGGATTTTTCTGTGGGATGCTCTGGGTTTTCCCTCCACATTTAGAATCTACGTGCATTTAGAGTGTTTGGCTGCTATACATTTCTACGTGATAAGCCACTTCGTTGAGCTATCATTTGTGGCCAGGTTGCTTCTGAGAAAGAGCGAAAACGCTCAGTGGGCCTTGCCTGGTAAAATTAAAATAGTTAAATAGTTAGTGTTTGCTTTGTTAAATTTAAATTTTTTAGTAAATTTAATTTTGTTCATCAAAAAAATGTAGTCGTATTTTTTTATTTTTGTGCTTTTGAACGCTTCCTTATTCCTGTAACACATGAAGCACACGTATAAAACCCATTACTTGTGGAACTAGGATCTCTACTGGACAACATCTGTACCAGCACAGGATGCCCATGAAAATAGAGACGAGCAGCTCATTGGGCCCTTGTTGCTGAAATCAATAAAATCTAGATAAGAATAATATAGCAACGTGTTTTATTACACAGAAAATAGTCGGCATACAGTGGTTTTCACTTACACAACCCCCCCCCCACCCCCCGATACGATTCAATTGCGATGATTCTGGGTTATGGTTCGATTCAACAGTAGATTGTATTTTTTTCATTTTGCACGGTTGTGTTTATATTACCTGTCTTGTTTGTTCTGTCTCATTCATTCGATTAACTTATTTGTGGGTAAGCATGGATTGTAAATACAGCAATCTTTGTTTACCAGCACGAGTCAATGCATTTACCGAAAGCGAAAACAAATTCTACACACATACAGGAAAGATTTTACAAGTTGAAGTAACCGATTGTTATTAACTTAGTAAATAGGTTTATGGCAGATGGACAAGTGGAGCGAAATGAAAGAGAATTGTGAAGCCTTTGTGAATGTAAACACTGACATTGCCGTAACGCAGGGGGCTCATGCCTAACTAACGCCGCTTCTTCCCATTGTGTCTGTTGCGTCGTCGTCGTTGTGTGCGTGCGTGCGCTTGTACGCCAGTCGTGCCAGCTGTTCATTAACGTGCTGATAGACGCGCCCGCCATCGACTACCACGTGTCGCTGGCACAGAGCGTGCTGCAAGTGTGCCTCTCGCACCCCGAGCTGCACAACGAGATGTACGGCCAACTCATCAAGCAGACGAGCCGGCGCCAACCACTCAACCACTACTCGCTCCTGCAGGCAAATGCGCGAAACACAGTCACCCACACGTTCACCCTCTTGAGGCTATGCAGGAGCCGGTGCATGTTGGCGAAGACCTATGAGAGCAGTGTGACACACAAGGCAGTGGTGTGGCGAACACCTCAACCAGCCACCTTTGGTTCCGGTATTCGACTACTGCGCTGTTCGCATATGTGTGTCGCACACGGTGGCGGTGCGGGTGACGGAACTCCTGGGCACGTTGTTCTGATATTTACAAACATGTGCAGTCAGCTTACGTACAATTACCACTAATTGTGAGTGGTACGACTAATTTCATGATGAGGTTAATTGTCTATTTTGTGCAAAATGTTCTAAGAAGTCGAAAGGAAACTTTAGATTCTGATTCCGATGGCCACCGTGGGTGTACACGGCTATGGATCAAACTCGGGCGCCGAGGTTTGTAGCTCAGCACTCTTAACTGCCACCAAGACAAATTTCCCCTGTATAGCCTTAACAGACTGGTGGGACAAGTGCTGTTAGCGTGCACCTCTGAAAGACGGCATGGCACATGAGGGGGTGGGTGGCCAGCACCACGCCCGGCCGTCTTTGTCTCCCCAGTAGCGATGTTTACACACTGCACCAGGTACTCATTTGAGGCCGAGTCGACCTAGAAGAGGCCCAGGAATGATTCCGATAATCGTCACTGGTGTTGGCCGTGAGCGGGAATCGGACTCGAGTCAACAGTGTTCGTAGTGCAGCGCGCTAACCATTGCACCGCCGCTCCACACACACATTGCACACGCACACACACATCCAGTCGCGCACCAGGTATGGGTTGACGCGGGAAAGTGGCTGATGTGGCGATGCCGCTTCGCAGGCGTGGCAGCTGCTGGCGCTGGCCGTGTCGCTCTTCCTACCGCAGCACCGCTTCCTGTGGTACCTCAAGCAGCACCTGCATCGGCACGCCGACCCCAGGTGGGCAAGGCCACAGCGAGATGCTACGGGGAGTCGCGACGGGGCCCCACGTGCTCTCTTGTTCTCGGATTATTGGGTTCGGGTTGCAGTTTAGGATTGACGTGTTCAGGTGTTCAGGGTTGGGGACCGAGCGGATGTGGGGGTTGAAGAACGAGGGTTGACGTTTTGAGCGAGATATTTGTTGGTGGTAATATAAAGCGAGGGGAATAGAGTTGGGATTTAAATTTGGGGGTTTGTGGTTAGAGGTACAATGGTTAAATTGTTATAAAAAAAAAGTTGTGAGGTTAGAGTTTTGAATTGAGCTTTTAGAAGTTCAGGGTTTTAGTGTTTGGATTTTAATGTGTAGGTTTTATGGGGATTTGTGTCACGGTTTGAAAGTTGGGATTCAGGCTTACGTGTTTAAGGTTTGGTGCAAAAGGAATAGAGTTAAAACAAGCATTTCTGCAGGGTCAGCCTATCACCTAACATCTAAATTAACCATACATGTATACAAGTGTACGTGTGCTTACCTACCTGCATGTGTACATACCTCTCTGTGTGTGTGTACATGCACGTGTGTGTAGCGGTTAGCACACTGCACTATGAACCCGTCGACCCGAGTTCGATTCTCGCTCACGGCCAACACCAGTGATGATTATCTGAACCAGTCTTGGGACTCCCCAAGGTCGACTCAACCTCAAATGAGTACCTGGTGCGATGTGTGAACATTGCCACTCGGGAGACAAAGGCGACCGAGCGTGATGCTTCTCATTTATTTAGAACTGCTTTTTGTGTTTAATTTGTTGTCCTACCCCCGCACCTCCAATTAGCTTTGGTTGGCTACGTACGATGGGAAAGAAGTTAAACGTACATACATGCTGGCCACCCTCCCCCTCGCGTGCCGTGCCGGCCTTCATAGGTGCTCGCTTAACAGCACTTGCCCCAGCAGTCTGTTACAAGGCTACAGTGGGGATCTTTTGTCTTTGCAGGTCAGAGGTGGGCAAGTACGCGGCGTACTGCGGGCGGTGCGTGGAACGGACGCTGCGCGCGGGCGACCGGGTGGCGCGCCCCTCGCGCGTCGAGATCCTCTCCCTGCTGCTGCGCAACCCCTTCCACCACTCGCTGCCCTTCAGCATCCCCGTGCACCTCGCCAGCGGCGCCTACCAGGTGGAGCGCTCTACCCGGGGGGGGGGGGCACGTGCTCACTCTACTCCCCTGCACACACTCCCCTACCTCTCTCCTCCCGTCGCGCACCCTCCTAACTCTCCTAGCTCTCTTGTCTTGTCTCACTCTGTTGCATATCTTGCAAATGTCCACTCCAGTGAACGAGGTTAATTGGATTTAGGCGTTTCGCAATCCCCTGCATGATCCGCCCAACCCTTTCCTTCAAAGCACCCGATCGCAGGCGTGCGCCACCGCCCGCCCATGCGTCCCGCCGGTTGCGCGGTGTTGACCACGCACCGTCCACCGCAGGTGGTGGGCTTCGATGGCTCCTCGACGGTGGAGGAGTTCGAGGCAACGCTGGCGACGGCTGTCGGGGTGCGGCACTCGCGACTCTCGGGGTTTGCGCTCTACATCGACGACCCGTCTGGCCACAGCACCCTGCACTGCCTGCACGCCGCCGTCAAGGTTCCCACTGCAACCCTGCACCCCCTCAGTCAACGGTGCCCACTGCACCCTGAATCCCCCTCAGTCTTTTCGCACTCTTTCAGCCTTCATTGTAACTGTCCCATGACTCTGGTAATTCACGCCGGGGCGAGGCCCTCCGGCCCCGAGAGCTACCGAAGGCAGGGTTTTCCAGTCGGCCGGGAAGCGGACGGAGGAAGCACGGCAGCCAGCCGCTTGGGGGGGGGGGAGGGGGCGGTCGTTGGCGAGCTATTGACAGGTGTGGCATGTCGCGGCAGGTGTGCGATGTGATTTCACGATGGGAGCAAGCGCTCAAGGGGCACCAGGCGGGGCCGCACGAGGCCGCCCGCACCGTCCGACTCACCTATAAGAACAGGTGGCGGCCTCCCCACCAGTCCCACGCGATTGTGCCTGTGCCAGTCTTTGTGTGCGTGGGATTGTGTGTGTGTGTGTGCAAATCTGTTTGCGTGTGTGAGTGTGCGTGTGCGCGAGTCTGTTTGTGTGCGCGAGTCTGTGTGGGAGTCTGTTAGGGGGGCGAGTCATGCGTGTGTGAGTCCGTGTGTTGTCTATGTATGTGTGCGTGTGTGAGCTTGGCAGTGTTGGGAGTTTGTGAGTGGCCAAGAGTGCCACCTTGCACTTGTGATTCAAGGGTTATGATTCACATCAACGAATTATTCTTAGTTTTCGTCTAATTTTTACCCCTCTGGATTGTGTTGCTTGCTTATGTTGTCCATTCTGTGCGTATATCGCGAGTGTACGAATCGAATGAGTGCGACCGTTACTCGTCTCTGCCTGCGCTACCCGTGCGTGCCCAGGCTCTACTACCGCTCGCGGTGGCGTGACGAGAGCGAGCGCGAGCGCATGCTGCTCGCGCACCAGGTGAGCGCGGAGGTGGCGAGCGGACGCTTCCCCGCCAGCAGGGCGCTCGCCCTGGAGATGGCCGCCCTCATGGCGCAGGTGAGGCGATTGCGCATGCCTCTCCCGTCCTCTTTTTTTTGCTCGTTGAGATCACGTCGCTGTCTGAGAATGCTTGCCTCAACAAGTCCGTTAAAGGCTACGTGGGGGCGCGGCATGGGGTCATTCTGTATGCGAGTTCCAGGTGGAGTACGGAGACCTGGAGTGGCCCACATCCGCCCTGGCTAGCTCCTCCCCTCCTCAGCACGCAACCAATCAGATGCTGGCACAGGCTCTCGACCGATTCTACCCCCAGCATTACAGAGCGGGCTCCGGTCCCGAGCAGCTCCGGTATACACACGCACGTGCACACGCTTATTCACCCACCGATACGACACACGCGGGCAGAGGTGGCATGCGACGCGGACGTTTGTACCGATGGTCTGTGCGACCGACTCATCCCCCCGCCTGCCTCCGTGCACCCCACGCGTGCGTACAGGCAGCTGTGCAACTCGCTGGCGACGCGCTGGAGCGGCCTGCATGGGCGCTCGGCCCCGGACTGTGCCCGTATATTCCTGACGGTGGTGCGCAAGTGGCCCTTCTTTGGGGCCACGCTCTTCAGCGCCAAGGTGAGGGAGCGGTTCATCGATGTGGTGCTGCGCATAGCTTGGCTCGATTCACCCGTGATTTCCTGTGGCTCATTTTAGTGACCCTCTAGATAGAATTCCTCCCGATTCATATGTGTACGTACGTACGACTTTCAACTGTACCTCTTTGGATACGTTTATTCGTGACGGACATGATTTTGCTGTCAGCCTTGTCACGGCGGCATCTGATGATTTCCACACTGTGAAGTTTCCAAGGCACGCAGTACAATTTTATTTGTTTTCAAAGATGCTTTCCGTCGTAAAAATGTGCTATGTAAACCGTTCCGGTTTGATGACAGCTTCATTTTTTAAACACGGTTGGATCATGCCAACGGATAATATCATTGAGATTTATTAAAGTTTCCGTCATTGTGTGACACCCCCCCTCCAGCCCGTGCTGCCGTCACTGCTGGGGGAGGGCGCGGTGTGGCTGGCGGTGAAGGAGGACGGAGTGAGCATCCTGCAGGGACCCGCTATGGTACGCTTGCTGCATATCGTGGACTTGGCTTTTACTTTTATAAATACATTTGGATCTTTCTCGATAAATGTTATCCTTGTTATCCAATTGGTGTCACGTGACGGGATGAAGAATCGGTTTGGAACTCACGCGAAACATTGTAACCCTTGATATTAGAGAATTGCCCATGGAAGTGGATATTACAGAATTACTTCCAAGATTCCTTCAAGTTACCTCTTAGCACCACCGTAGTGGCAGCAAATTCCCCACATAGCTTGCAACGGAGTGCATGTTCAGTTGCAATTTAGCACCCTTTGGCCAACTTGAGTGCAGAACCAATGGTTTTAATGAGGCTTATGCATCACACCTGGATGAATGTGATGTTGCACCGCTTATCGTGGGATACCGTTGGGAAACCGTGAGGATATCATGCACGCCTACGCGCGTAGTGCACAGACGGTGGGATTATGGCTTTGCATCGCTGGTGCCTTGCGTCACCGTGAAGCTCCAAGCGGAATGCCGTGGACTGACACAATGTGGCGTGGCGTGGTTCCCCGTGGCTCCGTGCAGCGCTTGCTGGCCGGGTACCCGTATCGCTCGGTGATGTCGTTCGGAGGCTGCGGCGATGACTTCATGCTGGTCGTGGAGTCGGCCTCGATTCCGTGCCGGCAAGGTGACGTCCCCTCACCTCAGCGAGCCCGACCGCCCACGCACAAGTTGCTCTTCCGCATGCCCTCGCCCAAGGTATCGCCGCCGCATCTGGGGATCGTCAAACATGAGGATGCTGCTCGCACACACAGGCGCTCGGCTTGAAGCCTCTGCACCAAAATATATGTATTTTTTTAAAATATATGTGATGATAGTGGTGCAGAGGAACAAATGATAACGTATTGAAACATAAAACATTTGTAATGAGTCGTGGTATACGTACATTTTAAATGTTCATATTGACCATAGAGGGATTTAATGGGCTTTGTTAAGGGCACATCGCTGGAAGGGGATGACAGCTGAGGAGGCTGGTGAAAGTACGCCAGCCAAAGGAGTGAACTACCACCATAGAGATGGAGCGATGGCATCAGTTCATGTGCACGAGTGCAGGAGTGAGATGGAGTGTTGCGGTGCAGGACCACGTGGGATGCTGGCAGCATGTGACAGGCCCCTTCCAGCAGTGGATTTATCATGGCTGCTAATGACGCTGATTTACCACTACGTAATGTTCACTACTAGTATGTCAACAGTTTGTTACGGTTACGTGATTGGTATATATAGACACATATGCACTTGCAAATATGTTCTTGTGCATCGATTTCCTTCGGCATCCCTAGATCCTGGAGATAACGTTGCTGGTGGCCAGCTATGCCAACAGCCGCCAAAACCAGCAGCAGGGCTTCCAGCATGCAGGGGTGTCAGCCCTGCAGCCAGTTGGCTTTGCCACTCTGCAGCAGGGTGAGGCGAAGGGTCCCGTGCCCGTCGCGTCAGCTCACACGCCTGCCGCAGGCGGTCGCCCCCAGCAGCTCCCGCACTCTCCACAGCGGCCGCTGCCGCAGTCGCCCCAGAGGCCACTGCCCACGTCGCCGCTGCGCACGCAGCCGATCTTCACAGCGGCTCCAGGTGGCGCCTGCCGTGGAGCGGGCAACTCGACG
The DNA here is from genome assembly GCF_015708825.2 of Lethenteron reissneri. Classification (NCBI taxonomy): domain Eukaryota; kingdom Metazoa; phylum Chordata; class Hyperoartia; order Petromyzontiformes; family Petromyzontidae; genus Lethenteron; species Lethenteron reissneri. The sequence goes on from NC_083803.1 coordinate 5,645,303, forward strand.
GACAAGAGGCGCGCTGTCCCCGCAGGCCCTGCCACGCTGCCTCGTGCCATGAAGGGGCCCACCGTACTGTGACGGCGTGCCACGGTTTCTGTGCTGCTGTCGTCGTTTAAAGTTGTTCTCGTTCGCTGTTGCGTTCACTTTTGCGAGTTCTCTTTCTGTCAGTGGTCTTAACCTTTTAGAACGATCGACCGTGCAAGTCTTAAGTCAACGACTGTTGGCTGTGGTCGTGAATTCCTCTTTGTTTTCTTTTTATTGCACACTTCTTGACGCGAACGTGAGTCTTGCGCTCACAGCTCGGTACGTTTTGTACACCCTCGCCAGGCCGTGCGTAGCAGCAGTTGTTTATTTTTATTGAGAGAGTAGATGAGCACGGGACTTGGGATAGTGATTGCGCAGGGTGTGACACCAGGCCGCCTGCCCGAGTGTCGAGTAGCCTACCTCAGCTGCGTGAGACGCGCCAGCCCACGTGACACACACGAACGGGGGGAGTTATTTGCACAGGCTGTGCGCCGTGGGCCAAAACCAGGGGCCGCCGAGTTTCCACGTTCGAGAATTGTCGAACGAAACGCAGAGTGAATGCCAAAGACCAAGCAAGGGCGTGGCTGCATTTTTGTTAAAGTTCAAACTGACGTGGCTACGCCGGTAGCTAGAGTTGTGAATCTACCGGGGGCCGAGAACACGTTTCTGCCTCGCAGTCATTCGTCACCGCACACAGATAAACTCGAGTCAACCTCGCCACCAAGAGTGGCCCTGGTGATGAGTACTGCGTCCTGCACCTAGTTAACTGAGTCAAGATCAAGTGTCGTGGTCTTCACGACCCTAATCCTCGACAAAGACTCGTAGTAGTGTTAGCCTTGTTTTTGAAGACAACGTTGTACAATTAACTATTAAGCCGGGCATTCTCTCAACATGGAGTTTTTGGCCAGTTGTGCACATTTACCAACCCTGGCCCGCATCGTATTGTTGTTGGCTTCTGTAATCCTGTTTGAAGAGTGTGACGGTTTTGGTTTTGCGCCACTACACGTTATAAAGTCGGAACGGGTTTAACTTTGGTGACGAGTGGTGGCGTGTCTTTCGGGAGCCACCGACAGACCACGAGTGGACACAGTAAGAGTGTCGGCCTTTACTGCAGGCTGTACATTGTGAAGACACCAAATTTGTCGGTGTGAAAAAAAAACAAGTAGCAAAGAATTACCACATCAACACGTGTCAGAGACACCAGGCACGTGTGAAATAGAGCACGCGCGTGCGCACACACACCTCCAAAGGTCCTTACCCTGTCCCACTCCACAACCCAGCTCACTCTTAATGCAGGGAATGCAAACAAAGACAACGATCCCCCCGTATAGCCTGCAACATACTGTTGGGGCAAGTGCTGTTAGCGAGCTGCTATGAAGGCCGGCATGGCACACGAGGGGGTGGGTGGTCAGTACCACGCCCGCCTTTGTCTCTCCAGCGGCGATGTTTACAAAAACCACACCAGGTACTTATTTGAGGCTGAGTCGACATAGGGGAGGCCCAGGACCGGTTCAAATAACCGTCAGTAGCGTTGGCCGTGAGCCGAACTCGAGCGGCCGGGGTTCGTAGCGCAGGGGACGCACACGCACACTCAAAAAGTTTGCAGCTATCCAAGACAACCGACTGTACCGGCCTGAGCCACCAACCATCCGGTCACGGCACAGCTACAATGGTTGTTACGCACAACAAAGGTGACTTAAAGAAAAGCATTCACGTGGCGACGCTTGCGGTAAACACTCGGGTCCAGTCACCGGTGAACAATTGCCACTTCAGCGAACGCCGCCCATCACAGCTCGAGGCGCAGCACAGAGTTGGAACAGAACCCGTAGCACTGGATCAGACGGCCGACCGACCGATTGACCGAAGTTTGTTATCAAACGTCCTTCCGCAACAGCCAAAAACCAGGAACTTGTGACCGCTGCCTGTCTCCTGCGTCCCCTGCAGCGCTGCCGGAATAACACACGGATACATGTTTTTTCCCCCACGTGTGTAAAACCTCCTTTATAACAGTTTGGGTGATATAGGAAGTCAAGTCCTTGCAAGCCCAGGGTTCCACTTGCCACGAGACCATGGGTCGGCAACCAAAATAACTTTAAATCAGCCATCTTAGTCGAATTTGGTTTTAAAAAAGGAATCCAACTTCAATATTTCAAGAGGCACAACGCACGTGAATACGAGACGGGTGGCCCATACCAGACAAGGTCACGAAGCGGTCCTTTAAAGAGCCGCATGTGGCCACGTAGTCGCAGCTTTGCGACTTGCACAGCACAGCCGCTGTAGCAGCTGCTCCTGCGAGCGGCCAACCTCGACGCTGTCACTGAGCTGCGTCTGCTGAGCCGCAGACAAGCCCCGCTTTCAACAACAATAATAACAACCTAAAACTACATGATTAGATTTACAAGGTTTAAACCCACTGAGCTATTAAGGGAGGGGGGGGGGGGGGGTTCAGGGGCAACATGACAACACCTGATAGCTCGCCCGTGTGGCTAACAACATCATGTGGGGATTTATAGTAAAGCGGCTAAATAATCAAAACGCACGTTTCTAAATATGCAAGGCTAAAACAAATCTGGAGGATCTGGAGAGAAAAACAAATTCCAGGGGGGAGAGAACACGCAGACTCTGACTTTCGAGACGACGCCTGGGTCCGGATCGAACCCACGTGCTCCTGGATAGCAGGCGAGGGATCGAACGCCTTTCCACCGCACAATGACGGTGGTCTATTTATAACGCGCACAATTTTGACAACAACCAAACCGGTTTTAGCGCGACTCTGGAGGCGTGGAGCCCAGCTCGGTTTATAGCTCTCGCCAGAACAGGGTCGTCTTTGGCTGCCTTTTTTCCCCCAAAAGTGAATCAAGATTCGAGTGCTCCCTGTGGGAATGGGGGAACGGCGTTCCAGACGGACGCAGCGACCGTGGGGAAGGGTCGGCAGCGGCGGTCTCGTGATTGAGGAACGACGAGCAGTTCTAGATTTGAAGCTTTCGTGACTGCAAGGATTCATACTCTTAGGTTTTTCGGTAAAGTCACGTAAAAAAAAATAAAAATCACATTTTATTATTATTTTATTTTAATTATTACTTTATTTCTACTATTACTATTATTCTATTATTACTACTATTACTTTTAGTAATTTAATTTTTTACCTACGTGACTTTACCGAAAAAACATAAAAATATAACGACGAGCAGGTCGAGGGATGTGCCACGAGGTGCAAAAGGCAGATCTGAGAGGAGGTCGCGGTGACGGGAGAATAACAACCCTCTGTACTCAATCCGTGCAGCCTCCTCTCTTATCTCGGCCAATGGGCCACCGCCACAAATGAATCCTTTTCACGCCTGCTCAATTACAACCACCTGCAGCAGAGACTCGGCCACCTTACAAAACAGCCAATGCGAACCATAACCACTGTGCCGCCTGTCAAACGATGTCCCTCCAACCTCGAGGTCCCACTGGAATGCTCCATTGCACGTTTGATCACTTTGGGCCACCGGGTGCGCGGTCTAAACTACAATGTATTTATACACAACGCCAAGAATACCTGAGTTCGCACGACACCTCGTCACGCGGGATGCTGTCGGCGTGACTGCCGCACTGCGAGCTAGAACCACTGGGGTTGGTCTTGCCATGGACACAGCCGGTTTTATCATTTCACACAGATTGACGATACGACCACTATCGTTGTTAATGTAGGTGCCAGAACATGCGATTTGTTGTAAACGTAAGCACAGCTTTGCAGCATTTTAAACGCTTGTTTTGTAACATTTTACCCTCCCACAATAAAAACAATTCAATTAGCGGCGTCATTTTTGGAGTCATGATTTCTCGCGAGCCCTGTTCCCACCGTGCAAGGGCTCGTGAATTGATAATCTACTGCTGGATGAGGACAACCTTGGGGGTTATTTGACCATAAATCACCATGCCGATTAGTGCGGGGTTGGTGATGGTGGTGACCATCGACGTGGGAGCATAACATGTCGTAGAGTACACCAATGTATGTTTCTTCACTGCCGTTTTCATGTGCGCCACGTAGCCGAGGGGCTGCAGAAACGTATGTTACGTAAATTACAGCATAGATTACAAAAAAGCTATTAAACTGTACATTTGACTTTTGGGTCATGGAATTCACGCAGTGGTACACGGTTGGTGCCGAGAGAGGAAAAAACTTTGCAATATAGGTTACGTAAGTGAATTGTTGAGCCTCGACGAAATTGGCTTTGGCACCACCAGCGGATGTTCGGCTCTGTCTAAAAAGTATGTGACGTCGCTCTTGTTGGATAATCTGCCAAAAAAAAACACTTTCAGCCTTTAAATGCCGAAAAAGAGCCATTTCTCGAGACTTATTATTTTCTGAGAATTACAATTTGACTCAGGTAATGAGCACATTAGTCGTCGTCGTCTTCTTCAAATATGTAGCGAGAATGTGTGTTCGGTGCCCCGAATGGAAAAAGTAATATTTAAAAATACTTTTTTTTTAAACACGCTTTAATTAAATGTACCCGGACTCGTAATGGCAGAACTCCAGGAAGTGGCCCCGAAGCTTTCCATAACGTAAGGGACCGTGGCCAATTACAGCCAACGTCAGTTGAGCGTGGACAATTAGTCCCAAGCCGAAACATAATATCTAAAAATGAATGTTTAAAAATACTTTTTTATGATAGAATACAGTGTTGTCATCAGTATGACATAAGTATACCAAGCTTGTAGTCGATACCACATTGGGAAGTGGGTTAAAATTGAGTTACAAGATTTGAGGATACGGCAACAACAGACAGTGAGTTAAATAAAAACGTGTAATAATAAAAATGGGACACGTTGAAGCCCCATAAATAAAGCCTCGCTATCCATTTTGCCGGTGGAGCGTTGGTGCTATAAGCCCGATCATCTGAGTTAGTTTCCCGGGCCCGACTCACATCAATGAACAAGTTTTGAGCTGTTCCACCAATCCACACTGACCAGCGTAGAGAAACATGGCCAAAAAGCCAGAAGTCTATTCACAAAAGGGCTGTAAATTCTAATTTATTTTATTTGACCCCTTTTTAGAACATGGATTTTTGAGGAGTAGTTTCACTCAGCTGAACGCTCATGGGGCCACACAACCACAGTTGGCAAGATGGTCCGGGAGTTCCATGACAAGGTTGATCAGTGCTGCGTTCATAAATTCAATACGCGTGCGTGTCCACTCAACCGTCGCTGCTTCTTTCCCGTTCCACAATATGTAGTTCGAGTAAGTTGAATTAACGAGAGTAGATAACGGCATTCCCAGGTGCCTACTCGGAGAGCGAGGCAGGGAAGGGATTCAACACGTAGAGACAGCGCAACTTACCGCCTCTTGTTGATTCACTCTTCAACACACCGGTGGGCTAAAGTAGTGCACTATTTGTCTTTTGTGAACGTGACACATTCTATTCTTGGTTCTTTCGGTAAAGTCACGTCGAAGGGAACAATAAAATAATAAAATAATCAAACAATACAATTATCACGACGTTTCGACTGCAACACAAGCAATCATTATCATGTGTGAAAAACACAGCAAGAAAATGTGAAAAAACCGCCACTTTTTTCAAAATTTTTTGCTGTGTTTGAACGCAGTCACGAAAGCTTTAAATCAAAATTGAACGTGACACATTGTTTACTGTTTGGCCGTGTCGGGTGGTGGATGGTTACGACACATTGATAAATAACCCAAAAACCTTTATTATGAATTACAACCTCTCGTTCATCTGAATACAATGGGAACTCAGGAAGAGGGTTCTCTTGGGGGGCTGCCAGGAGCGACCCCTTTGGGTTTGGTGCCGGTGGGGGGCCTGCCAGGAGCGCTGTCTCTCGCTGCCGTCGGGACCAAGAGGGGATTTAGGATAAAGAATTGAACCTGGGTGTTTAACGTGTCGCAGGGTTCGCCGTGGACTCATCTCAAGCTGTGCTTTTTTTGTCCACACGCTGCGTATTAAATCAAGTCTCAAATTATTCGAGCTAAACTCGCTTAATCCACTTGGAACTCTGGTGATATAAAAAGCTCGCTCTGAACGTCTTTGACATTCACGTTTTCGCGGCCTCGTCCTTGCCGCTTCTGAGAAATGTCAGTCCAGTGGCTTTCCTTCAAGTACGTTTGTTTCCGGTCGGTGGCTCAGCTGAGGCTATAACGCTCGTGTGATACAGTCAGGCAGATATTTTCCTTCATGCCGAATGCAGTCACAAATGACATACGCCCGTTTACGTGACAAACCCTTGCTAATCGGCTTGTCGGGTGGTGGCGGGTTTAACGACACATTAATATATTTACGCGATCTAACCCCCCCCCCCCCCAATAAAAACAAACCTGTGTTATGGACGTACGCCATGTCCCCCATAGACTTGGCGGTGAGGTTGGTGAGCCTCATAGAGATGAAGGAGGCTGCTTGGGATACCCACCTGCAAGGCAAAACGCCGGCAGTGTCTTTGTGTGGGGAAGCACAGCAAGTAGGTTTTGCCACACACTTCTTATAGTCGACGTTTGAAGCGGGGGTGGGATGGTTTGGCCATCATGGTTTCCTCCCGCGCGTTGAAGTAAAAAAACACAAGAACCAGTCAAACATTCCATTGTGGTGACCGCAGTGTGAGAAGCTTGGCTCGGGCTCTCCGGGGCAAGGGAAATGAGCAAACTGCAACGAATTGGGCTGCAACGCACACGGCAGCCTTGCTCGCGATGGGAATTCAAGTGAACTCGACATTGAGAGCTAACGCATGCAACACACGCATCGTGCCAATGGACAGACGAGTCCAAAATTCCACCTTGAAGCACAGAGCCTGGGAGTTGAGAGCCAAGTTTGAGGGGAGGAGAACAACAAGAAAAACAACAATCATCCGCATTATTTATTCATAAGCTCGGGGGCACACAAACTACCATTCTTGAGTAACATAAATGATTTTGTAAGGAGTGAAAAAAAGATAAATAAATCATAATTTCCAGTGCAATTAAATTCGCACCGCTTGCCACCTTGCCCTCGGGAGCATGGGCATTGGCCGCTGCTGGCACAATTAATCAGGTTTTTGTGACGATTTCGTGAACTGCAGTTTCCCTCCCTCCCTCATCTGGAAGGGAACATGCAGTATAAACAAAGCTGGGATTGGCAGGGGTGATAAACGCGTGCATGGTTGCCGATGAACGCGATTAGGTGAAGTGTTAGATGTGGCTCCTGAGGTTATCTCGGAGTGGGTCACAATCGGTTAATCCTGTCACCTCCAACAATCCAACCCAGGTCACGTTCATTCAAGTGTGCCACACAGCCTGTGTCTGTGCATGCCCGCTGTATATAACGTTGTTGTTTATGACAGTTGTCACGTTCAACGACTGTGTAGACATAGATTGTCAACCATACGCGTTGTCCCTTATTTTGTACAGGGAAATTGATTTTTCAGGTCCATAAGGCGTACAGCCGTTTTAAATACGGGCAAAAAACCCCAAAATAAATTGTCAATTTGTCTGTGTTTCTCCCTTGTGATGGGACTTTGTGGGATGACCGTTGAGATTTATACGGGGTGACCAATAAGGTCGGAATTGGTCTGTAATAAGGTAGGGCACTGATAAGGGGTTAACATGTATGCAGTAGATGCAGTGTGGGGCATGTACTGGTAGGAACCTCCTGGTTACACCAGCCCACGGGATTATTGTGTCCGTCCGTCGTGCAGGGAGGGGCTGGGTGGGGAGGGAGGAGCTGGGTAGGGAGGGTGGGGCTGGGTGGGGAGGGTGGGGCTGGGTGGGGAGGGGCTGGTCACCCCGTGGTGCCCTTATAAAACTCAACGTTTAACCTACTCACGCCGGATTGTGCCTGCCCTCACAGTCGGACATATTTGCGGAATACACCACGCCATCATTGACCCTGGCCATTGACCGAGCAACCCAACGTTCCTACCAACTCCCTCCGCAGGAATGTGTTTATGTAGATCGTGTACACAACTGTGGGATCCCAGTACCCTAAAATCACCTCACAATGCTGCATCGTGAGGACATTGTAACAGTTTAAAATGTAATTAAGCTTGGCGTGAACGCCAAGCTTAATTACAGCACTCTTCCCATGATACTAGCAATTGATAATCATCCCAAAAGTATTTACACCTGATAGTGTTCGTTCTTTCTTAACTTATTTAGTTGTGGCTTGCAGTTACATTTTAGTCAGCAAATGTGGGATGGGAAATGCGTTGATTCTGTATTTGTATGCCTGCTCCTTCAATCCAGGGGTTTATCGCTTATTCTGGTGTAACCGAGAGCGTATCTCCTCCCCTAACTTATCTTCAGATTTTTTTGGTTTAGTTTTAGTTATCATGTATTTATTAATTAAATACTTGGTTCGTAAGAGCTTGGAAGACTCAGTTTCCACTTCATCAAATGGCTTTTCATCGGTTTTTTTTCCAGAGATGTCTAGTTATTCCATCTGGTCAAGTCTTCAAAAGTTCTTAATGCCTCGGGCAGTCTCAGTCAACATTCCAACGTTGGATCAACGTTCCACGTTGACTGTGGAGTGATAACTTTAACGCCCTGGCAAACGAGATGTTTACAACTCAAGGGGTTTTCCAGGTGAAATATTGAATTAAAATAAGTATAACCCGTAAAAACAAAGTTTTTCACTATAAATCCTTTATATGCGTGGCAGCGAACTTAATATAAAGGATTTAAAAATATATTCGCCTGTGGAGGACGCGGGGCATCGATCCCGCAACCTTTGGCATGGGAAGCGAGGGCGCTACCAACTGCGCTACTCCGCCACGGCCTGTGGAGGGGTTACGCTCTGGGCTCTTATACTGTGACGTTCAGCCAAAGCGATGATTGAGTTCTATTTGAATATATGTAAAATAAAATTATTTTTCCTAAAAAGTGTAACATTTTGGGAATTTTTTTTCACGAACATTAATTGTCTGGCACAACGAGCCTGTGTGCAAAATGTCAGCTCGATTGGATCACGGGAAGTGGGTTAAAAAACGACCGAAAGATTTGCACGGTCGTAAGCAAGCAAGCAAGCACGCAAGCACGCAAGCAAGCAAGCATGCGAACTTAATATAAAGGATTTAAAAAGGGTTTCAAGTGTTACATCAGGAACCTCCTGAAATTATTTGACTTCTGGGCTAAATTACTTTTTGCAATAAGAGATATGCATACAATTCCTTTACCGGTACAATATTGAGATATTGTCTCATTCGTTATGGTTCCATTTTGGTATCTTAAGTGATATCAGTGTTAAGGTATCAAGCTGACACGTTTTTCATGCTCCCAGTGCTTATCGTGTCATTGTATGCTGGGTTCATTGCCTATTCGTTTGTAGCTAGCCAGGACATTCATGAGATTTGTGACAAAGATGTGTTTATCTCATCGGATTCCTCCAGTACAAATACATGAGCACCTCTTTCAAAAAGGAGTCTAGAAATTAGACGTGGAGAAAATAGAAATTATCCGCAGATATATTTGTTTTTGTAACCATACAATTTGATTATTTCCCTCAGGATGTACAGGAATAGTATTATGTTTTCACCACAGAAATTACCTTTGCATATTGGCAGGAAACGAATTCAAGACTGTAATGAATTACAGTAACGTAATGCAGTGTGATGACGTCAGGTGGAGGTAAGGTTGGGTGACGTCATTCATTCATCTGTTGGCGAGGGGTGTTTGGGGGGGGTTGTCATTCATTGAGCGGTGGTGGGGAGGGAGGGAGGGGGAGGATCTTGCAGTGACGTCACTCATTGAGTATTTGGCTGGCCTGGTGGAATGACGTCATTCATGAGCGTTGGGTTGGGGTATGCTGACAAGCAGGATTACGTCACTAATTGGTGTGTCGGGAGGGGGGGGAGGTCAGGTGGGGATCACTTCAACCGTTTGTGCGTTTGACTGGATGTGCAATTATGATGATGTCACCGCATTTTGGAGTAGGCGCGTGTGTGTTGCGAGTGAGAACAACAACAACAAAAACAAATTCGCGTGACAAATTGCAATTCGGTTTAACTTCCAACGTCTATACTTTTCTCAACCCGCCTCCTTATATATATCCGCCTCGGTTTAGCTTTAGCATCTCTCTTTAAACAATCCCATTCATTGGCCTTGGTATTCTAATGAGTGACGTCACTAAGCGTGAGGCTTGTCAGTCTCAATGAACGTGACTCCTTTAAGGTGGTGGGGGGAGGGGGGAGGGGGGCGGGGGGTGGGGGGCGGGGGTGTCGATGAGGTGGGGGAGGAGCTTCTCGCTGCGATGACGTCACGCGCACGTCCCCATGGGATAGGGGGGGCGGCGGGCGGGGCTATGGATGACGTCTTCGCGCGCGCTATTGGATCTCGCGACATCACGTGTCAGTTCGCCCCGCCCCCTTCCACCTTCACGAGACCCCCCCCCCTACCCCTCCATTGTTTCCCGCGCATTGTGAGCGGAGGGAACTGAGCGGCGGTGGCGGCGGCGGAGAAGAACGTCGTGAGGCGGACATTGCTCGCTCGCTCGCTCGGGGTGCGCGGACGTCTTGTTTTTGAGGCGATGTTTGCTTGTCGTGATGACGGTGGGGACGGTGGGGGCGGTGTGGGAGGGGGGCGAAATCGCGTCGTGAAGTTGGTGGTTTTGATGAGGCGGTTGTCGGTCGGTGTTGGCCTCCGCTTGTGGCGCTTGGGAAATGATCGAGGCGAGGTGTGGAGACGGTGTGTGTGGAGAGAGGGTTAGGGTGGTGTGTGTGTGTGTGTGTTGCGGGGGGGGGGTATGGAGAGGTGTGTGGGGTGTGTGGAGGGTTCGGTGTGGGGGAGGAGGGGGACGTGGTGAGGTGTGTTGGTGAGTGGAGCGTGTGTGTGTATGTGTGTGTGTAGACTGTTAAGGGGATGTGTGGAGAGGGTTCGGGTGGTGTGTGTGTGGAGAGGTGTGTGGGTGTTCTCTGTGTGTGTGTGGAGATGGTTCGGGTGGTCTCTCTGTGTGTGTATGTGGAGAGGTGTGTGGGTGAGAGGAGGTCTGTGTGTGTGTGTGGAGAGGTGTGTGGGTGAGTGGAGGTCTCTCTGTGTGTGTGAAGAGGTGTGTGGGTGAGTGGAGGTCTTTTTGCGTGTGTGGAGAGGTGTGTGGGTGGTCTCTCTGTGTGTGTGTGGAGAGGTGTGTGGGTGAGTGGAGGTCTCTGTGTGTGGAGAGGTGTGTGGGTGAGTGGAGGTCTTTTGCGTGTGTGGAGAGGTGTGTGGGTGAGTGGAGGTCTCTGTGTGTGTGTGAAGAGGTGTGTGGGTGGTCTCTGTGTGTGTGGAGAGGTGTGTGGGTGAGTGGAGGTCTCTGTGTGTGTGTGAAGAGGTGTGTGGGTGGTCTCTGTGTGTGTGGAGAGGTGTGTGGGTGAGTGGAGGTCTTTTTGCGTGTGTGGAGAGGTGTGTGGGTGGTCTCTGTGTGTGTGGAGAGGTGTGTGGGTGAGTGGAGGTCTGTGTGTGTGTGTGAAGAGGTGTGTGGGTGGTCTCTGTGTGTGTGGAGAGGTGTGTGGGTGAGTGGAGGTCTGTGTGTGTGTGTGAAGAGGTGTGTGGGTGGTCTCTGTGTGTGTGGAGAGGTGTGTGGGTGAGTGGAGGTCTGTGTGTGTGTGTGGAGAGGTGTGTGGGTGAGTGGAGGTCTTTTTGCGTGTGTGGAGAGGTGTGTGGGTGAGTGGAGGTCTGTGTGTGTGTGTGAAGAGGTGTGTGGGTGGTCTCTGTGTGTGTGGAGAGGTGTGTGGGTGAGTGGAGGTCTCTGTGTGTGTGGAGAGGTGTGTGGGTGAGTGGAGGTCTGTGTGTGTGTGTGGAGAGGTGTGTGGGTGAGTGGAGGTCTTTTTGCGTGTGTGGAGAGGTGTGTGGGTGAGTGGAGGTCTGTGTGTGTGTGTAGAGGTGTGTGGGTGGTCTCTGTGTGTGTGGAGAGGTGTGTGGGTGAGTGGAGGTCTTTTTGCGTGTGTGGAGAGGTGTGTGGGTGGTCTCTCTCTGTGTGTGGAGAGGTGTGTAGGTGAGTAGAGGTCTCTGTGTGTGTGTGAAGAGGTGTGTGGAGAGGTGTGTGGGTGAGTGGAGGTCTCTGTGTGTGTGGAGAAGGGTTCGGGTGGTCTCTCTCTGTGTGTGGAGAGGTGTGTGGGTGAGTAGAGGTCTCTGTGTGTGTGTGTGGAGAGGTGTGTGGGTGAGAGGAGGGTTCGGGGGTGTTGTGTGGGTCAGAGGAGCGGGATGTTTGTGTCTGTGTTTGGGTAGGGGAAAGGGTGAAGTGTGGAGAGGGAGCAGTCGAGTCGTGGTGACGACTGCCTCCAACCCGATGGCCTGAGTTCTAGGCCTCCCCTAGGTCGACTCGGCCTCAAATGAGTACCTGGTGCGGTGTGTAAACATCGCCACTCGGCTGGCCACCAACCTGTGCTGTGCCGGCCTTCAATAGGTGCTACTCGCTAACAGCACTTGCCCCCAAGTCTGTTCAGGTTATATGGCTGATCTGTGTCTGATCGTCATGTTTATGTGCGTGTAAGCTGACTAGATTGACGCTGGTGTGGAGGTGTTTGTGGTGTGCGTGTGTGATTGTAGAGACAGGTGGGTATGAATCAGTTATATTCGGGTGGATGTGGAGGGAGTGTTAATAGTGTGTAGGTATGTGGAGATGTTTATGTAAAGGATTATTATTGAGGGCTGTGTCAATTGTCTAAGCTGTGTAGGTGTGTGGTATAGAGGCCTTTGTGGTAGGGGTCTACTGAAGATGTGTGTGTGTGTATAGAGGTGTGCGTGTAGGTGTCTGGAGAAAGCTGGGGAGGTTGTCGAGAGCGTTGTGCGTCAATGAAATGACAGTACAGTACACTGTAAGGGTGTCAAAAATCTCAGTCACGTAGCCCTTAACACCTGGATCTGTCCCATGACCCGTCGGCCACCTTTCACGCGTCGTGTGGCCTCTGAACCTCTACCCTGGCACAAGAGCTGTGGTAACGTCACCGCCAATGTTGTGGCGAATGGCGGCTGTTATTAGGATGTGCAGGTGTGTGCGTGTTGGTTTGTGTGTAGGTATGATTATGGACCTTAAGGGATGTCTCCAGTTGTGTACGTGTGTAAAGTAGTGCAGTGTTGTTTGCATGTGATTTTTTTTTGCGTGAAATAATGTGCCTTGGGGTGTGTATGTGGATCAGTGTATTATTGGTTTACATGTTTAATTCCCGGCCATGGCTAACAACAGTGGTAAGTGTTTTCAAGGCTTGTGCTGGGCCTCTCCGAGGTTGATTTAGCATTAAATGAGTACTGTATCTGGTGTGGTGTTTGAACGTGTTATGGCGAGGGTGACAAGTGGCTGAGCTTGGTGCTGACCAGACCACCCTCTTTTGTGCTATATGCCGGCCTTAATAAATACTAACATTGATGATTGTATTTTCTTTGACATCTGTATGGATATACAGGGTGGCTGTAGATGTTTATACAGATATAGAGGACTCAGTCTTTAATTGTAGAGGTGCTTGTGTAGACTCACTTATATTATTAATAAGTATTAGTGTATGTGGGTTCATCTTGGTTCTTTCGGTAAAGTCACGTAGAAGGGAGATAATAAAATAATAAAAATTTAACATAATTGTATTATTTTGTTTTGTTTTATTTTTATTATTGTATTATCTCCCTTCTACGTGACTTTACCGAAAGAACCAAGCAGATGAATCCCTGCAGTCACGAAAGCTTTAAATCGAAATGTACGTGGGTTGTTGAGTCTTCATCGCTGTCAGCGCCATACTCTTTAAACAATGTCACGGGGATGTTATCTACCTGCTGTACAGCACACTTGGCTTAGGTAATGCCACGCTGAAAGTACCTATGATAGTGACAGACATTGAACCTCGAACTTGGTGTGAATTTGGCTTGGCTGACGAGCTGGTTTTCCAGGCTCCGCCACCCAATTGCAGACACGGACAAAGACAAGGAATAATCCCCCTTTACTTTAACAGGCTTGGGGCAAGTGCTGTCAGCAAGCACTTATGAAACCCGGCATGGTACACGAGAGGGTGGATGTCCAGCACTACGCCGACCGCATTTGTCTCCCCAGTAGTGATGTTTACACTGCACCAGGTACTCATTCGAGGTTGAGTCGACCTTTTTGGAGGCCCAGGACCTGTTCAGATAATTGTCACTGGTGTTGGCCGTGAGTGGGCATCGAACCCGGATCGCTGGGTTTATAACGCAGTGCGTTAACCCATGTGCCATCGCTCCCCACACAGACACGAACAAATATACAACCATATGGGTCCATTGATCCATCCACACAGATGTGCGTGCAAAGACAACTATCCACTGCACAGCCTGGATGAATTGTTGGGGTAATTGTTGTTGACAAACGCCTATTAACTCATAAATGGCTCGTGAGCGACCAGTGTGGCCAGTATCATGCTTGGACCAACTTTGTCTACCTAGTTCTGATGTTTACACGATGCACAAGGTGTTCACGTGAGGCTGTGCTGACCTAGAGGAAGCCCAAACCAGATGCAGGTTTAACTCGCTACTCATGTTAATCCTGCCTAAAAATCTAACTCCCATGACCGGGTTTGGTTTGAAGTGGGGGATATTTTTCTGTGCTTGTAATGTGCCATTCAGGAGCTAGGTGTATTGAGAATGACTTATCGGAAATGGAAAATACGAGTGAAACAAATATTAAATGTTGTTTTTGTAATTTGTAACCTGCAGATTGCGTGAGCTTAGTAAAAATAAAGTCACATGTGAAATTAATTTTCCAATTGGTCCTTTGGCCTTGTACATTTTAATAGAGTAGTTCATTTAAGGCTAAGCTCCGAGAGCTTACATCCGTTGCTCTTCAATACATCAAAACAGATTAAAACCCTTTAATCTTCTTTTTTCCATAGGTGCTTCAATGGAGAGGGTTGAGAAGGCCTGGATCAGCTTGAAGTACAAATGCCACAGCTGGTTTAGTGAGTGTCGTGAAGCTGAGGGGTCGACCGCCTCTCATCCGGAGGGAGCTCCCACTGCCCAGCAACAGCAAGAATCGCCGGCTCACGAGAGCCCCGCAATGGCTGCGATGGAGAACGCCTCGGGCTTGAACGTGGAGGTGGCGGATAGCGGTGACAAAGCCGCAAAGGGCGAAGGCGGCTCTGACATTGTTGTTATTGTGCCAGAGATCACGGTGGGGTTCAGTTCTCCCCAGGATGGCGGCTCGGGGGCAAAACCAAAATCCAAAGTCGGTGCTGTTAACTCATTGAGAGATTCGTACTTCCGCCATGCTCCCTGGGCCAGCAAGAAAAAACGCTCCCAGAGCGGTGGTGGTAGTGGTGATGGCTGTGGCGGTGACGATGCTGCCGCCTGCTTGGATGCAGACGACCTTAATGTTCAGCCGAGGCTGGTGGGCGAAGAGGGCCGCGATGGTAGTGCTGACGCTGAGGTGGAGAGCGCAGAGGCGCGCGTGTGCACGGAACACCGCTTTGAGCAGACCCCTGCACGCTCGCGGACGCTGCGTAACCGCCTGCAAGACACCGTCGGGCAGTGCTTCCCACTGTGCGGCACCGGTGCGCGTCGCCACCACGCCTCGTATGGCGCTTGTGACAATAGCAACAACAGGCTGTCTGTCGGGCAGCTTTCGAGCAAACGCAAGATTCACTTGTCGGAGCTCATGCTGGACCACTGCCCGTTCCCAGCAGGCTCGGAACTGGCACGCAAATGGCACCTGATCAAGCAGCACACGGCACCAGTGGGAACGTCGGTAGGGCCGACGCGTGGGCCGTTCCTCACGGCTTCGCTAGACGTGGCGGAGGATGAGGAGGATGCCCTGCGGGAGCGCAGGAGGATGAGCATAGAGGAGGGCGTGGACCCGCCACCTGATGCACAGATTCACACCTTCGAGACAACGGCACAGATCAACCCGTTGTGCAAACTTGGCCCCAAGCTGGCACCTGGCATGAGCCAGCCGAACACACCGCCAGCGGGGCACAGTGGCGCCGGCGGCGAATCCGGCTCTGAGGATGATGAGCTGCCCCTTGCAGTGCTCGCGCCACCCCAGAGACACCGGCTGGAGTCCAGCTCGGCGCTCATGTTCAGCCAGCTTCTCTGTCAACAGGTGCAGCAGCAGCTGCAGCAGTCGGCGGCGGTGATGGGGGCAGCGGCGGGGCCTGCGGTGGGCGGGCTGGTGCGCCTCGCGCACACGCAGATCGACTACATCCACTGCTTGGTGCCAGATCTGCTGGACATCACACAGAGCCCCTTCTACTGGGGCGTGATGGACCGGTACCAGGCGGAAGCGTTGCTCGAAGGCCGTCCCGAGGGCACCTTCCTGCTGCGTGACTCGGCCCAGGAGGACTACCTCTTCTCTGTAAGCTTCCGGCGCTACGGCCGCTCGCTGCACGCACGTGTCGAGCAGTGGAACCACAACTTCAGCTTCGATGCACACGACCCTTGTGTGTTCCACGCGCCGGCTGTCACGGCGTTGCTGCGCCACTACAAGGACCCGAGCGCATGCATGTTCTTTGAGCCTCTGCTCGCCACGCCGCTCCACCGCTCGTTCCCCTTCAGTCCTGCAGCGCCTGTGCCGCGCCTCCATCTGCGGCCGCGTCACCTACGACGGCATCGATGCATTGCCGGTGCCACACGTGCTCAAGGATTACCTCAAGGAGTACCACTACAAGCAGAAGGTGCGCGTGCGTCGGCTGGACGAGCCACTATGGCTGCGCTGATGACAACGGTACGGTGGTGGTGGTGGCAGCGCCGCAGGGTCCAGCACTGGGAGCATCGAATGCTCGGTTGGGTTTTAACAAATCGTGAGTTAAGCTCGATCCTTATGAGCACGGTTTGTGCATTGTAAGAATGGATTATATATACGGTTCGTACGTGATTGATTCGTAGAAACTGGAGTTTCGTCAACACCTTTGCAGCCACTGAAAGTTCTACGTGCACCACAATGGCAAAAAAAAGAAAATATTCGCGAATCCAATCGTGATGCCAATTTGTGAAAATTCATCAAAATATAGGAGAATTGTTCCAAGTCCACTGTTCACCTATGGATTGGGGGGGTGCACCTCTGAATAGAACCGCCTGTGATATTGTTTGCATTATTGACTCGTGTGAGAATACCTACACATTTTAATTCAACGTATGACAAGACATCAAGAATTTTACCTGCCTCAGCAACAGGTTGGCCAACCACGCATACGGAAGTTTTCCTGTGGCAACTAGCAGCAGCATCAATTCTATACGGAGAGAAGAAATGGCAATATTCGTCACCACCAGCCAAGAAGATGCACTAACGGTGACTTAGGGGTTGAGGTGAGGGCTTGAGTTTGTAGCTTTACATATTACATGTGCAGGAGAGAAATTATATGTGCGTACTGCATATGTGAACACACGTATACACGCACGCATACAGGACACGGGTAAAAATTAGAGGTGTAACAATTCTGTAAAAACCCGAATCGTGGGTTAATTTGTGTCTCAAAGAAGTGGTGATTTTGGATTCCTATATGTAAAGCTTTCACGTGACTCCTGCAACCACTGAAGGCCCCGCCATTCACAAAGTAACAAACACAAATATTTTCTTGAATCAAATCGCCACCTTGCATTGGACCATTTGTCGAATACCGGGGGAATGAATCATTACACCCTTAAGTTAATAGCTTTCTGTATTTTACACAAGGTCGCACCAACGAATTAGACTTTCGACTTACGTGTTGTATGTATGTGAGTACATTAATTGTGATTAATATATCAATATTTGTGTAAATGTATATATTCACATGCCAGGGCTGAGACTTTTGAAGTGTCGCATAAAATATTTGAAGTTCTCATGTGTGTATATGTATATACACATATATGCACCATACTTCTAAGTCCTAACGCGAATGTGTGTAGCCATTGCGAATTCGCAAACTTAGAAAATGTTGAGTGCAGGTTTCTGTACCTTTTTATAATGATTACTGGCTACTGTCGTTTGACAGCTGGCTGACCAAAGGTAGACACTGACCACTTAGTGATTTTATTGTCGTGTGTTGTATTTGTATAACGGTGGGGAAAAAACGTGTTTCTAAAGTAATAAGAAACGATATGAGAATTGGCATGCAGTCTTGCGAGGGTAGTGGGGTCCTAAACCGTATTGTGCACTAGCAGAAAGCCAACAACCACTGTTGCTTGCTCTGCCTTACATACTTGCACATATTACAAGAGCGCCTTCAGAGCGCTATGAACCCACGTTGAAACCCTCCACCTTTATTAGCGTACTTAAAAGGGCGGTCTTTGTTGACGGTAGTTATGAAAGGAATATCTATCTCATGACTGGCCGTGAGGGCGCGTTAAGCCCTCTGGCGGGTGGGCCCTGCGTACGTGCTCCCTGCGATTAAAATCGCCCTGGCTTCAATCTCGGTTGAGCTGACCGTCCACGCTACTGCAATAAAATCCCGTGATCGCCAACTGTAGGTGCTGTGCATGCAAGCAGGGTGCTGGAGATTTGAAGCCGTGTGCTTTTTTTATATCTCGAAGGAATATAAATAATAATACAAGTACTATGTGTAGAATAACCTCAATACATCTGTAACACTCCCTTTTTTAACTTGTGATCCTTTCCAACGTACAACTTTACAACTGCAATGTACACTTACTTCAAAATACCGTGTCAGAAACATGTTTGCTTCTGATATCTGCAAGCAGGCATGTGATAAACCTTTTTAAAGTTGAGAGGGCAGGTAGCCATGGGAACCTGCAAGTAGCCAAGGAGCCCAGCAAGGTGATTATTTGAGCAGGGTACAGCTTTACAGCATTCCCCGCCGTCAAATGTTTGGGCAGAAACAACTGCACCTGCCCGTGATGTACTCACACCCATGTACTTACTACGTGAGGTGTAAGTACCTTGCTACTCTGCATAGATTATTTGGCTGCTATAAATATCCACATGATAAGCCACTTCTGATAACGAGCTAATAGCTCAGTGGGCTTTCCCTGGTGAATATATTAGTTTCGAGTTTAAATAGTTGGCAGGATTACAGGCGTGTTTAATTTCGCCCAGCGATATGACAGGGTACTGGTTTACACTGCTTCAAGCACCCAGCCATTTATTAAAATGGTGTAATCTTGAAACAATCCAGATATTCAGAGCTTACTGTATACTCATTGAATGACACAAGAAAAGTATTGTCCACAGCCCTCTGAAACGTGGACATTTATGAATTGCTTATGATGACGATTGCTTACACTAATGTTAAATGTTATTTACATAAGGTTATCCACACATGGCAGTTCTCAGTCTGGATAGGTGATCTTGTTTGGTTGAGTCATAAATGCCATGATGAGACAGTGAGGCGGAGTTTGCCCTGTGTCTTTTGAGACGGGCGATGAAACTTAAAATGTGTTCGGAGTTAACGCAAGAGCGGGTGGCACTTGCTAGACTTCTGTAACCAGAAGTGCAGTTGACATTAAACAACAATTGGTCGGCACTTTCCCTCAGCCTGAGCGGCGCACGCGCAAGATACGCGTGTGAACATCGCTACCACCACCACCACCACCACCAGAGGCCGTCATAAATCCGCAGACTCTGGTGCGATCGGTTTGTGAACGTATGCAGGTGGCGCAGCCATGCGGTCACGTTGGTTTGTGGTCGAAGGCACTTCTCACTTTGATTTCAATGTCACATTTTTGTAAGCGCCGACTTCCGTCTCTGCGGCCGCCTTCCACGTCTCTGGTTCATGGGCTTGAGCAGATATCTCAATCGCCATCGCCACCAGAACCGATTAAATGTAGCGGGATGTTTTGTAATACAAAAAAAAGCAATGATACTACTGATGGCCTATTCATTTGAAACATTGATCACATTTTACTTATATTGACCTTATAATTACATTGATAACCACTCAGGTTTTACCAGGGTGGAACGGTAACGCAGTGGTTCGTGTGCTGTACTGTGAACCTGGCGACCTAAGTTGATTTTTTGACCATTGCTAACAGCATTGGTGAGTGATATTGGAACCAGTTCTGGATGCCCCATACTTCACCAATAGAGACAGGATGGGAAAGCCTTCATCCAGCATTGGATTGACAGGTGGCTATGAATTATAATTACCGGGACTCCTCTATTTACGAATGAGTTAGGTTTCAGAGGTCTGTTAAGGCTATTTGTAAGTCCAACTTTACTCCTGTCGATTCCAAACATGTACGGCATGTACACTAAACACGGGGAATGGCTTTAAAAGTTGGATAATCTTCTGTAGATGTAGATGCCAATGGTTCTTCATGTTCCGTGGATGTAGATGCCACCACCGCCATCTCTGTGCGGTAGTTAAACTTATGACTCTCGGTCCGAACAGACAACTGGACATACGGGGACAGGTTTGTTCGTATCTCTGAAAATTCGTAAGTCGAATGTTCGTAAGTAGAGGAGTATCAGTATGTGAATTTAATATTTAATGCTCTCCTGTGTTATTCATTTCTGCTCTAACCCATGTATTGGATTGCCCAGTGCCGGTGTGAGCAGGTGCCACACACTGTTGCAGTCAGCACTGCGAGTGTGACCTGCTTTGTGGGGTTTTCAACTTGTATAAATACAGAGAGACGAGTACACACGGGAAGATGTGCCTACAATTGCAGCTGGACACAATTGCGGTGTATGTGAATTGTTTTTTTGTAGAATATGTCCGAGCCAGTGCTCTGACCCCAGCTCCACACACACACACACGTGGAGCTGTAGTTTGGTCGTTGTACTCGTTATAGCTGTGAGCATTTAGTATTTGTTCGCGTAGTCACTGTTCGTGGTGCAGTTTGGCAGGCCAAGTCGCCGCCGCTACTGCTGCTGATGAAGTTAATTTATGAACACGGAATCGCGTTATATGAGCCTTGCACTCCTGCTGATGTTTAATTAAAGCCTAGCTTGGTTCTGAGCTGGTAGTAGCCGAGTAGCTTTTACATCACCTTTTAAAGGACGTGTCACGTTTTACGTGCTGTACTCTGTTGAAGTCTCCCATCTGAATCGTCATCTGAACTTGCTGTAGATGTAGGACGTACACTAAACTGTGTATTTGTGCGTAGTCACATTGTCGTGTATTTTATTGTTTGTACAACGCGTTTTGTTTATTTGCCTATTGCACACATGAAAGAAGCAGCTGGTGAAGCGTCACTCAAAGCACAGCCATATTTGACTGAAGTCGGGCGTGGTGTGAACCCTACACGCGCAGCCGTGAGTTTGTCTCGTTGCGCCAGTAGGCCAGGGCCAAGGACTCGAACGACACCAACTACATATACGCAACGGTACAGGTTTCAACAAGGCAAACAAAATTTCACGATTCTCGCTTGATGGAAAACCTGTGGAACCAGGCCGCACGCGTTCCCTGCGTGTTCTTCCTTGCAGAGATACTTCACGTTGAGTGTGGGTCATTGGCATCTTGTCTTTTTCGCCGGAGACGGGTTTGAACCCCCCCCCCCCCCCTCTTAAAAAGTGTGGCTTGCGTGCTGCACGGCTTGAATAGTGTGCTGTGTCCCGTACCGCGCACCGTGAACCATTGGGTTATTTGCACTGCTGTTAAAACGACTGCACAAGTGCTGTATTGTGGATTTGCATCCTTGCTATACCAAGGCACACTACTTAACTGTTTAATAAAGTAGCACAAGCCGGTGCAAAATTACACCACCATTCTGCTTTGCTTTCATACGGAACGAAAATATGGCAATGATGATTTATTTCTGTAAAATTCTAAATGTGCTTTCTGCGTATTTAAGCGCGTTCCGGCTGTGTGGTATTATCAATGCGCTGCCGATATTGTTGCGAAACGGGGGAGTGTGGGAAATTCCCAGCAGTTTTAATCTCACTCATGGCACGATAGAGCTCGTGACTTCACGGGTCTCTGAAGGAGGAACACAACGAGCAGCCTCTTCCTGCATGCACAGTACAAATACATCAGTGTGGGTGATGAGTCATGCATGGTGAGAGGGGCAAATTATAATAATGGGGGGGAAATCCATTCGCATTAGGAGCATGAAGAGGTGCATCATTGGCAGCAACAGTCGGTGAGCTCGATGTATCAAGCATTATTGTACATAATAGTAAATGTCCCAAGCCAATTAAAACATGATGGATGCAGTGGGAATGTAATGCCTGAACCGAGTTGAAAAGAGTCATTCTCAGCTTTGACGGATGGATTTCCTGCCCGTTGGCGGTGTTCCCATGCTTCATACTCGGAGCAATGACTGCCAAAGTGGCTTAAGGAGGTGTGGCTTGGCTGATCAGCTCCAATAATATGATTGATCATTCACTAATAGTCTCAAGTTACAGTGCGACTGCACAAAAAAACCCATGTTCGGAAATGAAATTAGAAAATTCCACATTCCGTATAATCTACAACGTCTAGCAGCGGGTGTGAGGATGGTGCACGGCCAAGTGTGGATACGAGTTATTTGAAGGTATCACGACTGATGTCAAAACTCCTTCCAGATTCCTTCGCTGCTCCTGGGAGAAAATAATAATGACAAAACTTGGACATCGCGTTCATGTTATTTTATTTCTGTTTGGTTAACATTACTTCCCCTCTTTCCCCACCGTTCCCTCTTGCATCTTCTTCCCCTCCGCAAATACACTGCTCCCGGCCGTTACTCCTACCGTGGTAGGGGTCGCGGGCCAAGACGCCCACGCGGTCTGTGCCTAATTTTGAGGGTGCATCGCTCAGGGTTTGTTGTTTTCTCCCCCTCTTCAATGTCTTATTTTGTATTCTGGGTTCTTGAGAACAAAAATAAACCTTCCAGAGCCCGTCCTCTAATTTGGGGCGATTTGGCGCCACTTTTTTGCGAGTGTTCCAAATGGAAGCTTTGCGTATTGATATGTTAGCAAAAATAAACCACTTAAAATATATATTTTGGCAGTGTTTTAATTAGTTGGATCTACTATTCCTGTTCTCTGCATGCGGTGTCATGTAGTTTTGAGTGGCCGGCCAATTTATAGTTTGAATAACCAACGTGCACAAGCCTAGAACGCAATGGCCAGTTGCAGATGTATAATTTATTTGCATCGCACATGACAATGATGAGCCATTTGCCATATAAACCATCAGTCGATCATGTATGTACATGTCAGGATCTGTTGCTTGGTGGAGAGTTGTGGGTATTAGTTTCGATGAATTCACTATTAAGTATGGCCACAACCAGAGTATGTAGAGAAACTAACACATTTGAGAAAAAAAAATCGGTAAGTAGATGATGACTCTTTAATAAACCTACTTTTTGCACTGATCTTTAAAAAACACTTCACAGCCCTGCAAATGGTTGTCTCAATTGCGATGACTATCTCCGAGTGATTCACCCACTCGGCCAAGGCAAATGCCCTCCTAACTTACCCAGGGCACTTGTCTACCTTCAACAAAGGGTTTGTGGACTATAATTTATGTTTCTGTTTCTCAGTAAAAAGATTCCGAGCGAAAAGTATGAGCAATACACCGAGAATCTGTGGAAAAAAAGTTTTTTCCAAAATGCGAGTTTTTTTTTTCTCACCAAATCTGGCTATCGCCTGATGAAGCTAGTTGTAATTACTGGCGAAACGTCGTACTCGGATTGTAAATGCTGTGGCTTGGCTCTCCAACACATCGGTGTGCCGTACTCGTCACGAATTGGCACGTTTTGTTTACGTGACAACCCTTACTAGTTGGCTGTGTTGGGTGGTGGCGGGTTTTAACGACACATATATTTACCCGATCTAACCCAAAAAAAACCTCCATTATCGTCTATTCTGAGGGAAAATGTATGGAGAAAATTACGCTGAGGAATGCATGGCTTGGAGTTGAAATTATAACATCTTGTTGACTGCAGAATAACACGAAATAGTTATTGAGCATCGTTGCAGAGAATACATATAACAAAATGGATGAGCTTTTGTCTTCCCCTCATGAAATGTAAAAAAAGTATTTTTTGCACAACCCATCGACCCCACGGCCTTCTGGGAGTGCATCATTTCGGCAGCATTGATTCAGTACAACCAAACTCTGGGCCAGTTTCGACGAAGAGTATCTCCTCAGTGCACACTGCTGAACACATTCCTGCGGAGGGAGCTGGTAGGAACGTTGGGTTGCTCGGTCAATGGCCAGGGTCAACGGCGGCGTGGTGTATTCCGCAAATATGCCGGACTGTGAGGGCGGGCACAAGCCGGCGTGATTAGGTTAAACGTTGAGTTTTATAAGGGCACCACGGGGTGACCAGCTTTTCCCCACCCAGCCCCACCCCTCCCACCCCCCACCCAGCCCCACGCTCCCCACCCAGCCCCTCTCCACCCTCCCCTCTCCACCCAGCCCCACCCCTCCCATTTTTGGATGCACGACGGACGGACGGACACAATAATCCCCTGTGGGCTGGTGGAACCAGGTGGTTCCTACCAGTATAAACCAACGTATGTCGAAATCCTGCTTACGTGCACCCCCAGAAGGCCGTGAGGCTGATGGATTGTGGAAAAAATACAGTTATGTTTTACGTGGAGAGACATGTATACATGATAAGTATTGTCTGCTTATATTTTTTGTTACGAAGAATCAGTGGGCTTGGGCAGGGCACGTCACTTCTAAGGGACGACGGCAGATGAACGAGACTGGTGACTGAACAGCAGCCAACTTGGAACTCCAGAAAGGACAACCTCCATGGCGATGCAGAAATTGTATTCTTGCGTATGGCGATAAATGTCAATGTCCGCCGTCTGCTATCCCCCTGATGGATTGCGCCAAAAGGAAGAAACCATCTTCCAGTAGCGGATAGACCATGGCTGGTGATGATGAATCATAGACCCGACTACATTTGTGTCAACGTTCAGCTTCCTTGCCCTCTTTTTTTTCCCCCAGCATCATTATATGTCCCATTACTCACGGCCGAGCGTGTATGAATCACGGCGCGTGGTTGCATGGACATCGCTCGAACACCCACACACTGGTGTCCTCCCCCCACCCACCCGTATCACCTGCACCACCCCCCCCTCCGCCCTCGTCATGAGACTCTTCTCACCCACCCCCAACCCCGCTTCCTCACAAGTGCCCACCTCGCTATGCCACCCCCCCTCTGCTCCCGGCACACAGCGAGACGCAGGCGACTGCCGCACCCTGTCACATCGCGGGCTGGCGGCACCGTGTGGATTTAATGGAAACGCCAGACTGCTCCAATAAAATATTTATCGGCGTCGAGCGAGTGAATTGGTTAAATAATTGATGGGGCGGACCGTGAGGAGCTGCGCCTCGGGCTTGGTGGCTGCTGCGTTAAGAGCTCTGGAGGATTGCGCAACCTCCTCCTCCTCCACCACCAGCACCACTGCAGTCGACCGCTTAAATATGGCGAGAGTGCACGACAACTTTTATCTGAAGTGAAAATAAGTATAACCCGTAAAAACAAAGTTTTTCACTCTACATCCTTTATATGCGTGGCGGCTAGAGTCCTCTCGTCCTCTAGCTTGAGATGGCTGCCACCTATGGGTCAGATGATTGTCTGCCAGTATTAAGCAATTGGTAATTAAATATTTAATTTGTTTTCCCTAAACAGTGTAAAATTTTGGAAATATTTTTAACGAACATTAATTGTCTCGCACAACGAGTCTGTGTGCAAAATGTCAGCTCGATTGGATCACGGGAAGTGGGTTAAAAAACGACCGAAAGATTTGCACGGTCGTAAGCAAGCAAGCGAACTTAATATAAAGGATTTAAAAAGTCGATCAACAAACACATCAATCGTCGAAAGGAGAGATTGGGGAGGGGGGCGGGTCGGGATTTTGAAAGTTGGGATCCCCACTCCGTCAGGTTTTAGAAGGGATGGCTGTCATTCTTATTTTGCCGTCACATGCTGATTACAATAATTAGTAGGCATCATCGTTATCTGCTCATGGAGCGATGCCATGCATTTCCTTGGCCGCTCACAATCGTCGTCATCCATTCATGAGTGACATCAATTCCACGATCACCAGCACTATGGTCATTATCAACTCGTGGGTGATTGAAAGTCCATCGCCACCACCATTATTGATCATTCCAATCATTATCACCATCATTCACGAATGACCACCACCAAAGTCCTCTTCATCGGCCGTTATCTGTCAACTGCCGACATGCAGGACTGTCAATGTTGATGCTATCCTTCACAGTTCTCTGATGCTACAGGTTATAAATACATTCTTGCCATTAAGAATCTACCAGACAATTGACATCGGAGTGAAAATATTTCCCTAACGAAATACCATCTGATCTGTTGTATCTGCAAGGGTTTCAATTGTATAAAGCATCTCAAGAGTCGTTTGCCAACAGAGACACGTGTTGAGCAACGTTTCGGTTGAAACTGGAGGCAGTGGCATACAACTGTCGTGTAAAAGTCGAGCATCTGTCGATTCTCTGTGCACAGTCCACCCACAGACCACCACCACGGTGGCGGTGGTGCTGGTGCAGTTGGGTGCAGCTGCGTATTCAATTCGAGATATGACGGGACTGGACTTGACTGGCAGAGACTAGTACTGGTCCTTCATGTCCGAGCTTTGGTGAACCGATGGGCAAGAATAATTTGGACCCTCCTTGGCTAGTAGAGCCCGATGCGTGTTGTTACGCAGGTACAGTACAGTCACTTGCCCCCTCCCCCCGTGTTCTCGTCTTGTTGAAACGGGCTCATCGGGAGCAGGGAGATGGGACCTGGGTCGGTAACACAGTCTCGGATAATTGACCGAAGCATACGGCGACGTCAATTGACCCTCCCCGGCCACATTGCCGTTGGTTAAAATCGGCATCGATGCAATCAAATTGCGTTCAAAAAGCCCCGTAATTAACCAGGCGGGCGCCCGGCAAGAATCATCGTTGTTATTATTCTTGCGGCGAGGAAGACCCTGAAAGCGTGTTTATTTTTACGCCGTCGATGGTGTTTTGTAAGGAAAGACTCGACGAGTGAAAATGTAAATCGCTCGTGTTCAAGCAGAGCCACGCTTCAAAGCGGCTCTCGCGAGACGCGTCACTGGCTCTTTGTGACGTAGCCTCGCCAGCAGGAGGCTCTTTGTGACGTATACTCGCCAGCAGGAGGCGCTTCGGTGGCTTCCCGACGTCTTTGCTCTGCATGGAGCGAACCATCGATTAAAATTGACTAAATGAGCTCACGATACACGCATCGATTATTTTAGTTTCATGGAAATGGCATTCCATTTTTGTGTAAATGTTACCTGTTTGGGGGTTGTTGCACGAACAAAACGGAACGACCAAAACTGAGACAGACAATACAAACGAGACAATACAAACGAGACACAATACAAACGAGACAGACAATACAAACGAGACACAATACAAACGAGACAATACAAACGAGAAAATACAAACGAGACATTACAAACGAGACAATACACACGAGACAGACAATACAAACGAGACAGACAATATAAACGAGACAATACAAACGAGACAGACAATACCAACGAGACAATACACACGAGACAGACAATACAAACGAGACAGACAATACAAACCAGACAATACAAACGAGACCGACAATACAAACGAAACAAAAGTTAGTTTCCGAACCATTCGACAGCTGTGATGAATCCGGCTCGTGTGCAGCTGCGAGCCGGATTCATTCCAGCCATCGCATGATGATTACTGGAATTAGGGCTTCATTCAGCAGTGGATAGACCATGGTTGATCATGACAACGACGACGATGAGGGCTATACAATTCCAGTTGTCGCAGCTGCTGATGGAACAACCCGATGGGGGTGTTTGAGCGGTTTGGAAGAGTTTTGCTTAGTGGAGGTGTTTTGCGTTGGATCGCGTAAATATAAACGCGTCGTTAAAACCCACCACGACCCCGACAAAGTCAAATGAGTGAGCTTCGTCACGTCAACAAAACGTGTCAATTCGTTACGAGTACAGCAACACCGCTGTGTTGGAGTGTGAACCCGCCACATTTACAATTCGAGTTCGACGTTTCGCCATGAATTCCAACTAGCATCATCAGGCAACAGCCAGATTTATATTTATGCGATCAAACACCCCCCACCCACCCCCGCAAAAAAAGCCTATTATTGACTACTATATTTACCCAAGAATGTCAGTGTGTAACGCACGTGACGTCACTCCACGTCGACCAGCCCCCCTCATTAATAATCATGAACAGGTTACGTCCTCCACATGGAGCCGCCCCTCATTAATAATCATGAGCAGGTGATGTAACTCCGCATGGAGAACCACCCTCATTAATAATCATGAGCAGGTGACGTCCTCCAAATGGATACCCCCTCCCCGCCATTCATAATAATTAGCGGGTGATGTCACTCCACATGGGGGGGGGGCGAGGCGCCTCCTCCCCCCTCCTCGGCGTCAACTCACAACCCTCACTACAAAGGCAGAACCCTCACGTCATCACGCGGTCTCCGCAACGCTGTTGAGACATCAAAGTAAAAAGGACGTCATGATGAACAAGGGATTATAACCTTAAAATGAAATAGGTCTGTGTCACCGCGGCCCTTACAAATTGCACACGAATTGATGCAATGAATACATCCCGTCGCGCTCTGCTTTTCGCTTGCAAGTTTCATATTCACTGCAATACACCCGTCCCTGGACGGGCAAAAGGCGAGTGCATACTATTGGTCGCCAAAGCCGACTCACGACTACGCGTTAAACCGAACAGTTTCTTGTCGTCGTCATAGTCGCTGTTGCCAAGTTTTAGAAGTCGCTGCAGGGCCTGGCCATCGCCAGCAGAGGGCGGCCGCGTCGCGCCGACGGGGACAGAGGCACGCGGTGAGCCGCGTTCTGGCCGACGGGCGGCGGTGCCGACATTGCTCGGCCGGTGCTCTGACCGTTGCAAAGCCATCGCCACTGCCACTTCTTCATCGTTCATCGAAGAGCAGTGGGCGCAGGGTGGTTGGGAGGGAGACAGTGTGTATGGGGGGGGGGGGGGGTGGATAATCGGCACATCGCGACTACATGCTTACTGCAGTAGCAATTAAAATTTGGCCAAACATTCGACTGGAGCACCACTGACCTTGGGCAAGTTTTGGCACCGGTTCCTGGCCGCCCTTCCCCTCTCTGCCCGTGCACAAAGACGCCGCGGCGCGTCACAAACTCTACGGCGTTCCTAGATGCACTTTGCGAGGCACGCCGTCGTCCAGTCGTGCGCACATGCCGTCTGTCTCATTTGCAACGCACGCGAATTGCAAATTCACGTGCGGCTGCGTCGCTCACCTGGCAAGAGCGATGCCCCGACATCTCCCGATCCCGCCTCGAGCGAGCCGCCAGTCGTCGCGAGGCCACGCGTGGACCGCGAGCACTGCACGTGGGTGACGACCCTGTCCATCACGGCCCCTCCTACACGGCTGTTCCCGTGCACCTTGTTTTGCGAATCGTTGCGACTTTGGACCTGATGCGGCGCAAGTCGTCGATGGGACCTTTTGGGTTGATCTCTACGAAGTGCGTGCAACCGCGCGCGCGCGGAGCCGGGGTCCTTCTGTTAGTCTCCGACTCGTGATTCACTCATTCTTCTTTGGCATTCTGATGTGTGTGTGCTAGCAAGAAGGGACGTTATCCGAAATGTCGCCCATTATATTTGTTTTCTTTTAAGGCCACGGTGTTGTTGACGAGAGTGTTGGGGTTTCGTCATATGTCCCTGTGCAGCAGCAGCAGCAGCAGTACCAACGATTGTTTCTTGTGTTTGTAAATATCCGTCATTTTTCACAGGGTAAGAGCCAATTGAGCGGCGCAGTGATGATCGCACTGTGCTACGGACCCGGCCACCTGAGTTCAATTCCCAGCCACGGCTAACATCAGTGGCGAGTGATATTGTTTGAACTGGCATTGACACCCACCCCACCACCTCCACCTCCCCCCCCACCCCTCTAGCATCACCAATCGGCACTGAACAGTGTGGGGAAGTATGGTCAAATAACCCCACGACGGAAAGTATCAGATGTGAAATATGGTTTGTATAAGTCCGTGTAACGCAGACGACGGCCACATTGCCCTGCATGCGTCTGATCTCGCCTGGTTTCTAAAACTACGGGTTGGGTCCTGGTGAGTACTTGGGCAGGTGGCCACTGTGGCTTGCCAGGTGTTGTATGCGTGGCGCTGCGAGGGGGCCAGAGGATGGCATTGCAGAGTTGTTACCCCCCCCCCCATCTCGTATAACAGCGCGATGGGGTTTCTCCTGGCTCCATGGGTTTGTCCCAAACGATGGCAAACTCTCAGGAATTGAATCGTCCAAACAACGCAACGTAGCAGGATCCTCCAGTGAGCGAGGCTTTTTCTAGGTTAATAATTCGCACGTTTCCCATATCACTGAAACAAAGTAGAACAGTGCGATCGTTAGGCACCGTTTGAAAAAAAAACTGAAACTCAAAACTTCCCATAACGCGTTTATGTGCATCTTAGTGTCAGCCAAACCCCAAATACCACCTCCCCCTTCCATAATCCTTGCACCCCCACAACCCCCCGCTCCCTCCCTAAGTCCCAGCCTCTCCTTTATGTTGTTTTTTTCCGACTCTCTGTGGAATAGTTGTGTCATGGAGGAATTTCGCCTTTGGCTACCGCGTCGCGCGCGTGTTCGTGTCAGCCGCGTCTCCATGGAAAGTTTTACTTACAAATTCCTCGCGAAAACAAGCCCGTGAAACGTGTGTGTGTGGCGGTGGGGGGGCGGCGGCTCTGGTTTATGCGACGCCTTTGAAGCACAGCTCCACTGCTAGGCTGTCCCCCCCTTGTTGGCACGGACGCAAGCGCGTCTTCACGGCAACGGCGCGCCCACGGGGGCAGACGCACGTGGGCCTGCGTCCAAGCCAGAAGCCTCGCCACGAGCTTCTCGCATTCTCCTTCTCCGTTGTCCTACAAAGCGACTTGTATTTCACGCGGTCTCCCCACGTCGTATCGTCACATCGTCTCCCCATTGCACGGAGATGGACGTTTCCTCAAACGATATGGCGTCTTAGGAATTCGTTTGAGCCCATTGATTACTTTAACAGCGACGAGGCTTGGGCGAATTCGTCATCGTCGGCTCGTGTTTAATTAAGCCGCGACGCTAAGGGCGATCCTAGGTCAAGACTTGGTGATGCTGAGCTTCTGATAGAGCCCTCCCCCCTCACCGCTCCCCTAACCTCATAACCCAAGACCCCAGACGTAACCCCCCGCCCCTCCCCCCGCCCTGAGCTTAGAGGTCATCATCATCATCGTCAGCAGCAGGCGTCATGCACGCGGCTTCACGATAACCGCGCGTGATTTGCGACGGGCGTGTTGTCATCATTTGGCACCAGCGCCGTGTTCGTAAACACTAAACACTAAAACGCCAAACAGACTTTAGCGGCGCCTAAGACCACTTTGCCTGGACGACTGTCGTCTCACCTCCGTGCGAGGGTTGACCGTGGCGTGGAATGTTGCTGCTGCTGCTGCTATTGCTGCTGCTACTGCTGCTGCTGCTACTGCTGCTGCTACTGCTGCTGCTGCTACTGCTGCTGCTGCTACTGCTGCTGCTGCTACTGCTGCTGCTACTGCTTCTGCTAGAGCGCTATTATGGAGAACCCCTGAGCGGTCGTGGCCACGCCGCGCTGCAGGAGGAGGCTCCCGATTCAAGGTGCTCATCGCCCTCGCCGTCGAGGTGAGGGTTGGGGAGCGGGGGGGGGGTCACAGGTTTTCAAGTTTCATGTATTAGGTATAGCCCTGTGAGCCATTCGGCTCTTTAATCGGGTGCAACCGCAACAAACAAAAAAACTAAAACATGAACAAGAAAACATCTTAAAGTGACTATGTGACTAAGTGCAAACAGAAAATCCAAGAGAAGACAGCAAAATATTGCAGAAAAAGCACCGTACACCAACACTGTGTGCACAAATCCCAGTGGGATGCAAGTCAAGGTGCAACAACCATTCCAACCGGCGGTCAGCCCCTGGAGAAACATTTTCTGGAGCTCGGCCCCGGATAGCTCCCGGCTGAAATGAACCCCCTTTTTACATGGTGGATCACGTATCGATTTGTTTTTTTTGTGCGTTGGTGAAACTGTCAAAAAACATCGCTGAGCTGGGGAGGTTTTGACCAAGAAAGTGATGGCGCCACATGGTGGGTCTTGTCCGGGTTCTCCCTTTTCCTCCCGCACGAAGCCAAACCACTGACTCGTGAACGCATAGTTGGCCAAATGTCACAGTGCCGCATCCATCCTCAAAACGAGTCTTGAGACTCAATTAGGGTTTCATGCAAACGGAAATAACGAAAACTAGGAGTAGTAGTACTATTATTATTCAAACCGTCTTTATCAATTACGATAAAATGTGTTCACGGTTGTCGTGCATTATGATGCTACGTCAAGTTCTGCCGATAGGTGTCCCTCATCATCACGTGTTGTGTGAGCGCGTCTCCCACGCGCCACGTGATGCTTGCTCCACGTGGCCTCCTCTTTCTTTGGTCAAAGCCAACCCGAGTGTATCCCGAGCCCCGCCACAAAGGCGGCTGGGCGCTCAGGCACCCACGGCGCTCACGAGAGAGCGGCTGACTCCCCCGTGCGTCTCTCGCGTTCGCTCCATCCATCTCCCTCCATCCTCACTCTCTCTCGAAAAAAGATGTTGGAGGGTGACACTGACGGCTGCTCTGTGCTTCCAGTGTTCAGAGGCTTGCTTAAGGCGCGGCTCCGGCTGGAGCACGCATACCACATACATGTTGGTGATGTGCACGTCTTCTTCGATCGCTGGGGAGCCGGAAAAGCCCCTCTCTGCACCAGCGTGGACGGCACCCTCGTGTTCACCTTCTGAAGCGCTCGCTCGTCACCGTGGCGTTCGCGATGACCACCACCACCACACCACCACGTGACTTTTCTTTCGTGTTGTACGCGGTGCTTTCAGCGCCACAGCGCGTCGATTTGTAGCGTTTATTTTCTTTTGTTTGCTGGTGACTTTATTTCATATTGAAATCGCCTCCAGTGCTTTTGCTGCTGGCGGCAATAAAAGTTGTTTAAAAGTCAAGTCTCCCCTCCCTCGTTCCTCTCCCCCCTCTCTCTTCACTCTCCCTCTCTCTCTCTTCTATCTCATCTCCCTTCTCTCCCTGCCGCCTCCCCCTCGGTCTTCTCTATCCTCCTCTATGAGCCATCTCCTCCCTCTCCTCGCTGTCTCCTCTCGCTCCTGTCCACCCACTTTCAATTTTCAATCCATCTCCCCTCGCTATTCCCCCGTCTCCTAACGCAGCCGCTTAGGGCAAGCGGGGGCAGAGGCGCTGGCACAATCAATCGGGCAGCGGAATGTGCGAATGCCGCCCCCCCCATAGCGCACGTCCACCCTGAACACATGTGATCGTTATTGATAAAGACGGCGTGGCTCTGTGCACGCGTGGCGGGTATCATACACACGCCTCGCTCGCCGCGCGATGCGTGGCGTGGCGTAACCAGCTCTTGTGTACGGCGCCTTGAGACGCGGTTGCATTTCGACGCCGTACAAATAATAATAATGATGATGAATCGTTTGCACTGCTTGAGCGCACTTCATCCAGAGGTCACGGTGTGCGGTACGAAGAGAGAGAGAGAGGAGAGACTTTTGACTTTTAAACAACTTTTATTGCCACCAGCAGCAACAGCACTGGAGGCGATTTCGATATGAAATACACAGTCACCAGCAAACAAATGAAAATAAACGCTACAAATCCACGCGCTGTGGCGCTAAAAGCACCGCGCACAACACGAAAGAAAAGTCACGTGATAATTGTTTTTTTACCCTATTATCTGGCAACAAAACTGACACCTTTTTTTTTACAAGGAGTCATGTTTGCATTGATCACAATACCTGCGGTCGGAATGCAAAAAAAGCGTCAGTTTTGTTGCCAGATAAAAGGGTAAAAAAAACAATTATCATATTTTTCTACTGGCAAAGGAGGTTCAAATGGTGTAAATGCTTACCCCGAGCTCTCATACTTTGATGGTGCATTGTCTTTAAGTTGTGCGCCTTTTGGCGTCATCTGGTCCAACACCATGTGAGACGAGGCTCTAAGAAAAGCTGTCTCGGGTGTGGACCAATCCATTTCAAGGACAGTGCACATTATCAGAGTTGTTTTTTGTTTGCATTCCGACCGCAGGTATTGTGGTCAATGCAAACATGACTCCTTGTAAAAAAAGGTGTCAGTTTTGTGCCATATAAAAGGGTAAAAAAACAATTAGCATATTTTTCTACTGGCAAAGGAGGTCCAATGGTGTAAAAGTCACGTGGTTGTGGTGGTCATCGCGCACGCCACGGTGACGATAGATAGAGAGAAAACAAATATGCATGCTTACACCAATCAAATACAACACCCCCCCCCCCCCCCAAAAAAAATAACGCAATGCAATTGAAGAAGCCGTTGAAAATAAGTGGGGTTGAGTCAGCAGAGCCGAGCGTGCAGTGGAAGTTAATTCCGCAGCCTCGAGAGCCACGCAAGCAAACGTCCGCGAAAAATTCCCGGTCACCCAACCAACGCCGTGAACAGAGACACGTGAGCTCGGCACACACAGCAGGGCCAAACTGGGACAATTGCTGGAACACTCGGACGAAGGAGGAGTATCGGGTGGACAATGATGGAGCGGCATCATGGAAGGGCCTTGCAGGCGAGGAGACTAATCCTGAACTCTACCCCGACACCGGACCGTCGGCCAATGGAGAGTCTGCGACACTCGGGGGCAATGCGATCATATCACATACACCGCACATACATCTCCACATTGTACTCTATGACAATCGTTGTGGCTGTTGCGCTGCCCAGCCCCGCCTGACTGATTGAGCAGTGTGGGCCAGGGCTGGGCCGAACCGGGTCGGGAGATGTGACTCCCCCCCCCACCTCTCAACCCCCAAGGCTCGCTTCTGTGGAAGACAAACTCACCTGGTGGCTCCCCTCCCTCCTCCTCCACCACGCCCTCTCACCTATCTCACCCCCCCCCCCTATCTCACGAGCACCCCCCCTCCTTCCTCCACCACCACTCTCCCACGTGCAAGCGCGTACATCGCAGATTCTCATTGTGTCAACGCGTCACCGTGGTGCACGTTGGCCTACTTGCATGGCAATGCGTTGCTCATGGATGTGGCGATCCCACGCGTTCATGCGGTGCTTGTGAGCGCTGGCGCTGGTGGTGGTGGTGTTGTCGATGTAGAAAATATCGCGATCGTGGCAATGTTAATTAATGCTACCCCTACCCCCTCCCTTTGATGCTGCTAATCCTGCATAATGCACGGGCATAATATGACTTTGAAACCCCCCGCCCACCTCCTACGCATTTCACAAGTAGTACTAATCACATACCTGCATTTCCCATAAATATGCTAAATTCCTCTTGATATGCAAATTCTTTTGTCAAGGCGCTCTTCCCCTTCCAACCCAGCTTAAATATACGCTCCAAGCGTGGTGGTGTTTCATTCAGACGCTGTCTCCCCGACAGACCTGATCTTCACCTGAGGACGGCTGCTTGCGTTGTGGCCGAAACGTCGTGAAAATGATTTTATTATGTTTTATTTTTATTGTTTTATTATTTCCCTTCGAGGTGACTTTACCGAAAGAACCAAGAAGAAAAAATGTTGACAGTGTTGCGATGGAGGTGATGTGGTCGAGAATGCGTGCGGTTGGGCATAGCGTGCGGAGCGGTAGTGCAGCGGTCAGCGCTACGCTGCACTACGACCCGGGCTAGATTCCTGCTCACGGCAAACACCGGTGACGATTATCTGAACCGCTCCTGGGCCTCCCTCTAGGTTCGCTCAGCCTCAAATGAGTACCTGGTGCGGCGTGTAAACAAGGCCACTTGGGAGACAAAAGCGGCCGGGCGTGGTGCTGGCCACTCACCCCTCGTTTGCCGTTGAACGGCCTTCATCGGTGCT
Organism: Lethenteron reissneri; assembly: GCF_015708825.2. Classification (NCBI taxonomy): domain Eukaryota; kingdom Metazoa; phylum Chordata; class Hyperoartia; order Petromyzontiformes; family Petromyzontidae; genus Lethenteron; species Lethenteron reissneri. The sequence continues at coordinate 5,681,001 of NC_083803.1, forward strand.
CGCTTACAGCACTCGCTCCAACAGTGTGCTAAGGCTACACGGAAGATCTTTGTAAGAGTGGGCCTCCCTTATTGTCACGTAAACAATCGCCCACGTTGACCCAGACACTTCACGGCAGGAAAGCTGCTGACAAACACGGCCGGGGCCAGGAGAAGGGTCTCACGCACACACCCACACACACACCCACACACACACACCCACACACACACACACACACCCACACACACACACACACCCACACACACACACCCACCACACACACACACACCCACACACACACACACACACCCACACACACACACACACCCACACACCACACACACAACCCACACACACCCCACACACACACACACACCCACACACACCACACACCCACACACCACCCACACACACACACCCACACACCACACACACACCCACACACACACACACCCACACACACACCCACACACACCCACACACACACACCCACACACACACACACACACCCACACACACACACACACACCCACACACACACACACACACCCACACACACACAACAACAACAACAACCGCCATTCGCCACTAAGTGGCGGTGACGTCACCACGATGCTTGTGCCAGGCCAAGTGCACCTTGAGGCCACGTGAAGTGTCGAAAGCCCGCTGGCAGGAGGTCACGGGGCAGACCCAGCAGGTGCCACGGGTCGACTGACCGAGATGACCGAGATGACTGGCTGATGCACCACCTGTGCCCCCTACTGTGCCAACTTGCTGTGCTTTAGCCACCCGGCGCTCCGCTCGTTGTTGTGAGCGTCGCTCCTCCGCCCTCCGTTGTTGTTGGAGGGCGACTGCCTCCAACTGCCCAGTAGCGTCCTTCACGAGCCTCCTCCACTGAGGCCGATCTTGACACCGCTGGTACCAGTCATCGGCAAGTCCACTCAGCTCCACGTCCTCCTGTACCACATCACTCCATCTCTTCTCCAGCCCGTGCCGCGCCCGTCTAGCCCCCTCGATCCGGCCGAACAAAAGCTGTTTAGGCATGCGGTGGCTGGGCATGCGGGCTACATGACCCAGCCAACGCAGCCTTGCCTGCCGGAGGAGCTCACTGATGGGACTTTGCCCAGATCTTTCAAGGATTTGTGAGCTCCTCACACAATCCAGCCTGGTTAAACCCAGGATGGATCGTAGGCAGGCCAGCCTAAATGTTTCCAACCGGCGAAGATGCTCCACCAGGGGGGTCCACGTCTCGCAAGCGTAGAGAAGGGAGGGAATGACCGTGGCCGAGAAGACCTGAAGCTTCGTGCGGAGCGACAGACCAGGTAGCTTCCACACAGCGTTACGCAACCGATGAAAAGATATTGCCGCTCGACTGATTCGGAGTGAGACCTCTGCTGATAGACTGGAGCCGGTCATAAGCACACTGCCCAGGTATGGGAAACTCTCCACTCTCTCCACAACTGCCCCATCACCAATTGGGAGTTGTGGGGGTGGAGTGTCCGATGGTACAAAATACCCAGGCAGGTGCTTGGTTTTGGTGGGGCTGATGGTAAGGCCCCACCTCTTAGTGGCACGCTCCAGTCTCAGCAGCAGCGCCTCCAACTCCTCTTCTGAATGAGCAGCTATTACCAAATCATCGGCATACATAACGTGGTTGACCAATAGGGAGCCATCCCTTGATCGCACCCGGGCGTCGATCAGCCTCCCATTATATCTGTACCAAACGGAAATTCCCCCGGTACAGCTATTGAAGGCTTCACGAACTACGCGGTCAAAATAGATGTTAAATAATGTGGGAGCCAGAGGACATCCCTGTCGCACCCCAAGGTGTACAGGGAAAGGCTCCGACTCCCGGCCACGTAGTTTTACCCGGGCCCGCTCACCATCATGAAGGTCCTTAATGATCGTGAGCAGAGGGTCAGGGACTCCGAAAGCACGAAGAACAACCCAGAGTCCAGTCCTACTGATGGTATCATAGGCCTTGACCAGGTCAATAAAGCAGAGATGTAGGTCTTTTTGGAATTCCCTACACCTCTGCTGTAGCAGACGGACAGAAAATATGGCATCTGTGCAGGACCGCCCTTTCCTGAAACCGCATTGGGGCTCCGCAAGCCCCTCCTCAGCGTGCCTAGCAAGGCGATGTTGAATAATCCTTGCCAGGACCTTACCCGGCACACTGAGGAGTGAGATGCCCCTGTAGTTGTTACAGTCTGTGCGGTCCCCCTTCTTAAAGAGGGGGACCACCAGGGCATCCTTCCAGTCCTGCGGAACCCGTCCAGTGGTCCAGACTGTTGTTATGATGTCATATAGGGCAGTCTGTGCACAAACGCCACCCTCCCTCAGCATTTCGCTTGGGAGATCATCTCTGCCCGGTGCCTTCCCTGGTCTCAGACTCCGGATCGCCCTCAGTACTTCCTCAACAGCTGGAACCTCAGCCAGCCACTCACAGGGGGTGACCTCTTCCAATATTTGAGGCACCGCAGCCTCAGCAGGGTTATCCCCACTTTGTGCCATGATGTTTTCCTGGCTGAGAGAATTTCCCTCCCCCAGGACCTCACAGAAATGCTCAGCAAATCTGCAAACCTGTTCCTGGGGGTCGGAGATTGGATCACCGTTTTTTCCTCTAATGATGGTAATAGGTGTGGCGCTGCAGGTTACTTTTTTGATGGAGTTAAATAGTGATTTGTGATCACGGGCCACTGAGGCAGACTCCATCTCCTCAGCAACCCGCGACCACCACCCATCCTTACAACGCCTTACGGCTCTCCGAACTTCCGAGCGAAGGCTGCGGTAAACCTCCTCATTCTCTGACGTGGGATGCTGTAGGCGATGAGAGTGGGCCTGTCGCTTTTTCTCAATTAACCTGAACACCTCCTCTGTCAGCCAGGGTTTCTGGGGAGGTCTGGACCGCGTACCCAAAGCAGCCATTGCAGCTGCATGAGTCACAGTCCTAAACCTCGCCCATTTACCCTCGACATCAGGTGGAGTGGGGGACGATGCCAACCCCAGCTGCAAGCGATGATGAAATTCTCGCTTGCAACTTTCATCAGCTAACTGAGACCAGGCCACTTTTGGTTGGAATGGGATCCTGGGTGTACACCCACCACCGGAGTGGAAGAAAGGCAGGCGCATCTTACAGATGACTAGTCGATGGTCAGAGGACAGATCAGCTCCACGGTAGGTCCTGGTGTCAAGGACATGGGTTCGCATCCGCTGGTCCGTCACTATGTAGTCCAGCAGATGTTCTTGCTTGGACCCGGCATGTATCCATGATGTTGTGTGGATGCGCCGATGCCGGAAGAGCGTGTTGGTAATTACAAGCCCATGGGCTGCACAAAAATCTAGCAGCCTCCTACCGTTATTATTGAGCTGATCTGGCCCATGCCTTCCAATCACTCCAGACCAGGTGTCAGCATCATGACCAACTCGGGCATTGAAGTCACCCAACAAGATGACTCTGTCCCGAGTGGCCACTTTAGCCAGCACCTGTGACAGGAGGTCATAGAAAGCGTCTGACTCATCGGCTTTGCTTGCATCCC